>NC_085034.1:5423253-5722368 GCF_963692335.1 Osmerus eperlanus
CAGCTTCCTTGTTCCCTAAATTTAGTAATTTTTGTCTATTTAGGTGTTGATGGTGTTGATGGCGACTGTATAATCAAGCTGTCTAAACAAACTGAAGATATACCTTACTGTACTGTATGCTGGATTACACCATACCATGCCCAGTTGTCTATCATGGGATGATTGTGTTTAGTCTGCCGGTCAGGCCTGGTTGCTGCTGTATGTCTGTGGGACATGTTAGTCCAGCAGTGTCTGTAACAACAGACACCTGCATGGCTGGAATGCAGATGACTGGAGCTCGGGTCATTTAAATGGCTGCCACATCTTTGTCACACTCGCTTTACCCTTGAAAGGTACATCCGTTTTCCCCCCCTCCCGCCAGCCCCCCTCCCACACGCATACCATTCCGCTCCCGTGTCACATCCCATCAACGAGACGAGGTCGTCTCTCAGCTCTGATGTCACACTCCCTCAGGGAGAGGGCGACAGGACCCCCACGTCCATCATTACGGCTGCCCTCAGACGTGCCTGGTGTGCGGCGCTAGAAATGCCCCGTCCCTGTGTGGCAGAGCAGCTAGACTCCCAACACCCACAGATTGACAGTGAGCTGTTGCACTGAGCTGTTGGTTTTGGATGACCCCGGGCCCGACGGTGTAGTGACTCATCCTTCTGGCGTCTCGCTGTGTTCTAGAAACTGCCATCGAGATCTGAGCAATCAGGAACGTCCTGGGGGAAGGGCTGCATCTCTGAGATGGGTTTGGAGAGAGGAGAGGACGTGCCAACCCAGAGTGGCTGTTGTTCTTCTTCTCGACGACAGCCTGTGGAGTTTGTCTGGGTGGCGTAGCGGGGTAACCAACCAATTATGGCGCGACACGTCTGGTTCCTGGGTGTGTGACAACGATGACACAGTCCCTGAGGTGCCTCTGTTACAGACGGAGAGATGGCACTTTTTTCAGGAAGTGACACGAACAGGGGGGGTTTGGTGAGAACTTTATCATGGATTTGTCCCCGGATATTTTCACTTCCTAAATCCCACTCCGTCATGAAAAGTAAATGCGTGGGCTTTGAAAAAAAAAATATATCCCCTGTAGCCTGTTCTTGGTCAATTCTTGGCCCAGTGGAAAACTGTGCAGATCTGCCAGCAGCTTAACTGACATTGCTGGTCTTTTGGGAGCATTGTAGTGCATGTACTGTACTTTGACAACTTAGCCCTGAAGTTTTAAAGACGGCATATGTCTCTTGCCAGTTTGTTAAGCCTGCATGTGCCTGCCTTCAGGGACAAGAATTGTGACAGCCAGAAAGCTAACGCTAAGTCTCCAACCTTTCCCTCTCTCCCGTGCTCTCGGTCTTTCTAGCTCCATCATTTTTATTCCTCTCTTTCTCTTTTTCCATCGGTCCCGGCTCCCTCTTTCTTTCTGTCTCTCTCCCTCTCTCCTCAGTGGACTCTTTCTCAGCTGCAGTATCACTGTGGTGTATCATTGCTCCATCTCAAGCCTGATACCCATGAAAGTACCACGGTGATGCACTGCTGTCCTCTGAAGACATCTAATCATGCTGTTTAATTGCATAGGACCAACATAGTGGTGCAGCCTTCACGTATCAGCATGCTGTAGGTTAGTGGTAGATCAGCACGGAATGTCATCTTACTTCCTCCTTTAATCATGGTGGGTTTTTGCATATAGGATCATTGAATAATTCAAGAGAAAATGTGACAGGTTCCCTGAAGGGAACTGATTGTGAAGTTGACATTTGATCAGATATTCTGCAAGATGTTACAGCTGAAAAGATGGCCTACCAGACAAGCTGAGATATTTGAATGGAGTGAAATTGTCGTGATACTGATGCTGGTTATACAAGTTTGTCACCAATCTGACATAAATAGTTTTCTGCTTGCGTTATTCAGTCATTAGCATTCAGTGGATTCTCTGTAGAATACTAGCTGCATACTGTATGACAATGACTAAGCTAACTGGTTGGAGAATGACAAACAAGGAAAGAGTCAGCCATGAAAGTCACACAAATAATTAACAGTTTTTTTGGGGGGTGGGGTTGTGTGTGTGGGGGGGTTAGATACTCTCCCTGCATAAACGGTACTAGTGTTGGCTTCTATTTGTTTTTTTTATTTCAATTGTCCCCTTGGGGAGAATGTGGACAGAACGAGCATGTTATGTAACCACATAATTGGGCTACTCTGTTGTGTGTCATGGACCA
Source organism: Osmerus eperlanus (assembly GCF_963692335.1). Lineage (NCBI taxonomy): Eukaryota > Metazoa > Chordata > Actinopteri > Osmeriformes > Osmeridae > Osmerus > Osmerus eperlanus. The sequence goes on from NC_085034.1 coordinate 5,425,443, forward strand.
TTGTTGAACAAGTGCTGTTGGAATACATTTACTTATCCCACAATATCAACCTTAGTACTATGTTAGACTTGCAACAGTCAGATAATTATTTGTGTCTATCTCCTACATTGTAGGAGATACATACACACATACACCCCACATACACTTTCTTGTGTATTCTATCACTTTCTCTCTCTCTAATCACTCCATGTTCACTCCATCCTGTGTCATCTATATGATGTGGTATTCTGTATATTATTAGCAATGCTATTCAATTTAATAGATACTATCATGTCAGATAATCTATTGCTGCTTATAACTAGCATCTAGGACAATCCAGCAATCAAGTGCACCTGTAGACTCATCAAAGTTCTTGGAAGCTCATTCGCTCAAGGCTTATGGGCTTTTGCTCCACTGTTGATTATAATGAGGCCCTCTTGTCTGTCTTTTAACAAGGCTTCTCAAAGCAGCATCACACAATCCTCCTAATTGTGTATTAGCAGTTTAGCCGAAGAGAAAAAGAAGAGAAAATGGCTCCTCATAAACTCTAATAAGTCTGTTTATGCTGCTAATATCTTGTCGGTCTAGGCCCCTCGATGGTTTCAAAGATTAGAGCCTCAGGAGGATCAAACAAGGCTTTCAAACCAAAAATCAATTTGTTTGAGCTTGTTGATTAAGGAAACAGGGCTGTGTGTGTGTGTGTTGTAAAGGGTTTGAACAGTAGACAAGGTATGTTTGATGAGATGCTCATGCGCACACATACACACACATGCTCAGGTGTTTATCCTAATGAGAAGGGCTTTGGTCTGTGCATGCACTGCATTAATGCACCAGAATGTGGGTTCCCCGGTTTGCAGACCAACTATTTCATCCACACATAGTCCTTTCCTACAGATATTTCCTATATTCAAATTTATAATGATTAAAAAATGCAATCACAGCAATCTAAATCCCATGACAATGGTTTGTGTTAAGCTCTCATTTTGGTCTGAGTAATCAAATAATCTCATAAATTTATCTGGCCATCGATGACTAAAACAATACCACTCTGAGCCGACAGACAGAACTGAGAGCTCTGCACTCTGCCCTCTGCGAACCCAGCCAGTCAGCTCACGCACAGGCCTGTTTTCAGTCCTTGTTCATTGGATGTACAAGTTGTGAGTAGTGTACTGTTTATTTATATATATTGACTATTTTCTGTTCTCTTGTACAAACATCATCCCTCCATGTCCACACCTCCATACATATAAATATCAGCAGATAATGCTCCATGGCCAGGGAAATACACAACCCACCATGTTCTGAAGAAAAGGTGGACTAGCTCCTGGGTGGTTGTATTCTGGCCAATTTACTGTTGCAGAAAGTTCCACACCTAAAACTCTCAAAATAAGAGTTTTTACAGTATGATCCCCACAGCTGCTCAGCCTTGTTCATGGAGCTCAGCTACCAGACCCTTCCAGTGCACCTCACCAGAGAATACTTGTAGCATAGAAACCTAGCTGGTGACCAAGGATATATCACCTCTCCATTTAGCTCAGCGGTGTCCTGGTAGGGTTTAGAAGACAGTGGCAGCTTCACTCACAACTCGCTGACTTTCTTCCTGCAACAAAGCCTGTAATTCCCCTGGATATAAACCAGCTTCAAAATGGATTCCCTCCTGTAATTTGTACCAATCAAAACCAAATGTTAGGCATTTACTCCATCGGAAGTTTCCACAACGCCTCATGACTATTTGAGTGTCTGTTCTCCTGATACACCCCTGTAGAGATCAATGGCATATACTCTACAATCACATGATTAAGGAACCACATTGAATAACAGTGGAAACAACTGCTGGCTATGACAGGACAAGTTCTAATAGCAGGATGGGGGCCACATTACAGAAGGATGCGTCTAGCACAGACAGACAGATGAGACAGACTGTGTGTGTGTGTGTGTGTGTGTGTGTTTGCGTGTGTGTTGGTGTTCATATGTGATGAAAGGCAAGGCTGAGCCTGTCTATGGCTGAGACCCAGACTGTACTGTCTTCCCCAGGGACGCATCCCAGCATGCCCTGCTCACATGCCGCCTCCTCAACCAATCACATGTCTGGATGAAGAGACCTCATCTGTAAGAACTGTTCCTAGCGCTCCCCTGTCACCTTTTTGGGTACGGTGCGAGGCATCGCTCTGCCAATTCTCAGTATTCAGATTCCCCTGAATGACCAAATTAATGAGTGGAGGAGGAGAGAAAGAGATAGGGAGGAGTAGGGGGAGAGGATTTTACAATTTTATCTCGGCGTCACAGGTTATCACAGTGTCTTAGGCTTCTATGAAAGTGGGGCCAATTGAGAATCAGACGAACAGTCTGAAGTGATAGATTTTGATGAAAGTCAATTTCCTCCGTATTTCCACTGTTCTTGAGGACTGTGTTCCTACTGACACTAATGCAATTACCAAAATGGTGTCATTTCTCACTTTCCGAGTCTCTGATAGAATCTCATTCTCATCAATCCGTGGTAGTTATCAGTCAATGGAGGTCAAGACCCAAACCAAATCAGGAGAATATATTTGCTTATATTTGGTTCTGAGAAGGATTACTATGACTGTCTGCAATGACTGTGGATCATAGCACATGAAATATCACCAATACAGGATAATTGAGTTAAATTCTCAGTCCATGTAGTATATGGGATCTGTTGGGATGCTATAATGTTGTTAACATGTTAGATAAAAGGGTAAATTTGAAGTCCTCATTGCAAACCTCTCTATTGAGTCACGGGCTATTTACTGAATTGAATCAAATGTTTTAACTGTGAGACCAAAGTCTATTATGTGGTATACAGGATGCACAGAGGTACCAGTCAGCAAGATAAGTCAAATATGGAAGTATAATTGTGTTGCTATTCTATATGGATACCATTATCACTGGAACATGACCCTAAAACCCTCCTGGCTTATCCAGAGAAAAAAACACACTTTCAGCCTATTATAATTGAGTTAGGCACTCTAAATTCACTCTTGGAACCTTGGGATGAGAATTGGATTCACCTATTCAACAAAGGTGGCTTGTACTCGGAGGGATGGGCCTTTTGGTGCAAGAAACTTGAATAAGAAGGAGGGAGCTGTCCCTCAGTGTGAGAGGCTGTCAGACCGGAGAGGGTGCCCCTGCCCAACGGTGTGTCCATCCTAAATGGATGTATGGTATTGTAACTCAAGCATGAGGATAAGGTATCTTTAAATGAGCTTAGAGCAAGGTTGATGGAGAGTTAGGTCAAATAACTAGGTAACAGAAGAAGTGCCTGCTATGCTTTATACTGTAGGCTTCAGTTGTTTGATAATAGGACAGTTCTGCTGTCACCGAATCTTTCCATGTGAAATCATGCTTAGGAATGCAAGCATCCTCCCATCCAAACACGACCGAAGGTCCCTCCCCTCCACACGTTGTCTGCGTGCTCTGTGGAAGAGGCAGTTTGGTATTGGTTACCCCAGCTCTGATGCACTGAATAATTACTCGTGAAGGCAGCGGCGGAGGGAGGTGATTATCGCTGCGACCAGATGGACGCATCCACACATAGTGGACGCTCCGTCAGAACAGTGCAAAGAGCACTAGGCAATTATGGAGCTTGAGTTTTCCTCACCCGGCCAATCGATTAAAGCCTTGTGATAGAGATTCGTCTGCTTCTGTTCTGATCGGTTTCTTAAGAGAGTGATCTGGAGATTTTTTTGCTCGTTAAGATCGCTACACGTCGGGTGGAGCACTGCCTTCAACATGGATGTGCAGTGAACTGCTCCCACAACGCATAGACTGGAGCAGGTTGAACTTAAATCCCTCTGCGCCCAGTTGTGCGCAAGCAAATGCTGTGATTTATTCCGTCTGAACTACATCGTTTAATAATAAAAACTATTTTGGATTGCTTCTAAGGAATTATGATTTTCTCAGACATGAGTACGGGGACCAACTCCCCGAAGGTGCACCCGCCGAACGGGACAAGGTATTACACGTTTCAGGCAAGTACATTTTTCTTATTGCCGTTAGAGAAAGGGCGGTTATGGGGAATGAGAATGTTTACAGAAGGTAATTTCTGCAAATATCTGAAGAGCTGGTAACATTTGGCAGATAGGCTAATCATTTTATTTAAAACAGCCTGTATTGCGTGACAGCGCTTTTGCACCTGCACGCACGCGATTTCTTTGGATTTGAGTAGCATAGATTTTTTTGTGAAAGCGACATGTGGTGTTATTGTGACATTGAAATAAAAAAAGGCGAGGGTCTCTTGGGCTATGCATTCAGTGCAATCGATATGGTGTTGGGCAACAACTCCATTTGCCGTTAGACTAAGCAAACAGCCTCTGCTATAGGATGCTTTTCCATAGTTCAAACCTAATCACAACCGATATATATATTTATGCACGACATGTTTTCGTCTTTACAAGTAGTTTGCTGTAAATGTCATGTAAAAGCTTTCATTGAGTATTAAGTGCTGTGAGGATAGCCTATAAGTGTCTCGGAGATGGAGAGGCGCAAACGGGTGTGCGCGATCAGGTCACCGTAGATGAGCTTTTAAAAAAAGCGTGCGCCACCACAATCAGTCTCACATGGACGTCGACCATAAATAAGAAATTACATTTGGACTGAATTCTTCTCACATACTTTCCATCATGTGGCGTGAACGACATACAGTATTCTGCTGTACTTATTTAAATATATATATTCTGAGATGGGAGTTTGAGGGCACTTGGCGTCTTATTTGGATTCATGGTTAATTTACGAAAATAATTCACTTTATCATTCCACATTCAATACAGCCACAGTCTTCTAATAAGATTTTTCAAGTCATGACTTCAAAATGACTTTTTTGTTTTTACACTATACAAATAAAGTTGCCTTTTCCCGTATTGATTATTGTTGTCCATATTTCAGCGTTGTTCACAGCTCATGCATATCAATGAAGAGCAGCGTCAGGGTTATTGATCCCTGTCTCATTTAGTTTTTGTTACTAACACTACCTTTTCAGTTCCACCTGTCCATCCTGCTGTCTCTCTATACAGTATCTCACAGTCACAGCAGTCTAAAGGGTTGAGGCTTGGTATAAGGCTTATGTTTCAACTGTGTTACTGCCACAGGGGCGAAATTGTAGATGTTGAAACAGAGATGCCATCTGTCCTGATGCAATATATCTAACCTATCACGGAGAATGATCCATGTAAGGTCTGGTCCTTTATCATATTAGTTCCTCCTTTCATCTGTCAGATCCAGTATCTTGTTCCCCCAGCTACTCGCCTCGTTGTCACTTTCACCTCCAGGTCTGTATATAGTGGTCTGTAACAGCCTAGTTTGTCAAACCATAACAAGAGAACACCAATCAGTGTTCCATGCCTAGGGAGAATGACTTACATTACATTTAGTCATTTAGCATACGCTCTTATCCAGAGCGACTTACAGTAAGTACAGGGACATTCCCCCAAGGCAAGTAGGGTGAAGTGCCTCGCCCAAGGAAACAACGTCATTGGTCTGGCGGGGAATCGAACCGGCAACCTTCTGATTACTAGCCCGATTACCTAACCGCTCAGCCACCTGACTCCCCTACGCTCCTTACGCAACCACAATCCAGAAAGTGCTTTCCTGTCTCAATATGGTGGCCACAAAACCTCAGAGTGACAGGATAGTCCGGACTTTCCTAGCATATAGACAGACTCCTGTTCACGAGTTGTTTACTGGCTAACAACGTCTCTCCCAATCTCGCCTTTCTGGTTCGCCATTATCTGCTGTCTGGGCGGGCTGAATGAAACCGCGAAGCCGTGCGTCTTTTGGGCCCCCCTCCGTGGCAGAACATCGAGACGATGTGGTTATTCAATTCCTTTAGTATTCTCCTCTAGACTCGGCAAACGTATATGGGGGAGGTCAATATTAGAGCGTGCGTGCGCAGCTCTCCTGCCTGTACGGCCGTATCCTCCCCTCCAGCCTGTTCCTCCTCCAGTATGTCAGACCGCACCTATATGTTCTTAATGACGTTCAGGGGGAGATTGAGGAGCCCCATTAGCGGGGGGGAACCACAGAGCTGATGAGAGCAAAGAAGTGCCCTCCTTTTCCCAAAGCCCTGGTTTTTAATCAGGCTTCGCTGTTTGCCGGGCTGATGAAGAAATTGCTCTGTGATTGAAACGAGAACTTCCTGTCATAATATTTGGAGGCCTGATTACAGTCGATGAGGCCACCTTTTTACCTGCCTTTGTGAGCCAGAGGATGGATTTGTACGTGCGTGTGTGTGTGCGTGCGTGCGTGCGTGCACGCTCGCTGTTCAGATGCAAACGCCCCCATGTCTGAGTGTGTTCAGCCGAATATGTGCATGCATGCTGTTTGTGTGTGTATATGGTACGTGTGTTTGTGGTGGTCAGCCCAGTGGGCAGTGATGGAGAGCCTCCCAGGGGGAAGGTGTTGCTCTCTCTGGTCAGAGCATGTCCGGAAGCTCACAGGAGCCTGTTAGTCAGGGACTTCTTTGATGTTCCAGGCACAGCATCTCATTGGCACACAAGGCATTCAGACTGAAGAGAGCTCAGAGAGTGGCTTCTGAACAGCCTTGAAGGGGTTGGTGAAGGAAGGAGAGAGAGGGGCAACGCGGTCCTCTTCATGTTGCAGTCAGACATTTCATGGGGATGCTAGTTGTGGAGAAGGGCGTGCGTTCTTGAGGAAAGACTCCAGACAGCAGACAATGTCCTGGTATTTGTTTGGAAGGGGAGGGGAGATTCCAAGCCCGAATGAAAATCCTGTTGTTCCAGCCAGAGGGGGCCGGCCCATTAGCAGGTCTGTGGTTGTCTTCCCTGCTGCTGCAGCTTGTCACCGTCCCACAGGGCTCCAGACACTCGTCTCCAGTTACATAACTATGTTCAATCGGAAATGATTAACGCAAACACATACAGCACGCACAAACACAAACTTACAAACATACCCCCCCCACACACACACACACATACCCACACTGTCACAGAGAGAGAGAGAGAGAGACGGAGAGAGAGAGACGGAGAGAGAGAGACGGAGAGAGACGGAGAGAGACGGAGAGAGACAGAGAGAGACAGAGAGAGACAGAGAGAGAGAGAGAGAGAGAGAGAGAGAGAGAGAGAGAGAGAGAGAGAGAGAGAGAGTCAGTTCTGGACCGCCCCTGGCAGGCCAGGCCAATGCAACAGCAAGAGAACCATCCTTGTAATTAAAAAGAATGAGATAACTGGAATGAGGATACGGCTGATTCCCCCATTCAAATGAGCATGGAGGCAAAAGGAGTCAGCCTAAAAGTTGGCAGCAAACTTGTAGACAGCACCCCTTCACTCACGCCTGCGATTCTCTCTTGACAGCCGAGGAGCATCTCCCCCCAGCCCCTAACTTAAAGAGGAGAGGGAGAGAGGATGAGTGGATGGCTCTCACTACACCCCCTCAGAGCCACACATTTCATCCAGGGTGAATCGCCTCTCAACTCGTCTCTTGGCACAGGACAGCAGGGATACTTTTGGCCCCCGGGGCGTGTCGGCCTGCCTTTAAGCAGCTGCCTCCTGGACACTGAATAATCAGATCCATAGCTCTGCCTGTCCTGGCTCGCATCCCCGGCCTCCGCTTGATCAAAGCAATTAAAGACGGGGTGTTGTCCTCGCTCGCTCGCGGACGACAGCCCGCGCAGAGCTCACAGACGGGAACCGTCCGGAGAGACGGATGGTCCGAACACACCGCCTCGTTAAAAGTGCAACTTTTCATTTTGCCTGCCGCACGTAAATCCACATTGGAGCAAATGGAGGCGGCGTTGAACTTTGTGTGCCGTAGCGAGGGAGGCTGGGTTGGCACAGCGTCTCATAGTCATTTATATTCACACACACACACACACACACACACCCACAAGACACACACACAAGACACAAGACTAGACAAATAAGCAGAATAAGCTTTAAATTACAGTCTGGGAGTAGCCATCCTCTGGCTGTGAAACAGCATGAATCTAAACTGAACAATTGTGTTTTGTTTCATTTCATTCTATACCTCTGCAATCCCCTCATCTGTCATGAGTCTCAACATTCTCCAACTCCCCAGGTTATTCAACATGCAAACCGTCAGTTGTGGGCATGGATGGCCTGTGAAATCGTCCCTGTACAGAAGGGGGTGCAGTTTGAGGCTGTACTTGGCTGTGTTATGTTTGGGTGCCTCACCTTGGCCTTGGTCTGCCTCTCACACTGGCCACCATGTCAGCGGCCTGGCAGGAGGAGGAGAGCGGGGGCCCTGGCTCCTCTCAGACACGCCAGCCTCCACAGTGCTCTGAGAAACACCCCTCCTCACACAGACCAGACAGGGCCACTGCATAACGTTTTGGTTTGGGATAATTCACTTCCCGATATTTTTGAAGTTGAGCTGAATTCTCTTTTTTCTCCTCCAGAATGCAGTGGAGGTGATAACAGCTTTGGCCGCGTTAGATTTATTGTTGCTCTCAGTACTCACTGTCTGTTGGATGTTCAGGACATTTCCAAGTTGCTCTAATCCCTATCCACCATGTGACTACGGAGTAGGGTCAAGACCCTGTGTGGGTTTGCACAAATGGATGAGGACAGGTCCATTGTTCCGAGGGATCAAGCCACGATGCAGGGCCAGTGTTAGCCCAGAATACCATCCGAGCGTGCCAGATGGTCACGTGGGGTTTGTTGTGACAGCTCCGAGCCCCCTTGCGGGTGGGAACCATCATTCCTCTGAGTTGGCGGTGTTCTGGATCACACACATGCACACACATGTGCACTCGTGTACGCACACAGTACACACATCTGCAAACATACGCACACACAGTACACACACACACACACACACACAGACATGACACACACAGTACCCACATGCATACACACACACAGCTGCCAGCATGCTTATGTCGTGTGTGTGTGTGTGTGTGTGTCCAGAACACAAAGGTAGGCTTATGCAGATACAGTAGCGTTCCGACCCTGGACTAATGATGCACAGGACAGATATTGGGAATGAGGCTCTTGACCTTTTTATTTGTTGCATGGGAATACTACGATTATTCACCCTCCTCCCGCCCCTCTCACTCACCCCTCCTCTCCCTCCACCCACCCCATGTCCATCTTGGATCTATCTCCCTGGTTCAGGTCTGCTGAGGCCCGTGTGTGTCTGAAGCGTTTGGCCTATTTTCATGGTCTTTTTTTTTAATCAGCTCTCGTGCATTTAAAATCTGTGCAGGGCAGATGGGGAATGTTTGACCCACTTTGATGGATTCCACACCGATTAAAAGGATGAGTGAGCTTTCGAAAGCAAGGAGGCCTGTGCGTGGCATGGTGTGTGTGTGTGTGCGCGTGCGTGCGTGCGTGTCTGATGTCATATCACAGTTCTGGCTAGCTTCACACTGGAGGGTGCCTTTGTTGATGTGTATATTGAGACAGTGGCTTAAGTCGTTGTTTAATGTTGAAGTGCAACGTGTATTCCTCTGTGTGATCTCAGTACTGCCTAACTGCTGTTGGGCCCTTACTGTTTTACTGTTCAAACAGTAAAGTCATGTTCTTATTGGTGCTTTCGTACCAAAATTGGCACATTAGTCTGGATAAGAGCGTCTGCTAAATGACTAAATATAGTCTACTTGTTACGATGGGAATTAAAAGAGAATTCCTTAAAAGAAGAATATAAAGGGAATGATGAGCACTGTGTTTAGAGTTCAATGGATTGACTTTTTAAGTTCTCCTAGTGAGCAACCCAGAGTTCAGGAACAACCATAAAACCTGTCTGGCTATGCACGTCTCAATGGACAACTTTACAAATGACTCTCCTTAATAAAAAAGCAGACAGATATTGGCTATGTGACTTATTTATGAAGGGGTCCAATTGATTGTGTGGTTATGTGTGTGCGTGGTTGTGGTGAAGGGGGGGTTGTGTGTGTGGGAGGGAGTGGTTATATTGTGTGAATACCATAGAAGAAGAATTGGAGTCATTACTGTCAGGGCCATTATAGGTGTACTGGTCACAGGAGAAGCATACAGGCTTGGCCATTAATATGATGCCCTCGTCAGCAATTACAGCACTGTCACATCTGATGAAATACATTGCATTACACTGTGCCCTGGTGGCCAAGTATTTAGTGAGTTATTTGAACACTCAACTCAAGTATTTAGATCATACCGGGTGTTGTCTTGGTCACATCTATTTATTCACCTGGACAGTTCAGACCGATGAATCCTTGTCCTTTACCTTCAGACATGGAGGTCCTTCTTCATGTCCACAGAGCCACTCACTCTGCAACACGCTTGTCCCTGCCCCTCCCTAGAGAGAGACAGAGAGAGACAGAGAGAAACAGAGAGACACAGAGAGACACAGAGAGACAGAGAGAGACAGAGAGAGACAGAGAGACACAGAGAGACACAGAGAGACACAGAGAGACACAGAGAGAGAGAGAGAGAGAGAGAGAGAGACAGAGAGAGACAGAGAGAGACAGAGAGAGACAAAGAGACACAAAGAGACACAGAGAGACAGAGAGAGAGACAGAGAGAGAGAGACAGAGAGAGAGAGACAGAGAGAGAGAGACAGAGAGAGAGAGAGAGAGAGAGACAGAGAGAGACAGACAGACAGAGAGAGAGCTAATGCAGTCAGCACAGTGTGATGGAGCTGCCGCCTATGTATCAGGCAGATCAGCGAGAGAGGAGAGGTATTCTGCATTGGTATTCTGAAGGTGTTGTGGTGAGCTGTCTAGCCCTTCACCCCCCCCCCCCCCCGTTCCTCTTACAGTGTCTCTGGAGGGAAACCTGCTCAGCCATGCCTCTGAGTCAGGCTCATCTGGACTCCATAGAAACCAGTAATACACACTGTCCTCCACTGTTTCTCTTTCGACTATGTCCTTGTCCTCCTCTCACTGTGTTTTCATTGAGGCCTGTCACCATCCTTTGGGTTTGTTTCTCTCTCCATATTTCAATTTCACACACACTCACATTCATTTTATCTCTCATTATCCATCTCCAATTCTCTCCCTCTTTCTCTATCTTTGTCGCTGTCTCTGGTGCTGAAACAGGAACTCACGTCTCATAAAGCACTCCACAGGCTTTTAATTTCATGGCTCACACTTCAAATGGGAGGGATGGGCAGGAACCCTGACACACCCATACGTGTGTCTCTGTGTGTGTGTGTGTCTATGTGTGTGTGTCGTGAGAGGGCCGGTGGTTAGTTTGTCGCTTCAGATGAGTGTGAAATCGAGGCTCCCACCACACCACTACCTAGCAGCTTGGAACAAACAGGAGACTCTTACTTGATCAGCCTGTGGTCTGCATCATATTCTCTTAACTCAGCCCTCACACTCCTCCACTTCTTCTTGTGTAAGATTACCGAATCTTATGCAAACCCCCCGCCCCCCCCCCCCCCCCCCCCCCCACTCCAGGCCTCACTCTGGTCTCTGGTGCTGCGCAGTTGTGCGCCGCTATCGCACCCTGGCAGTCTTTCACACGGCGCTTGATATCTGTGGCCTTTGTGAATAATGGAGAGGGTAGTAAAATGGTGCCATGTTCAATTAAGCCAGCTTGGCTGGCACCTCATTTACTGCCTGGGCTCGCTCGTCCAGGGAGGGGCGGGGGCGGGCAAGAGGCAGAGACACCAGATCCATCCTTCTTTATTTGTCTATTAAACCCAGCAACTCTGCCCAGGAATGAGCCGGTAAAACACCCGAGCAAAGGAACAGCCGGTATCTATTCACACTCCCTCCGACTTCATCTTGTTCGGGTCAGCTGATCAGGCAGGGAAGCCTAAAGTTAGTTTTTGCTGCGTTCCCAGAATACAAACACTGTTGACATTTAATCCACGGAATTTTATCAACAGAATGGTAACTCATTTTAATTTGGCAAACTCAAATAAGAGCTAAGTACTAGACGCCTCCAGGGGTGTATCGGTGTGGGTAATACCGTGTGTTAACAACCCAAGCAGAACCAGATAAGAGACCTTATACTTGACCAGGAAGGTAAAGGTCATTGCAGACTTCTCGCGCTGCATGACTGGTTAGCTAGACCTCCAAAACCATCTGCATTCAGCTACATAATTTTGTTAGAAGCTGTCTAACCCACTATAGATCTTGTATGTAACATATCCAATTTGCATTGGAATTCATCAAACCTGTGTCTCAGTTTCCCACATCAACTTGGTATGCAATGTAAGGTTCGGTTGTAAAGTTTAGTCCGTCTGTTGTGTAAAACAAAGGAGCTGTAAACTATACGAGGCACAAGAGACGACACCGGCACGCACAAACAACAAATCTGTCTTTATTTGAGAGAACGTATTCACGTGTTCTTACCTCGCATAAGAACCAAATTTATAACTGCAATCAATTGGTACATTGTAAAATCTCAAACGGTAGATGCTGTGAGCGGCATGCTGGGAGCAGCCTCTGGATCCCCTGACAACCAATAGAACGCCCCGGAAATCAATAAAACGCCTCGCCGGTGCAGCTAGAGCACAGTGACATCTGTTTCTCCTGCACATAGCCGCAGACATTTCCCGCTGAGAGGATACAGCACAGCTCTGATATGGCACCCACAGTGTCCCCATTCACACTGTTTACTGGGGAACAACAATATGTTTAGTTTAAGCTTTGTTTGTTTGGATCAGGTAAACACTGGTTATCTTTTTCTCCTTCTAACTTTACCCCCTGTCGTTCCTGGTATTGGCAGAGAATTCAAAAGTACATTTTGGATCATTTTCTCCATTTTGGATTTTTAGATTCTTTCCCTCCAGATGGGCTGTACAGTCAGTGTGATGCTCTGGGTGTTTTTTTAATGATGAGTCTAAATGGCGCTGCTGAGTGTGTGTGTGTGTGGGGGGGGGGATAGGGATTGACAGGGCCAGCTTAACAGAGGCATAACCAATTTCTTTCTCTGAAAGAAAGAGCGATTTGAACTGGATTTACTTCATACCGAGTCATACTTGCAGGACACACAGAGCTACTCAAACTATTTTTCAGGTTGTCCTTCTACATGTGTATTTGCCAAAGCTTCAGTTATTATGGAGGTGTATGTAAGGAGAAATGCCACGGGTAGAGCCTCGTCTCGAGGGTGCCCATCAACCTGACATGCTGACTGGTGAAGCATCCCTGGATGGTTTTGCATGGTGAATACCTGTTGTAGTCAATGATCGTCTCTAAGGAGGAGTCATTATACTGTACCCCCAGGGTTGTCGACATATCAGGCAGAAGACTTGTGCAGGCTTTGGCAGAAGTATTAAACTGTCACAGACAGTTCTGGAGCTCGAGACTGATATTGGTTCTCACCCCTTCGCAAATCAGTTGCGAGAAAAATACCTTTTTCCTGCTGCCAGACTTGGGCAGGTAATGATGGAGGCTGGTGGCACCAGTGCCCTCACTGCCAACCTATCGCTGAACAGTCTCACAATGTCCACGGGCACAAGGGATGTACCTGGCAGAGAAAAGAAGCCCCCCCGCCCATTATCTCAGGAAGCCAGGTCTGTTATGAACAGAACGAATGGTAACCCCCTAATGCCCCACAGGAGAGGAGAAGACCAGAGTGGTACACTCTCTTCTTAAAAAGCCTTGTTGTAGTCAGGACATGATCCAGTTACTGAGCCCTGGTGGTCTGCAGGCCCCGGTCTTGAGACAGGAAGTTCTGACAGAATGTTCTGACAGAATTTTCAGACAGTGTTCAGAGTTCTGGGTTGAGGCAAAGTGTGTTCAAGAATGGAAAACACATGTTTAAATAATGCCTCCAAACTATTACCTTCCTTTTCTAATTGCGTAACACCTGGTTTTAGACTCCTCTACTTCTTTCAGTGCCTTGTCATCCGTTATTATCCCTCCCATACACTAGAAGGATGAAGCCTCCCTTCCTATGCAGATCCTCTGCTAAGTTATACGGGTCTCCACTGGTGTGGAGAATCTCCTCTCCCCATAAGAGGCTTGACGCGGACACAGAGCAGAGCTGTGACTGGTGTTCGAGCCCTGTGACCTGCACTAATGTGAGCTGACAGACAGCCGGCCTGCCAAGGCTCTCACTGGGCCCTGTGGCCATCACTCTCTATTCTACAGCCACTCAGAGGAGGGAGGAGGCGGGGCAACCACCTGGTACAGCAGGGCTGTGATGAGCTACAAAGCCCCTCGGTGGCATGCCCGCGTTGCTGTGGTGATCGTGACAGCGGCATCTCTGGCACCTCTGAGCCCTGTCTGTTAGCATGGACTGTGCCACGCCCATGAGAGAGAGAGAGCGAGAGATAGAGAATAGCATGCTTACAACATCATCTTAAGTTGTCTGTATGCATGTCTGAGACAAAACCTGGGCCTATGACATTGGCTTGTCAGGTTTGTCAAAGGTTTTGTAGGTTACCTTTTAACAGACACATCACTGCTTGGTTGATATTTGGATCCTCCGGAAGGAAAATAATCTTCATAAATTTGAGGCCAGTTTGGCCCATGGGCTTGGATATATTTGTAGCTACATCATCGCACAGATTTCCCACAGAACCAAAACAACACATGCAGATAAACAATTTATAAAATCCTCAGGCCAGAAATTATTACAACCGGGATTTGTCTGAAACAAAGTTCATTATGCACAAAGCCAAGGGACTGCCAGGGTCTGCGTAAAAGCTAACACTCATGCTACCAAATACACTAGCACCAGTGGCGTATTAACTTTGTATATTATTTTTGTGTGGAATGGATGGGGGGGAAATAAATAAACATTGGTTCATTTTTTTTTCTGACATGATGCCCGACAGTTTGCTTTTTGAGGACAGTTCTTAAAGAGCAACTTGTCTGTTAAAGGCAAACACAGTTTCCGGTATCAGATTGTCAGCTAACTGCAATATTTGATCCCGTGGCATTGTACCGTGCAAGTAAAACACAGAGTAGAAAACATTCTTATATTTACCCTCCCTTTCAGCTTTTCACAATTGAAACAGTAACATGTATTTACATTTAACCTATCTTTGCATAGTACCTTTTAGATAACTGTCAGTTTACTCTTTTACTACAAATTCCCCTTTATCAGGGCATGACTTGACGTGAAACTAAATGTAATGTTTCATTGTGGGATTTCATAGTTAATACTGAACATGTTGAAATAGTTTAGACTCAAATGAGCTCATACCATTTCTAGTATGCCCTGTGCTTGTGTTGAATAGCCTCATGAACCTTCTTTGAAACTGTAATAGCCTGCTCTTCCAGGAAGACTGGAGGTGTAGACAGGACAAAGCTGTTCTTTATGAAAGGGGAAACTGGTTGGTGTGCCTTCTGAGCAATACAATGCCTTTCAGTCACTAAAAGGTGACCTCAGATTGTGTTCTCTTGTTTTTCGGTCTGAAGTACGGATGGCTAGGATGCATAGAACACACACTGAAGACACACAGAATACATATAATACATAGAACACACATAGAATACATAGAACACACACTGTAGACACATAGAATACATAGAATTACTACATGCTCTTATGGTTCTTGCATTTGGCACTTATTAGGTTTTTCACAATGTATGCTTCATGTTTTGGCTACCCGCAATGTTTGGGGCTATCTCGTTGTTATGATCATTGACCTATGCACTTTTGTAAAGCTCTCTCTTGGAAGTTGCTTTAGATAAAAGCGTCTGCTAAATGAATACATGTAAATATAATACATAGAACACACACTGTAGACACATAGAATACATATCATACATAGACCACATAAGTAGAATACGTTGACATATTACGGTTCAGGAGGACAGGCGTTGAGAGAGTCTCTTACAGCAGCCAACGGGAATGTTTAAATGGTTTTCTGAATCTTGACCTTGAACCCTGCCTTCCACAGGATTTCCTGTTCTCTTTCCTGTTCTTCCTGTGTGGGTATTCTCCTTCACTACATGTAATATTCAGCTAGTTAGTGGTGACTAATAGGGGATATGACCCAGACAGACAGACATGCGAAGGTCTGTCTGTCTGAAGCTTCATGTCTTATTCATGTCAGTGTTTACACAAGTGCTCTCATGAAAATGTGCAGATGCTGTCTGTTGCACCAGCACATAAATACATAAATAAGCACATAAATCAACAGCCATATCACAAACACCTCAGCATCGAACAGCAGGGGTTTTTCTTGCATTTGCCTATCCATCATCTAGGGTGTGTGTGCGTGTGTGTATTTGTGTGTCTCTCTGCGTACACACATAGGGCCTGGCTCTCCAGTTTGTCGAGGGAATAGATATTGGATTCCTCCTTCATCTTCTCTCGTTGTGGCTTGTCTGTGGAGCGGTCTTCTCCGTACTCCTGAAAGAGCTAGATCTTACATCGCACTGGCTCACTGGTGCCTTGTGATACCTTAGACAGCCCATGGCTATCCAGCTAACTGGCTAATAACCTTGCTCTGGACCACGTGTAACCCAGGCATCAATGCACCAGAGATACCTTGCAATGCTCTAATGCTCTGATGTCATCCTTCAAACACGCTTCATTAGAACGAACGTGTGCCCGATGTGTTTGTGCTCCAGTCTCGTCTCATCGCTTGATCATTTCTCTCCCTTGTTCCCCTCCCCTCCTCTTCATGCATCCATCTGTTGCATGTGTTCTCCCATCCCCGTGTTTCAGGGCGCTGTAATGTATGTCGGGGGGGGGGTTCCCTTCTAGGATAGCCATGGCTGACTCACGTCATATTTCTTCTTCATCTTCCCGTGAACAAACCCTTCAGCGACTTACAGTAAGTACAGGGACATTCTCCCCGAAGCAAGTAGGGTGAAGTGCCTTTCCCAAGGACACAATGTCATTTTGCACGGCCGGGAATCAAACCGGCAACCTTCTGATTAATAGCCCGTTTCCCTAACCGCTCAGCCATCTGACCCCAGTATGGTGATGGCTTTCACCACCATCATCAAACGGGTTTAAGAGGATGAGAAGCCAAAACCTTCGTTTTTCAGAGGGAAATGTTTAGGGAATCTTGTCTTCAGCCCTCCACCTTCATCCCCCAGCCCTGACTACACCCCCACCCTTCCCTCCCTCCAGGAATCTCCATAACAACAAGGCTCCTCATTATGCGCCTGCTTCTCATGATGCTCTCCTATGAGCCCTTGACGGCCTGACAATGATTAAAGCCTCTAATTCCTTTATTTGATTCTCCACAAGATTATTTAGCTAGGATCAGCTGGGAGCAGCATAGCTGTGGTCCCCGGCCTGTCTGCAGATCCTCCGAGCCTGGCTGGGCATGTCTGGGAAGCTCTGTGTGTAGGTCGTGCCCTACCAGCCCAACCTCACTCTTTGTCCCCAAACACAGCCCTCACTGATCTCTGAACACTTGAACTTGAGGAGGTGGGTAGCTACCATGGGTGTCGTGTTAGTACACAGTCCAAGTGCTACAATTCCGTGAGTGGGGATTTGGTTGGCTGTCTGAAAGCACTTCATGAGCTGTAGTTAATGAGGACAGATTGAATTTCAGCCAGGGAGAGTGAGGGCCTTGTCACTGACATCTGAGACGCTATCAGTGTGTCTTATCTTGTTATTAGCTTGCTTACCGAACCTGTTGAGTGTACTATAATGGCTCGCTTATCGAGGGAATTATGCAGCCTATTCCTCGCCTGATGAGATTCCACAGTTTTGTGGCGGTTGCAATTATTTTATGCTCGTGTAATGCCGATTTTATGCTTGGCATACGCGTTGTTACAGCAACTGCACACCTCACCTTCCATTCTTTCAACAAACCCTCGGCCGTGAATATCAATGTGCGTCTGCCATCTTATCTTTTGTCACATGTTCATTCTCATTAAAAACTCATCAGAGGAAAGGGTGATGGCAGTTACCAGATTCTGTTTGTACGTGGCAAAACATTTTTTTCCAGGAGAAACAAACGCACCCGCACTCCCAGCTAAGCTGTCTCTAGCTTTTCTGGACCATCTTTCTCTTCCAGCACTGTGCTCATGGTGTTACTGGAAGTCATGGATTATACCTTGCATGAGCCTAATGCTGGGCATCATCCTCTGTATCTTGGAACAGCATCACCGACCAGTAGGCTGCTATCATCTGACTGCAGGATCGGGTCGTTTATATCCATGCCTTTTCTCCAAGAGAATCTCAGGAGGTCAACTGTGACTGATTTGTTGTCATGAGAACAAGATCCGTATTTAACTCCCCTTCGTGCCCCTTTCATTTTTCACCAGCTTTTTATTTCATATAGAATAACATACCATAAATATTGTACAAATAGATATAAGGCATATCATATCTATATTTTTTCATGTATTATTTTCCGACTTTATGACTTTGTCATCATGTTTACTCCCTGTCATGCTGTGTGTTTGCCTATATGTCTCTGGTCTCTGCATGGGACCAGTCTGCCAGTGTTCAGTGAGGAGAGCTGGTGGAGGCCTGCAGGGGCCCTGCTCCAGAATGACAGCTCCTAGAGAGCTCCAGCAGTCAGACAGATCTGATCACGTCCCCTCCCTGCCCCTGCCTCTGTTGTTGCAGTGTGACTGAGGGCCCTGGAAGGGGAGGAGGGAGTGGGCGTGGACGCCTGACCTCTACACAGGATTACACTAAACCTACGTGTAGTATTCTTTGATTTGTATACTGTGTTTTAGAAGCCGTTGGGTGACTAAGGATGGTCAAGCACGCAGCCGCGCGTGCTTCAACCTGATGATCACATGCCTGTATGGTCAAATCTGTTGTAAAGTATAATTGTGGTTCTGTCGTGCTTTTCATGCTAATATACGCATCACTCCTTAAGTCTTGTTTGAGATTCTGTTAGATTTATGGGAGTGTACAGACTAAAATGTGTCCACTTTCACCCCCCAAAGGCACACTTGATATGTTATTTCTATCACATATGTTTGCTCTTGAATTATTCATTCATGCAACAGAAAAATGAGCACTCCTGTCCTAGTAGACACATGCTCGCTCTCACATGCACACACACATGACATAGGCAGGCCTATATGTCTCTTTGGATAAAAGCGTCTGCTAATGAATACAAACACACACACACACACACACACAGAAACACCAGAACACCCTAGTGTTAGAGAAGCTCCTCTAGCCAGCACACCACAAAGTCAATTTGATGAATCCCCTTTAGAAGTTAGTGAGACCTATATATATTGGATCTATATATTCATATCTAATTACGCTTGCCTTGCTCCTCCGCACGTCCCCCCTCTACCCTCCTTCATACGCCCTGCGTCCATATAGTGCAGCCAGGATCTGTGGACTACACATGAATGGAGTCTAGTGCAGAGAGATGGACTGATGCATTAATCTGATGTTAATCTCTCATGTGGAGAGACCGAATGCCCTGTGTGTGACAAGATGTGTAATGGCCACAGCGGTGACCAGCGGCTCTGCTTTTTTTCATTTCCTTGTAGATTTTTCCCCAAGGCCCCCCCCCCCCGGCCCTGCCCCCTTGCACACCGTAACAGTAGCCAACAGACAGGAAATGACATGGCACTATCTCCCCCGTCAATCATCGTTGGGTGTCTTTGGTCGACGTGAACTGGCCTGCCTCTCGTCCAAGTGCTCTAGTCTATGTTGGAAGTTTTTTTTTACGTTGTTTTTTATTCTGGTTTATCAGTCCACTGACTGGCTACTCAGATGTAGGCCTCTTTTTTATTAGAATTGCTATTCTGTATGTTGTATTGTAGCGTGGCGATTACTGTATATCACTCTATTACTTTCTTTTTCTCTCCAAGCTTGTCTATCGCTTCTCACTGTTGACTTGTCAACGACAAACCACAATCGCCCGCCTTTGCTGATCAGACGCTCAATGAAAAGTCAATGCCTCAAAGTCAAGTGCTTTGGCTGTCAAGGCTTCCCAAGCTGCACTTGAATGATGTGGCAGATTGTGTGTGTGTGTCTCTGTGGGTGTGTCTCCCTCTCTGCTCTCATCCAAAATCGGTTGGGTGATTAATATACAGTAGCAAAGACCTTGTTAATCACTCTCCCTGAAATGATTATATTCCAAGAGCCATGGGGCTGTACGCCTCGCTGTGCATGAAGACACCAATCTGATAGCATGCTTACCTGCTTCCTCCCTACAAGCACACTGTTGATATCTGCCCATATATTTCTTCATCTTCTTTGCCTCCCGCACGACTGCCTTTAGATTTCAGTGTTTATTGAGAACGTAAATCGTGTGTAGTAACGTTTAGAGAAATAGTTCCAGCTCATCTGGAGACAGTTGTGAGAAAGTAGTGGGCTATCGTGGGTTTAGTGTTTCAGTGTGTGGCTGGTCTGACCACTGGCTAAACCTCGAGTCTGGTGGATCTATCCGTCAGCTGTGCAGCACTGAAGTCTCTCCCTCATGTCTTTGATGTCTGCTCTGGGTTTGGCTTCCTCATCTCTCTTCTGTTGGTTAGATAAGACACCCACACACACACGTGCACACACACACACACACACACACACACAGCAGCCCGATAAAGCTGTGTGGTCTCTGAGGCCCCAGCTATCGTCTGGGGAGTAAGCAGCCAGCGAGTCCCCCTGCTGTGAGTGTGTACTCTCTCAAAGTCACCCACAGCACTCCAGCGACAGTGGCGGGCGACGCAGACAGACGCAAATAAACAATGCTCTGGAGTCCACCAATGACACGCCGTGCCCCGCGCCCACCCCGGGCGACATCAGAGCCTTCACACTGTCCTTGGTGTGATGACTTCATTCCCCGACACTGGCGCTGTCACGGAAACATGCAGATGAGACGAGACGGAACGGATCGATGTCTTCATGTCAGCTCCATGCTGAGACACCAGATATCGATTTGAAATGGAGACAGGCTGCCAGAGCGTACACAGCAGCAATTTTAAGCCACTACATCAAGAGGCAAAAGTTATGCTAGCAGACTTTCTGTCTGTTTCTGTATACGCTACTCATATAGGATGCAGGTTCTATACAGAATGCAGCGTTAATGGATCACTGTCAGTTGAGACTAAACGGGGGGGGCCATACAGTGTCTGCAAGGCCATGTGGAGGAGTGGGGGGGGCAATCTGAGAGGCCTGCAATCTGTCACTGAACACGCAGCTAATTGCAGGAGGCAGGGGTGCCGGTCTGATGAATGGACTTGCCAGTGGTTCAAACAATAGGTGAGAGTCTTACCAAAGTGGCTGACATGAACCCCACTCGAAACCACAGTGTACATGAGGGCCTTGCTAGCAATGCTGCAGCATCCTGGCATGACCATGTGAGCACTGTGTAAACGAAGGATCACAAAGTAGCAGTGCGGCTGTTATTTAGCTGAGGTCAACACTGCAGGACTTGAATAGTTTGGTTCAAGGCCTATTTGTATGCAGCTTTTCTGAATGTCGTCCATGGAATTATCACGACTATAATTATGCGTTTTAGGAAAGCCTCTATGTGACTCATCCCTCACTCATTACGTATTGCAAAAAAAAGAGCCAAGTGGAGGCTTGAAAAGAATTGAAACAGAATTGAATTGAATTAATGAATTGGATTTCCATAATGCACTGTGTGAGTCATCATGTGTGTTTAGCCACTTCCTCACTCAAACAGGCTGTTGGTATACCCCTCAGGCTATTTCTTCAAACACTTTCTATGAAACCTTGTGTTTTACACTGGAGAAGTTGCACTTGTCACGCAGATTGTCTAGTATAGAATTGATGCAGTGTTCAGTGGAAAGAGTTCTTCTTTGACCTTGACTATCTCATTAAAAAGATGTTTAAAATGAATGGACTTTGGTTTGAGAAAATAAATTGGGATACTGGATGGTGATTTTTGTCCATCATATTGCTGTTAAATTAGCAAGAGATTAACTCTGTCTTTTATCTGCTAGATTCGTAGCAAAGTGTAAATGGAATGTCACTCCTCTGTTCATCCATAAAACCATCTATAGAGTACACGCTGCCTTCCTGTCCAGACTTCCAATAGCACTACAACAGGTCAACAACAATAAACAACTGGAAGGCGATAGAGATCAGGACATATCTGTAGGCCTCCAATGTAACTATCTACTGTAAAACAACACAACGGTATAAAGAACAGAATAGGATTTTTCTTTGTTGGGTACTGAACAGACAAAACAAACAAACAGGAAATAATGACATTTTTGACAATATATGATTATAAAGACATCATTTGGCAGCTTATGAAATGACTATTCTATTCCAAATGTCATCACTATTTCCTAATTATACACTGCAGATTGTAGACGATGGTCCTAAGGCCCTCTTAGTAAACTGACAGACATTGGGTTGATGCATGACATTTCTCCACAGAGATGACCCCCCCCCCCCACTAATCCCCCCCCCCACACACACACGCGCGCACCCACACGCACCCGCCCCTGTCTCCTCAGAGCAAGCCTCGAGGCTGAGGTTGACCTCTACCATCCTGTTTGAGGGGTGAAGGAACACTGACACAAGCCCTGCTACCACTAAACCCTCTGCACTACAGCTTTCATGTTTTACAGAATTAGCTTAGATGGACAAAAGCATTTCAATTGACAGATGTGATACCCCAATAATTAACATCTGTGTTTGGGTCCAGATCCAATCGCTTCTTCGTGGGGGTCAAATGTGATCAGTTTTGACTCACTATTGATTCTGTGGCTCTTATTATCCCAACCCACTCAATACTAACCTTTTGTGAAGCACCAACAGCATATACACACTCACACATATACACACACCTAAACACACACACCATGTGAAAGCCAAGGGAAGTGATCAATGCAATGTGTTCTCGGCATGAATATCATTGGGTGCCAAGTATTGTGCTGGTCCCTTTTGGAGGAATTGTCACGTTACAAAAGTTGGGTTTGATCTTGCAGTGAAGAGGCAAACTCAGGACTTTCCCAGTAAAACATGGGTTTAAAAAAAAAAAAACATTCCCTGGGCGTGGGTGTGTGGTTATCCCTTTCCTCCATCATCCCCTTT
Organism: Osmerus eperlanus; assembly: GCF_963692335.1. Lineage (NCBI taxonomy): Eukaryota > Metazoa > Chordata > Actinopteri > Osmeriformes > Osmeridae > Osmerus > Osmerus eperlanus. Next base: position 5,448,254 of record NC_085034.1, read on the forward strand.
CTTCATCTGACCTTGCTGACTGGTTTGTCAACCTTCTCATGCTGCAAGATCCGTCATTGACACATGTCATGTTTTCTGAGCATGATTACAGCATCAATTCATATGTGTTGGCTGTTGTAGATTCAGACTAAACCAACAAAGTACATTTACAGTACTGCACATGATACACCCTCAGTGTTGTTGTTCTAAATCTAGCCTGTGAGACAAGATCCAACTCCCAGAAGTGAAGGCTGAATATGGGTGGGCTCAACTCAGTCAGAGATTTTTAGACGGGGGTTATTCAGATGTAAAATGCATTATTCAAACAGAATGTATCCCCTAGGCTGACATGTCTTATTTCAATATCTGGGAAAAATTATGTTTGTGTGTGTGTTGCTTTACTCTGTCAAAGACGAATAACCTCTTAACATTTTCTTTGTTTTCAAATAAAATGATTGCTTTCCACTCACACATACTGTTATTAAGGCATATTTAAAGTACAAGTACTGACCTTCTTAATGTTGACTGAAGATTTATTGTAGTTTTGGAAATGTGGAATGTGACTTATTTTTTACGTGGGTGGCTTATAAAGAAGCCTGTCTCCATGGGAACAAACAAATGTGATGCTTGAAGTTAAATAATTAGTTTGGCAGCGCAAAATGGATGCACATCTGTAGCACTGCAGGAACATAAGCGTTTGTGTGGTAGTGCTTGATGCAGTGTTACTGGAGAATCAGCAGATTTTGTATTCTGAAAGACAATTTTGTTAATGTTTACCTCCTGCAAGGTGTCATTTTAAATCTTGATGCATCGCCCTCTTGCCTTTGTGTCCACACATTCAGCATCACATTCTGTTGGATTCTATGGAAAAGAAAGGTGAAATTGCAACAAAAAAGAATGAATTTTGTAAATTGAATTTAGCTCTCCACCAGGGAATCTGGTCTACCTGAAACCAGTCTTTTTTCATAGCTGCTATTTCAGACCAAGTGCTCTCAGAGACAAAGGATGAGCGCATCATGCAGGATCCCTAGTCACAACTACTGAAACACGTCTATTTCACCCTTCTGGGGAGCACCCAGAGAGCCATGAGCCAACACCCTTCTGGGGAGTCAGCATTACAGCACTGAGCCTCCAGCAAGATCCCCACCAACACAGACTGGCCGTAAGAGGTTTCATCTGTTTTGCTTTCTGCACCGGAGGACAAACGGTATCAATACATAGGGGGTGGAGGAAGAAGAGGTCACATGGTTTTCTATGGTAACAAGACGCTCGGTACTACAAGAATGCTGGTTTCCAAGGTGATGATGTTGCTGCTAGGGAGCAGAATGTAGGTTGGAGCAGTATAGGAGAGATCATCTTGAGCCTCACCAGTATGTTGAGAGATTGTACAACAGATTAACTATAAGAGATACTGCAAACCTGTCAGCCAGAAGTTTGTAGTAATTATTGACTTTCTTTGAAACTACTGTAGAATTCTCCTCCTATATACTTATTGGCTATTGTAGCAATTTATTATTTAGGTATCTGAATAGTGCATGTAAAATCTATCTATATTAAATATGCAATACTTAAATAATGTGTACATTGTCAGTTTCTCATACAGCAGTACAGTTGTCATATGATTTACTTGACTGTCACAATCATCGGAATTTAGAAAGTCACAAAAACATAAAAAATGCTCAATAAATTTGCAACTGCTGCAGTGTGTTTAGGCTTTGCTATTGCATCATGGATGCCAGCCCTAGATTCTTGTATTGTGGGTCAAAGTCATTTTGGCTTGCTGCAGTCAATCTCATCTTTCCCCTCCCATTCATCAAAAGGTTATATACCACTGGCTCATCATGTGCCTGGGTGCTTAGAGAGATTCTAGTTTTAATTAAGGACTTTTGTCAGGGGGAGCCAACACAGGCATTAATGAAAGGGACAAGCAGTGGAGAGATATAAATAGGCTTTTGTTGGCTAGGATTCCCTGTCGAGTTAGCGTAGCCAGCCTATGGTACATCACGCTAGCTGATTAGCATGGACCTGCTTCCTGAGCTACTGTTGTAGAAGTGCTCCCATGGGTGTCAGCTGACACGTGCACATGGATACTCTCACACAGGCACTCATGAATAGCATGCACGGATTCACAGAGCGCACACACACACACACACGCGCGCGCACACACATACAAACATGCACGCTCTTGTGCACATACGCACACACACACACACATACATTACACAGGGTGAGAGAAGACACACCTCTCTCAGTGTGCCAGAGCCAAAGAACTCATTAACAATTTAGCTCAACAGTTTAAGTCGTAGCGTTTCTGAGGCCCCCACAGGGCCTTTGTATTCACTTCACTAGAGCAAGGTTGTCAGAACCTGCAGCTTCTAAGCTGCTTTACACTGATATTTAATATAGCTCTCAGCTTATAGGCTACTGTACAATGTTGTGCTACTGGTTTTCATTACCCTGGTCTGTCATAGTATTAGAGTTTTACATGACCTGAGATGCTAAGGGTCAACAGTACAGGGGTTTGGGTTCAGGCTACCAAGAACTGTGATGAGAGTGGCTCTTCTTTGTTGAAGGTGATCACATCTCGTAACCATGTCAGTGCTCACAGTGTTAGATCTGTCAGCAGTATTATCGCGTGCGGCCAGTAGTGGTGTGTGTGTGTGTGTGTGTGTGTGTGTGTGTGTGTGTGTGTGTGTGTGTGTGTGTGTGTGTGGAGAGGGGGCGATGATGCTACTGACACTGGGGGATTGTGTGCGTGTGTGTGTGTGTGTGTGTGTAAAGTCCGAAAAATGAGGAAAACATCAGATTAATGCAAGAGACGAACCTCAGCTTGTAAATCCAAATTGCTGCTTTGACAAAGCAGCCATTTACACATTCCATCTCACTGGATAATTACTTTCTGTTCTCTGTGGGTGAAAGTTATTTGTAAGAGAGAATTCTACCATGTTTTCAAAACCAAGGATACAAACATAATCCACATTTGATATCTATGACAACACTTTCCACTTCAAGGGATGTACACCTTTGAATTATTGATTGCCTTTCTATAAGGGAACATACAGTATAATATACACTCCACAATGATGGTAATGTTAGTATCATAGTGGTGTCCTAAGAGTTTTAGTCTAAGTTGTTAAAGATTGTTACAGTATCTCATTTCCTGTTATAAAATAACTTGATGTTGCAAAATCACTATGGAGCACTAATCTTAACTAAATATAAACATATTCCCAAAATGTGTCATTGTCAAAGAACAAGCAACCCTGCTGATGTCCTCTATGTAAGACAGACAAACTGTAACGGCTTTGTGAAATCACTCAAAAGCCTTATCATTGTTCCTCAGGCTGGGATGCATTATAGTCATTAGCAGCCTCAACAATACTAATTGACGGCTCAAAAGGAAACTGCTCTTTGCTGGAAAGCTTCTTCTTCTGGTAGCTTTGATGGGAATACAGTTGGGTATGTTGTCAAGTCATTGTTTACAAATGTATAACAATGATAGCGTCTGGGAGTCCTTTGCTTTGAGTAATTACGGAATGATTTGCTTATTAGAAGCAGGACTTTGATTGGCGAGGCTCATTTGATCATGAGCTTGCATAGATAGACGCCATTTTTGAGCCAACCTTAGTTTTTTTCCATTGAAACATCAGGGTTGTACAGCTGTTGGAGCTCACCCCATCACACCACGGGAACCTTAGGCTACAAACCTGGCAACCCAAGGCCACCACCACACTAGAGCCACAAACCTGATAACGCACAGCCCAGAGAACAGCATGGAGCTGACTGGCACTGGGATGTCAGCCAACCATCCCTGACCCAAATGTGCCCCTCCAAGCCCTGCACGTGCCATCAATGTCCTCCCATTCAGTCATCTCTCTGGCCATGTTGACAACACGTTAATACATCTCACATGGGTCCTTTATGGACATTTATTTAATAATAATGGACTCCAAAGTAGATTTGTGTTTAGATTTTTTGAGGGTATGAAATTAAGTTAGGGTATAAAGGTCAAAGTGTGTGTGGAACAGAGAGAGAGAGAGACAGAGATAAAGAGACAGGGAGATAGAGAGACACACTGTGTGCAGGGTGTGTGTCTGTATGATTATGTGTGTGTGTGTGTGTGTTTGACTACAAATGCCGGCCCTCCTCTGCCAGCCTCCTTAGTGTAAACAACAGAGATAAGAACAATATGAAGACTGAGTGAAAGAGGATCATCCTGTATAAATGAAGTTCAGTGCTGAGGGTGCGGAATGTTCCTGTTCTGGAACTGGAACTCAGTATGCTGTGTGTGTGCAATAAGATCTGGGTACTTCACAATAGGAATTTGTTTTCAAATGTATATGACAAAGTGTTTTTATTGATCAAATATACAGAGTGACAGTGTCATCTGGACAATAGAACGCTTGAGATGCTACATGTCCTCTAGATTTCACTCTTTTCCAGTGAAATATGCTCACATATGTTTACGTACAGTACAGTACAGTAATATGTTTGTGTTGTGCATCCGGGCCCTATATATACAGGATTCAGTGTCATCAATAATAGAGGTGTTTTTCAAGCCCTGTCAGGTTTCATTACAGTTCTGCAGCTTGATAACAGCCTTCTTCACAGGCTGTAGCCCATGAGCGGTCCCTGTCCTAGTGTTCACCTTCACATGACCCTCCCACAGTCACCAAGAGGCCCCCAGAGAGGGGATGGTCTCAGTCCAGGGCTGCAGAGTGTCGCCACACTCAGGTCCACTGTTTCCTGCTCGCTGGTGTCATCACACTGGGCTGCACAGTGGGAGTACCGGACGCATTTCAAGGAGGTAAATAAGTCTCACCGGTCTGGTCTGAGCACAAAGATGGAGTGAGAGAGAGGATAGATATGGAGATAAGTGGAGAGCTGGGATGGAGGAAGACCAGGAAATGGATAGATAAAATAAGATAGGATGCATAAAAGATGGGAGAGGGGAGGACAAGATGTAGAGAAGAGGAGAGGGGAGAACATGAGGGATTGTATCCCAGGTTGCTACGACACACAGCAGAGATTCCTGACATCTGCAATTCCCCAGTCTGCCTGTCAAACCCTCCACCTTCCCTCACCCTCCAAGCCGCCATTCAAGAGGAATGTCGATCTGTTGCAAAAGATGCAAAAATGTCTGACAGTGACCTACATATTTTGTTCTTTTGAAGCAGGCCTAAGATAACTGGCAAAAAATGATTAGCAAAGTAAAAAAACAGAATGCTAAATATATATTCTCTGTGACTGTTATTTGAAATACAGCAGCCTTTGTGGTATTTCTCTCCTCCCCCCTCTCTCTCCCTGGCCCTTCCTGGGTTCTGTGGCTCAGTGTCAGAGTGGCACTGAAGGGCTTAGCCACCTAAAAAAAAGACCCATCAAAAAAAGATATACTGCAGAAAGCTAAGAGTGCCTTTTCCCCCTGGTATTGTGTGTGTGTGTTTATGTGTTTGTGTGCATGCTTGTGTGAGTGTTTGTGTGTGTGTGTTGGACTGGGTTGGGGGTAAGCTGTTTTGGGCTGGAGCTGTACAGGGGGAGACTGTGTGTGCTGCACAGCCATGCTGACTGAGCAGGTGCAGCTACTCTGTGGTGAGCTAATCCAGACACTGCACCACAATGGCCTCCCCGCACAGCCTCTGTCCCTGTGTGTATGCATGTTTGTGTGTGAGCTCAGAGGTAATGAAGAACGTTGAATACACAGGATGTGTAGGGCAGCTTGTTGAACACTGCAGAGCTGAAATGTAAATGCACAATCAGGTTAAAGGTGACAGGGTGTGTGGCTTGTAGCCCGTCAAGCCCATTAGTCCCCACCATGTTATTTTCCCAGCTCCTACTACACTGCATCAAATAAACAGGGTTATACTCACTGTAAGCACTCTTATATTTTAACCATATCAGATAGACAGAAATATAAATGCAGGGTCAGTCTGGTCATTCCTCAACAGAGGTTTCTGAGAGTTTCCGATTCTGCATGTTGTAGTCAAATATATATCTGTTTTAATGCAAAGAAGAATAGAAAATAATACGGTAGTTTTCTTTTAATCCAGGATGGTAGTTGTCATGGACATGGATCGTGGTGAGAGCTCTGAATGCTTCCTGTGTCCCAGGTGGCTGCCTCAGTCCTCCAGACCTTTTAGAAAAGGCCAGGGATTCACAACCCTGCAGCGCTAATTCACTTTGAACAGCGCCAGAGGCTGTTTGACTTTGTGTGTGTGTGTGTGTGCGCGTGTGTGTGTGTGTGTGTGGGGGGGGGTCTGCCTGTCGATCCATGTTCGCGTGTTTGCGCGTCCATGTTTATCTTTCAGTATTTCATCATTCCAGTCTTTTTTTTAATCTTCAGTTATAGTCACAGTAATATATGGCGGAGACATAATATGAACTGGCAAACCTGCCTTTTCAGCCAAACAAACTGACCTTTAAAAGCCTGCTGTCCAAGCATGATCAGCCAGACTGGACAGCACAGCAGACACAGCCCAGCAGGCCTTATACCTCATCAACGCTCCACACGGAATACCCTGATACTATCTCCTGCCACAAAGCACTACTATTTATCTAGTTTGAGCCACATATAATTCATGTAGGAATCTTGTGATGCAGAGCCCAGTCAAGTGTCTGCTAGAATCTACAGGAGAAGAGGCTGGAGGATGGAGATAAGGCACAGAGCACAAAGGCAGCAGTAACGTGCATGCACACACACGCACACACACGCACACGCACGCACACACACCACAAAGACAAGACAAGAGGGATAAGGGACAGGCATGGCTGTGTAAACCAGAATGTTATGATAATGACCACTTGTTGCCTGTTTGCAAGTTTGACACCAAAATGACTCCAGTCTCCAGGTGTGATAAGAGTATGTTTGCAAAGATGGAGCTACGAATTCGTAGCTCCATCTTTGCAAACATGATCTTAATATGCATATATATATATCTAGGAAAAATATACATTTGTATGCATGTAATACTCACCTTGACTCATTAATTTAGATAATATTCAGCTGCACCCCCTTTGCATAAGTAGTTTATTCACAGAACTATTACCTGGAAGTGCTACATTCTGATAGGTCACTTATTAAATTATCTGCATTTCCTGCACACAATGCACTCTCTTCTCTTGGCCTTCTACTGCCCTGGCAAAAGCGGATACTGTTAATTCATAGTTTGATACCTACAAGCCATTTCACTTTATTAATATGTTCGTGGGTGAACAGATAGCTCGTAATGCTGCATATGATCATGTTATGTCTATAATGAATGGATAAATAGCTGTTTCCAATTACATGATCGCCTTGATGTCTCTCCAAGCAGTGATTAGTCAGGAGAATGTTCCCCCTGGTGTCATGCAGTGGCAGTAAACATTTCTTTATGGGTTTTCATGGTGCACGTGAGCGAGAAGAACGGCCCTTGACATTACTAGATGTTGCTTGGTAGTCAATTTTATGTTCGAGCTTTATTATTGGGGATGACTACATATAAAGTTTAGAGCTTTTATAGATTGTATTGTGTCTTTTCCGGTTCCTAGTTTTAGCGTGTCTCGTGTGTCCCAAGTGTACTGATTGCTGCATCCTCAGCTGTAAAAAAGACCATGAATGACTGGTTTTGTTCCGGTTTTTGGATGACTGGTTTGATATTGAGAACTTCAATAAATCCTGTCCAAGACTATGATCAAACTGTCTTCAACTGGGGAGTCTTTCTCAATACAGCTACACCATAACACCCCCTCTCCCTGTGGGGACAACCTCCTTCGAAAAGAATCAATTTTCCTACTTTTCTTCTTTTAAGGTGGCAGTTTACGTTCCGAATGTCTCTAACCGTCACTTTTCACTGACACATTTCCCACCTCCTAATGTGTGAAGATTCTTAAATGTAATCTCAGCTTTCAGGGTTTTTTTTCTACGCTGGGTGTGATAAGAAAACGGTAAATCTCAGACCCGCCGGGTCCGAACCTGGCGGAGGCGGAGAGATAGGGTTTTTTCGGCCGGCGCCTTTCAGAACAAAACACCTGAGCCAGAACTGCGGAGGCAGAACAAGTGAGAGGGAACGGGTCAAAAGGTTAACAGAGTACAAATCACTTCTTTCATGTGTGCTGCCTCTGCCAGACAAATGGCCCGACTCCCGCATCGAGAGAGGGAACTGGCACTCTGATGTGGAGTCTGAGCAGCCAGAGAAGCACAGAGCGTCTCGCCGGCCTCCATTATAGGTTAGATGAATGCGGTCGGGAGGGAAATAAGCATTTAAAGGAGAAGGCATGAGCTCTTGAGGTAAACATGGTCATGTGTTTGACATCATTTCACTCTTCAATTCAGAGCCGAGTCGTTTTTGAAGTGTTTTCGGCGGGGGCCGAGAGAGAAACGCCGGATCCTTATCAGCCCATCACATGGGCTGATGGGCTCACATGATCAGCTTTATTCCCAGAGAGTTCTGGGCTCAGATGCGCTTTGTTGTTTTTGTTTTGTTGTGTCTTTGTTGTCTTTGTAAGCAAGGTGATGGGCTTATCAATACTCTCCAATTACCACTCAAATCGCACAACTTGTGTGATGAATTCTGGGAGCGTGGCGTTATTCCAGAGCGTCCCTGTCGTCGTGGTATTCTGCCCGGCCACAACGTCAATCAGACGGCTGATTGCTGTCCTGCCTCTCCTGTTATTACAGCTTGGCGATGCCCTGGCCGTTTCGGTGGCCTGTTTGTGGAACAGATTTATCTCAATCTAAAGAAGATTTCACACTTTTTTTTTCTTGTTTTTTTCTCTGCCCCGTGGAGGAAGGTCCTACCTCAGGGGATGTGGAGCCCAATCTACCATTGCCTCCTATCTCTGCCTTGCACCGGCTGGCACCAGGGGTATGCCGCTCTGCCACGCCAAGCTGGGTTTCCATCATGCAATACACCCTGTGCCCTATGTGTTGATATTGTATTAAACTGGCAGCCCTGTGCAGGCCTCCATAGGATACGAGAACACAGTCTCTTACTGCAGAGAACAGCTCGAGCTGCGATGGGGGTGGGAGGAGTGAAGGAGAAGAGAGAAAAGCAGATAAATACAGGGAAAAGAGATAGTGAGAGAGTGAGAGATGGAGAGAACACAGGAGAGACCACGGCTGCCTGACTCCTTCCCAGAGGAGTCTTCTACAGAGACAGCAGACAGAAATCCTCCATCCAGCCATCTCCACAATTCTCAGGGTGGATGTATACCTAACCTCATCCCCTCCAGACTGCCAAATTTTGGATGGCTAAGGTGCGGATGAGTGACCGAGGAGCTCTCATCCATGGATATCCCCCTCTTCTTTACCTCTGGCTGCGTACAAGGTGGATGACAGGTAGTCATCCACACTAGGCAGGACCCTATTTACAATCCTTAGAAAGTCGTGGCCCCTAGCTATTTGTCCCGCCACAGTGCTTTGTCTCTCCATTAGTAATGAGTGATAAATGGCCTGACATTTCCAGCCACGCTTGTTTGGTTGTTTTGTTCTCGATGGCAGCCATATGCAAGGCTTCCTCCTTGTCCGTTCTATTGGTTACACATGAGAAGAATGTGACACACATTACCACAGAGGGGTAAAAGGACGTTTCCATTCCCACTCAAATATACAGCTGTGGCCAGGTAAGAGCCTATGTATGTAGACATGATTTGTTTGTTCTTTCTATTTCTTTCAGGCTCTGACCTTTTTTAGATGCATAGAGCAGCTTTGCGATGCATACGATTCAGACAGCTGGGTAGAAAATAGGCGTTTTCTCTACGTATTGGATTTCGAGTCCGAATGCGTTTCAGATTGTCTCTGGAGTCATTTTCAGTCTCCCATTGGAGGCTTGCGGCTTCATTTTAAACAGGGCTCTGTTGCTTCTCTGGCCCTGACCGTGCCCAGACACACACACACACACACATATGCACAGTTACAAGAATCCCACACACACATCGTCTCTGCTGGTCTGTCTGTTGTGAAAGGCGATCCGGCATCTCCTCCGCAGTGCTGACAGTGTGGTTCATTCCTGTCTACTCCTACAGTAATGGGTATCTCCCAGCCTGTATGTCTCCCAGAGAAAGAGGAGAGAGAGAGGGGGAGAGAGAGGAAGGGGGAGGAGTATAGAGACCTTACCTCTGGGAGAGAGAGAAAGAGAGAAACTGAAGGAAAGCATAAGAGAGGGGGGGGGAGATAGGGAGACAGGGAGGGAGAGTGAAGAGCGTTGAATATGAAATCATCACCCGTCATGTAGGCCTTCAGAGACGGGCAGGTTAGATTAAAGAACATGGTAGGAGGCAGGTCCTCTATCACGGCTCCCTGAATTGCCTCCCTCCTCATCCTCTGCTTCCTGGATCCTGCATGGATGAGCCCCTTAGACCCAAGTGAAGAGCCCCAAGTGCGGGTGGCTTTGCTCAGCCAGACCGCTGAACAATCCCTCCCTCTAGACACGGTCTGGAGGCTTGTGCTTGGACGTTTCAGGAGGGCGGGGGGGTTGGGGGGAAAACTTTCTATGCTTTTTACTGAGAGGGTTAAATGTGGTTATTAGGGATGTGAAGGGTGGTAAATCTGCCCTGCCGTAATTTCTCCTCTCAGATTTATGATCTGGGGCCCCCAGGGGCCTCTACACTGCCTCTCCTGGCTCAGCAACCAAAGGTCATTGTAAATCATGTTTCATGCACACACACAAACACCTTTGACCTGCTTTTGGCTGATGATGGTGCAGACACTGGGAAATTGTATGTGTGTAGGTGTATATTTTTTATTTTATTGATTTATTGCAAATTGACATCAGACGTCAGGTCATGGTATTTAAATTCACACAGTATCCTATTTCAAGTCTTATCACGTTCAAATCAATGCATTACATAGCTGAGCGACTTCAGTGTATTTTTTTTTTTTTACAGATTCATTGTGAGTCATTGGTTAATTGTGAATAATTAAATGGGGCTGAGTAGATTTTTCCCTACTGATTCCCCTCAGGAAGTTGTCATTAGGCATGTGTGAGACAGGATATGTATTGTATAGCAATTGAAAGAATGGGTGAATATAGCTGATTGGTAGAACATTTTCACTGCAGCTCAAGTGGTCACATTTTGAATCCCTGAAGTGATAATCCCTGATATCCACAGGCCGATGGCTTTGTTTTGTGAGTTTTGTGTATCAGTAGATGATTACTGTAGTGAATTAGCTTTGCTCAATGTGTGTATTGTTACAGCATAGTATTTGCTTTCTAACTACGGTGAGCATAATTGAAAGAGATCTTATGGACTCGTTCTGTGTCCATGTGTGTGGCCACCTGCTTGTGCACTAGTCAAACCTTTTCTGCTACAGAGACATAGTGTTAAACAGTCAACAACTGAAGTGCATTCATGGCTTCCATCCGCACCATACCCATATAATATATCTCCAAGGCCATGGATCACTGAAGCTCGATGGCTGGAAGGAAATGCTCTCCAGATGACCTTCGTGAATATTTAAAGGCTGTGGAAATGAGCCTGCTTGCTGGGCTGAACATCATCCTGCTGTGAATCACTGCCGGGCTCTCTACGGCCCCAAGTACTACTCTCTGGGCTAGGCACTCTCTGGCTCCCTGGCTCCTAGGGCCTCTCTGGGCTAGGCACTCTCTGGCTCCCTGGCTCCTAGAGCCACTCTGGGCTAGGCACTCTGGCTCCCTGGCTCATAGATCCTCTCTGGGCTAGGCACTCTGGCTCCCTGGCTCCTAGGGCCTCTCTGGGCTAGGCACTCTGGCTCCCTGGCTCATAGATCCTCTCTGGGCTAGGCACTCTGGCTCCCTGGCTCCTAGGGCCTCTCTGGGCTAGGCACTCTGGCTCCCTGGCTCCTAGGGCCTCTCTGGGCTAGGCACTCTGGCTCCCTGGCTCCTAGGGCCTCTGGGCTAGGCACTCTGGCTCCCTGGCCCCTAGGGCCTCTCTGGGCTAGGCACTCTGGCTCCCTGGCTCCTAGAGCCTCTCTGGGCTAGGCACTCTGGCTCCTAGGGCCTCTCTGGGCTAGGCACTCTGGCTCCCTGGCCCCTAGGGCCTCTCTGGGCTAGGCACTCTCAGCATGCCTTGTTCGCTGGCTCCAAATCCAGATCCAGGTGGCCATAGATGAGGCCTGACTGTTACAGAAAGTCTTGGAGTGCCTCTTCTGTATCAGCTGTTTCCTTAACCTGCAATGAACACAGTCCTCACTACTGTAGAAATATGTAGCACAGTCCTCACTAGTGAATGAACATATAGTGTGTCAAGCTCATGATATCTTTGGGTTGTGTAACAGTACTGGGTGATGGGTAGTGACAATACTGCGCAGTGTTGTCTTACTTAACTCTCTGAAGATTATGCAGCCATCTTGCTGTACATTTGTTGCAAATGCAGCACTCCTATCGATGAGACCCACCTCATCCTGCATTTATGAGCTGCTTCTGCCCTCTCCTTGGTCTCCAGCTGTAAATATAACCAGGCTTATGAAATATTAAAGAATACACAGTGCTGCCTCCTGTGAACCGACGTGAGCAGTACAGTTCCTGAGGAGGACAGTTCTTGAGATGCGGCGTGTCTTGGAGAGCACACAAACAAGAGCCCGGTGACACGCGGGCGACGTTAACCCGTGTTTCTGTCTCGTTGTTAAACGCCTCCGGGGGGGGGGGGGGTACCAGGCCTGCCCCTCAATCCCAACTCTGTTCTATCACGTTAAGAGTTGTGCCGTGTTTTGGAATACTCGCGACTAATGACTTTGTTATTGCGCATTTGTTGTCCACAGTTTGAGGGCATCTGGAGGTCAGACACTCATCGTGCTTGCCGTTTTTTTTTCCCTCGTCCCATCGGAGTCTTCTGATATTCAGCAAGTGCTTGGGTGTTACGGGCAATAACTTTATTTTTCATCACCCACTCTTCTCTTGAGAGGGTTGCCCTGGGGGAGGAGGAAGCCTTCTCACCTGGCGGAGCCTTTGTTGAACATCTCTGTATTCCTCCAAGCGTGTCAGTGGGAGAGTCAGTATATATATATATATATATATAGAGAGAGAGAGAGAGAGAGAGAGAGAGAGAGAGAGAGAGAGAGAGAGAGAGAGAGAGAGAGAGAGAGAGAGAGAGAGAGAGAGAGAGAGAGAGAGAGAGAGAGAGAGAGAGAGAGAGAGAGAGAGAGAGAGAGAGAGAGAGAGAGAGAGAGAGAGAGAGAGAGAGAGAGAGAGAGAGAGAGAGAGAGAGAGAGAGAGAGAGAGAGAGAGAGAGCACTGAAGCATTCTGTCACCCACGAGAGAGAGAGTCTATTCGGTATCAACTTCTAGTTCAGTTGAAAGCTGCTCTCAATTACAACAAGCATTATTCAGTGTGGAGGTACTTCAGAACAGGCTGAAACAGGTTATAGGTCATACTCTCACTGTCACACGCAAGCTCTTGGTCTTGTTATACACTGCTGCATACACACAGGACATCACACACACACTCTACATCATTTACAGCGACAAGGCTCCCGCCGTACCAATGCTTGTCAGACTGACTCACACCTCCATAGCACTGAAGCACTCTTGATCAACACCTCCTAATTAACACTTACAGGGCCTTGTAGCATCCTGGTGGCTGGGGGGGTGAAAACCCTGGGTGCTAGGGGTAGAGACCCTGGGGGGTAGAGAACCTGGGGGCTAGGGGTAGAGACCCTGGGGGTAGAGACCCTGGGGGGTAGAGACCCTGGGGGCTGGGGGTGCATACTCTGGGTGCTAGGGGTAGAGACCCTGGGGGGTAGAGACCCTGGGGGGTAGAGACCCTGGGGGGTAGAGACCCTGGGAGCTGGGGGTGCATACCCTGGGTGCTAGGGGTAGAGACCCTGGGGGGTGGGGGTAGAGACCCTGGGTGCTAGGGGTAGAGACCCTGGGGGGTAGAGACCCTGGGGGCTGGGGGGTGCATACTCTGGGTGCTAGGGGTAGAGACCCTGGGGGGTAGAGACCCTGGGGGGTGGGGTAGAGACCCTTGGGGGTAGAGACCCTGGGGGGTGGGGGTAGAGACCCTTGGGGGTAGATACCCTGGGCGCTGGGGGGTAAAAAAAGGCACACTACAGCGTGCAGAACTCCTCCACACCCAGCACACCTGAGGTGACCTATCCTGCCCATTAGAGCCTCAGTGTGTGTTTGTGTGTGTGTGTGTGTGTGTGCTTGCATGCCTGTGTGAGTTATATGTGTCCCTACGTGAGGCTTGGTAGTGCAGTCAAACCAGATGGGTAAGGTCCCTTGTGATGGCTAAAGGATCGGGGAGTATCACGCGATGATGTGCATCTCTCTCTTTCTGTCTTTCTCTTATCCTCTATCCCTCTCTCTCTCCCTCTCTCTCTATATATATTTTTTTATACATACATATATGTTATACATATATAATATTTCCATCTCTTGCTCCCACCCTCTTTCTTGCTCTTCTCTTTCTCTCCTTCTTCTCCACTAAATCTAACATCCCCTTCATCTAGAATTCATACTGAAGTTATTTCTGAAATCAAGGTCTGGACACAGGCTTCACAATAAATCGTTTTTTGTTTCTAGTTTCTAAGAGGGACAGGGCCAGTAAATAGAGAGGGGGACCCCATGCTGGGTTGCAACATTTGTTATACCTACTTTGTTGTGTGCTGTGTGTTTTATGAGGAGTTGTGAATTACCACAAAATACCTTCATCTGACCTGCAGAATCTGGGAACTGACAGTATCATTTTGGAGCTAAACCTGTCTGTGACAGTGAGTCACAATTCATCTATATATAGCTTGTGGGTGACTTGAATGACTCATATCTATACTGCCACCTGTGTTCCCTTGTAAGAGAACACCAAAATCACCAGGTAGAGCTTTCTAGAAGCTTTTCCCTTCCTTGTTCTGTAGAATTGCCTGTGTACGCCATCCGAGACTGGCAGTTTGCCCTCTCCCTGCCAGCCCCACCGTGTCAGGGCCTGGCTCAAGACCTTGGCTCTATGTCTCGGCACGGAAGTGATAATTAAAGAGACTGACAGGAGGGTGAGATGAGAGAAAGAGTGAGTGAGAAAAAGAGATATAAATAAAGAGACAGAGAGAGCAATAAAGAGAGAGAGAGAGAGAGAGAGAGAGAGAGAGAGAGACAGAGAGACAGAGAGACAGAGAGACAGAGGTGGCAGTGCAGGGCTTACCACAAGGCGAGCAAACACACTCAACCCTTTGCACAGATCCACCATGCAGTACTTGTCAACGCTCCGGTTTATCGAACGTTTAAAGCATGTCTTCCTAATTGTTGTCTTGGTTACCGGTTTGAAGAGCTTCACAAATACTTAACATTTCAGATCTGTGGGGCAATTTACAGGAAGTTTTCAGATTCTCACAACTTCACTTTCCTTAGTGAGTACCAGAACAGTCTGAGAAGTGACATAATGCCCTTTAGGGGGTCGTTATTAAGAAATATTTTTGCACCCCCACGGACGTGTACTGTCTCCTTCACTTTATTTCAAAGAAGGGATTTGAAGGAAGACAGCTGGTTTCCAGTTGCAACAGGACTAACACTATCTGAGAACACTGACGATTCCCAAAACCAAGATTAGGAAAAGCGCAGACTCCATGATGCCGTGCTTTTTAAAATCGATTTTATAACTTTAAGTGGGCTTAGACTTTGAGTTTAGCTGTCATCTTTATCCTGTAATGATCTTGACAACCATATATCCAACCATGAACCCCAGCCAGCTCTGATAACACTAAAACCACTGGGGAATGAAGACCCTAAGCTGTCAAGCAGCCCCTGGGGAACTGACACCAAGCCTCTACAAACCCCGAAGACACCCAATCCCAAGCGGCTATCATACCTCAGTCTGACCTCTGTGGAGCAGGGAAACTTGTTCCCAGTTTAGCCATCACTGAGGAGGCAGGTAGGACAGAGGAGACATGGGAGCAGATAGCAGTGTTCGGCCTCCAAGTCGTCGTGTTGACTGTAGCCAGGTGCTGGGAACCACGTCTTCAGTTATGACTCTTACTGTCACAAGGACCATACGGTAAAAGGGACGGTGGGGGGAGTACTGCACCAGACTCATCTTGTATGTTTATTTGGCCGTAATGCGCTCCATTCCCTGACATAGACTGTTGTGTGTTAAGGACACACACATAAACACAAACACTATACAAACACAGACGCGTACACACACACAGCAGATATTGACTTCTCATTTCCCCTTCAAATGAGAGAGTGCCCTCACGTCACTCAAAGTCACAGATAAAGCATCAATACCAAACAGTTTGGGTATTTGATTTCCTTTAACCTGGCCGGCGACTGCTAAAGCAACTCCACTGCCACCATCTTTTAGATTTATGACCACCTTCACTAAGGCTGAAGGTTTGATGTCTGTTATATGGCGCTGGGACGTACAAAGGTTGTTTACTAAAAACATGATAGGGGCCGGATGGAGACGGCAGGCAGCACAGGGCCAAGCACAGAGCAGTGACTGGCATGGTGCAGAACCATAGGCCTCAAAGGCCATTACAACTGCCCCGGTAATGAGGGCGCAGGCAGGATACCCACGGAGCCTGCCCTCCTGGATGGAACTGGCCTGTGGGCTCTGGATGGTTTCACTCCTCGTGTCAATTATCCATCTGCTGAGAGACGGGTATCGCCGCTCATGCGGAGCGAGTTGGGGGAGGGAAAGAGTGAGAGTAGTAAATGGAGGGTGAGGGAGGAAGAGATGGGGAGGAGGAAGGAGAGAGAGAGAAATGGAGGGATGCTTCTTGGCACACAGAGAGGTAAACTAGGGGATAGCAGTTTAGCCTAGTTGCAAAGTTTCTACTTTTTATTCTGCTTCAGTGGTTTTGATATCTGGCTTCCCTGACTGTATTCTACTGCAAGAAAGAACTGCAAAGTACAATAAGGCATACATTTGGATTGGATTGTAACATGCTGAGTCGGTGGTTCGATCCTAAGTGCACATAATAATAAACATGCGACGCTATTGTTGATGTATAGCTGAGCCTCTCTGAGCCAGCCTGTACCATAGCTGGTAATGTAACATGGCCCCCTAACACTACATGGGATCCTATCAGCACTCTTCATTTTGCTTAGTGCTGACAGGCATGTTTAAGTCCGCCAGGGTTAGCCCCCACGCCACACCGCCGCACCGCTGTTCCGCGCCCAATCCTCTTACAGCTTCTGTGGACAGATTACCATTAGCACATCCAATCCTTTTTCATTCTCCCCATGCTACATTGTCACTCTTTCCCAGAATCCCCATAGTTCTGAAAACACCTCTTGAAAACATTAAACTCTCCAAAGAGAGATGGTGAAGCAGAAGCCGAACTTAACGCCCCCGTATTAAACTCTAGCTACGCGCTGAACCTGTGGACAGAAGGAAGAGATCTAACATCTTTTATCGGGGGAAATGAGTGGATTATTGCATACAGAGAGACGTCCACGGAATCCTAGCGTTCTCTGTCGAGTGGATATGGAGTCATGTTTAAGCAGTCCCTTAGTTCCATAATACATCACAGTCCCTGACTCTGTACACAGAGGAGGGGGGGTAGAAACCCTTTTCATCGTGACTGATAATCTTGGTCTTCTCCAGACAGATATATTGCAGTCTATGGATGACTATTTTGCACTGGCATACCAGCCGGATGTGTTCTTCATCGATGTGCAGTGAATGATAATGTTCTAGCATGTTGGTTGGTCTGTATTATGTGTATTCTGGGAAAGAGTGAACATTTGTTATGTGTGTAAAAACTCGATATGCACTGTAGATGACCCAGGTCTGTCCTGCTTGTTGTTGTCCAACAGGAGTTTGCAGCCCTGACCAAAGAGCTGAATGTCTGCAGGGAGAATCTGCTGGAGAAAGAGGAGGAGATCTCCGAACTCAAGGCTGAGAGGAACAACACCAGGGTGAGGCCCACATACACACACACACACAGAGGTACACACTCACACTCACTCAGATACAGACAAACACACACACAAGCATGTGTTGCCACAGGTCCGATCTATGAGTCTGGGTGCTCTGCCAGGGGGGGGGGGGGTGTTAACATTGCCATCCAGTCTCATCACTAGAGAGAGAGATGAGGTCTGGAGAATAAGGAAAGTCATTTTCACTCTCTCACTCATCATTATCACCTTGAATTCTCAGCAGGGTACAGGCCTGCACCAAGACTTTTAATAGACCTTCTCTAGGAGGTTTTAAAGTTCATAATTAAATCTTAAAAGCTATGCACATGCAATCAGTGGAGTTGGGTGCTGGAAAACGATATTAACTGATTGCTGTGTACTTTAACAGAACTGAAAGCTGTAAGGCACTGTGGATTTACATTTATTTGCCGTGTGTACAGGCTTAAGCACTTGCAAGTAAATGTGAGCAGACTGTAAACCAGGTTAAGGTAGGACAGGATGAGAGAGGATCGAAGAGTGTTGCTTATTATTATTCTGACTGGGTGTCGCCTTAGGTAGGGCTGAGGCCAATGTGTTCGTTCTCTGATTGATTAAACGGAAAGTAAGCATCTCAGCTTGCTAGTGAGCGTGTGTCTGTCTGTTACCGGAGGTTACAGTCTACTGGCAGCCCTTCAGACATCCACTCAAGGACGTATGGGAGAGGCCCTCTCAACAACCCTTCAGCTGATTTCAAGAAAAAAAAGCTGTCTGCATTTTCTTCTTTAAGTTCAGGTATAGGCTAGAAAGTCAGACAACTATGCCCCGTCAGATACCTGCCTGATGCCTGAAGTTGCTTTTGGGTAGTGTCGTAGTAGTAGTTGTAAAGCACAGGCTTAAATCACGGGGTCAAACATGCACAAAACAATTTCACAACAACTAGTGTGTCATTTATAATCCACTCATTTCATTCTGAGATGCATGTAGAAATGACTCCCATCCAACAATAATAATTGACTGAGAATCGTAACACTACGAGTGATTGGTAAGACTGCTGAAGTAGGTTTTTGGTAGCTCTCTTTGGTTTCATAACGACGCCAGTCTGAACTCTGTCTGGATCTGGTGGTGTTCCACATCCACGTGATCCAACCCCAGCTGCAGGCGACGTCACAGAGTTGTAGAAGCTTAGCTTAGCTTTGCGTTGACACTGTGGTTTACGATGCTCTCAAGAAATAGGTCAGTGTTCCCGTGCCCAGGAAGACTCCACAGCAGATATTATTGCCTCGTCTCACATCATTAGCTTGTGGTTAATTCCCATAAGGCCAGCCCTGAAAGGGAACCACCAGGAGAGCAGAGAGCACCATAATAACAGCTTGATCCTCATTCCCAGGCTAGCATTAGCATCTTAGCATTGCACCATGATATGTATTGGGGGGCCCTAGAGTTGCCGGCCACTAGACTCAGCTATGCAGTCTCACCTTGAAACCTTACTCTGTAGTTATGCATGTGTGCCAAAGATCAATAAACATTATTCCCTCTTTCTCCATGTCTCTCTCTTTCTCTTTCTCCATCTCTCTCACTATCTCTTTCCATCCTCATCTTTCTCTATTTAGCTCTCACTGTCTATCTGTCCCTTCTTTCTCTCGTCTCCAATTCTCATTATTGTTGACTCATCCCGCCCCAATTTCAAAGGAAGTCTTCTCCCCCAGCCCTCCCGCTCTGTCTTTGGGCCACATTCCACCAGCAATTGATTGGGCACGGCACCTAGAAAAGCCCTAGCGACTAGCTAACCACATTAGCATAATCTCTTTGTGTGCTGTCCAGAGGGTTCCAATTTGTATAGAGTGCCTTTATTGTTCCCAGCTCCGTAATTGATTTGCTCATGGCAAATGCTATTACACTCTGAGCCTACTGTTCTATGTCCCCCCTAAATGAACGGTTGACAGGTACAAGGCTCAAAATATCTTATCAGCTTTGATAGAGACATGCCAGAAAGACCTTTATTGAGTTCCAACAGAAAGGGCAGTTACCGAATGTATTCACTTGTTATTGTAATGAGGATCATAATGATGACTTTGATGAAGATGAGAATAACGACTATGATGATGGTGATGATGACAGTAATGATCTTAATGCTCTTCTGTCCTCCCTGCCTCCCCAGCTCCTCCTGGAGCACCTGGAGTGCCTGGTGTCCAGACACGAGCGCTCTCTGCGGATGACCGTGGTCAAGCGGCAGGCCCAGTCTCCCTCGGGAGTGTCCAGCGAGGTGGAGGTCCTGAAAGCCCTGAAATCCCTGTTCGAGCACCACAAGGCTCTAGACGAGAAGGTAGGGTCCACGCTGCAACAACACAAGCACCCAACTGTGGAATGCCTCATCATTCAGTTATCCAAATATCATACTAATTTAGTTCTCTCCTACTCCATTTGATGTCCCATTTTGTGGACGGATAGAATTACAGATTACAGTTTAGACCTGGACTGACTGAGAGAGCTGGCTCAGTTTGGGTTGATGATAGCACAAGGAGATAGATGGCACTGTCATCACAATGGCCTCCCCGTTTTTGCTCGAGCCGTTGTTCTGCGATTAAACCACTTCCCCTCCCACTGTCCCTCCGCCCGCTGCTCCCCCTGGCCCCAAAGCCTGTTGATTTACGACCCTGGCCCCTCGGTGGCGTATCGCCCTTGCGCTGTTGGGATCCACCCAGCCCCCACGTCAGCAGCCTCCATCAGTTACAACGCCTCTCGCATGGCGGGCCGTTCAGGGGAATAAAGCCCTTTTGATTCATGGGACGCTTTCCGCCACTGCGTCGGTCGGTCGGCGGGCGGATCGTCCTGCGGAGGGCCCTGGCTAGCCTGTAATCCCAGGCTCAGCATCCTCGGAGGTCTGCGATCCTATTGGGCCACAGGATGGCGTGTCTGCCACACGAGTAATTGCTCCATCAGTACCCCAACAAATACATGAACACGGGGAGGGGGAGAGAGTAAGTCATAAATTTCCTTCCCTTCAGTGGAAGTGAGGGGAAAGGGAAAACCTGGTGTGTGTGTGTGTGTGTGTGTGGGGGGGGGTCTCTCCTTCCAGTAAAGCGTGCTTTTAAAAGCGATGAAAGCCCTCAGCCCTGGACAGAAGCTGAGCGGGAGCTTCAAAGGAGACATAAAGTGTTATTGTACGGCTGAGGGGTTTGAGGAAGAGGAGACGAGGAGAGGGAAGGAGGAGAGGGAAGGAGGAGAGGGAAGGAGGTTTTGATACCCAGAAGGAGGCTTTGATACCCAGCTCCCCCATCATCCCCCTAACATGTCATCCCAGCCCCGTATCAAAGCCAGTGCATCCCTGTGTTGTCACACTCTCACACCATCCTTGGAATACACCTTGCCACTAAATACTGTACATAGTGTGCCAATGTCATGTAAGGTCATAATAATAATGTATTCACTTAGCAGACGCTTTGACCCTGTGACGTCTTGATCTGGGGTCAAATGCTCTACCACTGACATTTGCAAAAAAAGACAGACTCTGACATTATTCATGTTCGTGTTGTTTTACTCCAAGGTGAGAGAGAGACTACGGGTGTCGCTAGAGAGGGTCTCTGCCTTGGAGGAGGAGCTGACAGCAGCCAATCAGGAGGTGAGATTCGGATTTACATTCATTTGCATTACTGTCATCTGTTCTGTATCCAACTGGAAGGATATGGATTGATGTGGAAAATCCCCCGTCCCTTTCTCCTGTGTGTGTGTTCTGTGTCAATCAATGAAGAAGATTAGATGAAGCAAAGGAGTGATGAAACGTCTTTATTTACACACATGACAGCAGATTAAAAGCAATTAAAAGCCATCCATCAAGGGAGGAATCGAATTACATTGTGACTGTCAGATCCAAGAGGCCATCTCCTGGTTAGGGTGCACTTGTTCTGCTTCCCAAAAGGGCCATGCGACACCACGTGACGTGACGGGGGGGGGGGGGGGGGGAGGCCTGGCCTTGAAA
Source organism: Osmerus eperlanus (assembly GCF_963692335.1). Lineage (NCBI taxonomy): Eukaryota > Metazoa > Chordata > Actinopteri > Osmeriformes > Osmeridae > Osmerus > Osmerus eperlanus. The sequence goes on from NC_085034.1 coordinate 5,469,995, forward strand.
GATGAGAGCTGTGCTCGTGGCATTAGCAGTTTGGCCTCACCCTCCACTTCTCCGCCCTCTCCCTGCCAGGCCTCCACCAGGGCCCACGCCAGCGCAGGTCTGCCAGTCCAGATGGTCGTGTTCCAGCTGAGCGAGAACCTCAGGCTGCCTCACCGCGGGAGGCATGCCAGCCCCCTTCCCCTGCCCTAGACCCCAAGAGGGAGATTGGTGGGGGGGGGGGGGGGAGAAGATGGAGGGAGGAGATGGAGGGAGGGATAGATAAATGGGGCAGACGGGGGGGGGGGACGACAGAAGGCACACGTGACAGAGAGGGAGTGAGTCAGCTGGAGAGATGGAAGTAAAGTGAGAATCAATGTTGAATATTAGCATTGGAAAATTAAAGACAGAGAGAGACAGGAGGGATGGAGAACATGGAGAGTAAGATGGAATACCCTATCAAGAGAGATGGGGGAACATGGGACGGTTTTCTGAAGTCTGAGGTGTCTGGTCTCTTGTGAAGTCCTCCAGTTCACTAGTTAGGGAAATCCCAGGGTGTTACCCACCTTGTACATGGAGAAACACCTGCTTCCACTTGAAAGCCAATGGGTTCTGTGTGCATGTGTGTGTGTCTATTTGTGTGTTTGTTTCTGTGTGTGCACGCCCTCGCGCGTACCCTGTGTGTCTGCTTGCTGGTGTTTCTGTGTGATTGATCTGAATTCAAACACATTGCACCAGGGAACAGCGTTCTCCAGGCCCCTCACTTTGACGAGATCTATCTTCCTCACACGCACTCTCCCACCGCCACATCGCCCTCCAATCTCTTCTCCTCACCTTCAACAGTCGTGATGGAGAAGGATGAAGGCTTGGTGAAGAAGGGCCATTTGAAAGGCCGTCTGAGGCCATCTCCTTATGCGCCAGCCAAACACTCTCTCCCTCTTTCTCTCTCTACCTCTCTCTCCCCCTCTCTGTGGTTCTGTGTGTCTCTCTTGTTTTCTCTCTCATTCTCTCTCTCTTTCGTTCCTTCCTTTCTCATGGTGCCTCAGATGCTGGGCTTTGATGACTCCAGATGAACGACATCAAAGGGAAATAAGGAGCACTTTCATTTTGCTTCTGGAAACTCCTAATTTTTCTAATTTGAGAGCAAGAGAGACAGCGAGGATGAGGATGGCATCTATTATTTGTTCTGTGGCTACGTGTGTGTGTGTGTGTATGTGTGAGAAGAGAGACAAACAGAACACCAAAGTTTGATCTCAACAAGAGAAATGACAGAGTATTCCGTATGCTCCCTGAAAACATAGGGAGTCTTAATTGCGCTCATTAAATTGACAGAGGGGGTGTTGGGTGAGAGACAGCATGCAGCAGCAGGCAAGTTTAGTGTCTGCCTGTCCAATCTCTTGCCAAAAATAAAGTTCAGGATGATTTCATGTAAAGTAAATCCCTGTCATTTGAATCCATTTGCCCTGGCCCTCTTTCCCCTATGTGCATGTAGATTTCTACTGTAGGTGTTGTTAACATGGTCTTATTCAGCACTATGTAGGGCCAGGGAGCAATGCTCCTGTTTCCAGGGAGGTTTGTTGCAGATGCAACAACTTGCTTACAAAAACAATGACACACAAGCTCCTCAGTTGTTTGCTGTTAGGCAGTGTCAAAATAATTCTGTAAAACTGCTTGAATAAGTGTTTTGCGCTGTCCAGTTTTGAGGACAATTACTCCTTACAGTACCCAACTATTTCTTGTCTCTCTCTCTCTCTCTCTCTCTCTCTCTCTCTCTCTCTCTCTCTCTCTCTCTCTCCCTCCCCCCTCTGTCTCTCTCTCTCTCTCCCTATCTATGAAAGTAATAATCACACATTGCTGTGAAGGAAAACCCTAATTACGCTTGCTGCCTGTAACCCCTGGCAACATGGTTGTTGGAGTGTACGCCAGATGGTGCAGGTGATAAAGAATGGAAGACGAGGTCGGCTGAGCGGGATAATTATAATCATCGTGACAAGACCTGTACACGCACACTTAACATGGCTTCACGTCGTGTTCCGGAAATTCCACTACTAACTTTAATGAGCATTTGCAGTGTGAAAGTGTGTGTTGCGTAAGAAGTACCCACTTGAAAATATACCGCGCGTGTGTCAACGTATGCGTGCGGTCCTGTGTGTGTGTGTGTGTGTGTGTGTACATAATAGTCATGCAACAGGAGAGCGTGAATGATGATGATTTGATGGATTGAAGTGGATGTTTGCAGACGTGGTGCCACAGTGCCACGGCCTCACGCTCCAGTGCTGAGGCTCGTCTGCTCCCTGTGTGTGCCACACAGATCGTTGCCTTACGGGAGCAGAATGCCCACATCCAGAGGAAGGTGTCTTCGGGAGACGGCAGCGAGGAGTCGCTGGAGGGCAGTGATGCTGGACAGAAGGTCCATGGCAAGGTGGGCCTGCCTTTCCTCTTCTCTACTATCTCTGGTTTACTATAGTGTACCATGCGGGTTAACATTCAATGACCTTGTATGTCAATGTTGAAATGGTACCGTACCAACCCTCTTTAAAAGTCCTTTGGCTAGTCTAACAGGCATCTTAAAAGACATCCACAGTTGGCTTACTTTAATTGCTATGACCCCATTATGCAGCAGACCCCATATATCTGCATACATCTGAATACTAAATGCCCTTGGATTACTAACTCAAACCCAGATACACTAATTCCTCTCAACCCTTCGTGATTAGGAGGGCATGAAAGACGCCTCTCGGTACCTTGAAGCCTTCTCGCTCCCCGGGCTCTCCTCTTTAGGATGCAGATGGCACGGAGACTGTGTAACTGAGACGGCACAACAACAGAGAAGAAGGGGATCAATGTGAATTGGATTCGCGAGCGTAGATCCCCTCTGTTTTGGGATGTGGGTTGAGTACCGGGGGTTGTGGATGAGCAGTTTCTGTGCCTAGAGAAGGAGAGGAGGCAGGGAAGGCAAGGAGAGGCTGCATCATTCAGCCTGACCGGGCAGGAGCCCTCTGTGTACTGTCCCTCTCTTTGCTAGAAAGTGTGCATGTGTGTGTGCGTGTTTGCTCGTCACTCACTGTTGACGAGCTAGGTGCGGCAGGCAGCCTTTTAAAGTGCCTTCCAGGGGATATGACACAAATAATCTGCAGGGTCACTTCTCACCACTTCTCAGCTCTCACCTCCTCTTCGGTGGTCCTTTGAGAGCCTTTGACTTGAGTCCCCTGCTTGTCACTCAGGCGAGTGACAGGTAGAACGGAGACTACATTACCCATGTTGCATCACTCCCTGGAGAGTGGAGCTAGATCTTCCTGACACATCTGCGGATGCAGTCAGAAAGCTGGGGATTGTAGTTTTACTCTCTATGTACAGACCTTGTGCCTGGTACCAGGCACTATAAAGATTTAACAATTGTAGTGAGACTAAGGTAGATAGTTCAGAAGCTTGTGTTTTAAACCTGCCGCTGATCTCTGATTGGATTCAACAAAGCCTATGTCAAGAAAAGAATAGTAATAGTCCAACGTAATAAATGTGGCAGTATTAAACGGGCCATCAGTCCTGGGCTAAGCCGAATGTTGCCATGCCAGATGGGGTTTCTTTGCCAGCAAGCTCCTAAATAACTCCCCCACATGTTTTTATTGGACATCCACAGCAGCATAACTCTTTTTCTTTGGAGAAAGCTACAGGATAAATCCTCATAGTTATAACAGCGGGGCGGTGTTCAAATCAGAGGTCGGATTGAGAGATTCTTTATCACGGAGTGAACCATCGATCACAGGCAGCATGGAGGTAGGGAGGAGACACGGAGAGAGAGGAAGAGGAGGAGAGAGGGGGATACAGAGGGGAAGAGGGACATAGATTGAGGAATACAGTTTGCGCCCCTTATGCAAGCCAAGGAGTTTTGATATTTACTGCAAGTCATTCCTCACAGGAGGCACCCTTGATAGGATGCTAATAAAGTTGTTTTTGATGTTGTGTTCCTGCCTGCGGTCCCTCATGCAGCATGTATAATCCTAAACCTTGGATCTCTCTCGTACTCTCTCCCTCATCCCTCTCTCTATCCCCCCTCCCTCTCTCTCTCCCTCTCTCTCTCTCTCTCTCTCTCTCCCTCTCTCTCTCTCTCTCTCTCTCTCTCTCTCTCTCTCTCTCTCTCTCTCTCTCTCTCTCTCTCTCTCTCTCTCTCTCTCTCTCTCTCTCTCTCTCTCTCTCTCTATCCCCCCTCCCTCTCTTTCTCTCTCTCTCTCTCTCTCTCTCTCTCTCTCTCTCTCTCTCTCTTGCTCTCTCCCCTCTCTCTTTCTTTGTAGTTGTCTCTCTCTCTCTTGCCCCCCTCTCTCTTCCCCTAATCAACCTCATGCAGAGACGCCTGCAAGCTAGGCAGGGTCGGAACAAACTTGCCATATTCATAGCCATATTCTTAATACAGACGGTCACACCCACACTAGTGTAGAAGTCTGGGGGATGCTGTAGTCCCTCTGTCAGCCCCCTCTGTGTCTTTGTCTGTCCAGATCCACACTGAGGCCAACACCTTGAGCTGCTCAATATGTTAGAGTCTTAGCCTGTCTATCTGCACTGCTCTCTCTGTGTCTTTCTATGTCTCTCCATGTCAGTTTGTCCCTAAACACCAATGTTCCCTCACTGAATGAATTGAAGAGTCTCTCTGGGATACATTAACTCTGCCATTTGACACGTTTTACCCCACAACTGTCACTCACATGGACTAACTTGGACCAGAAGTACCAGGTCAGCTGAAAAGTAGAGATGGCTGAAATCAGAACCCCCTCCTGAAATATCTCCTTAACCAACCACAACCCTGTTGCTCAGTGGCCAGTTGACTAGCAGCAAAGCATTTAATACAAAACTGTTACTGTTAATATATATGGGTATTGATCTGGGGAGGAGCATTTCCCCATGCAGATCAAAATGTCTGTTTCACATCCACCTCTATACGTTGCATCCAAATACATACCATGAAACGCATTATAAATGAATCTGAATGCTAAAAGAATCCATGATTCTAATCAGTCCCCCTCCTCCCCAGCGGCTGTCTAATGGCTCCATGGAGTCGGCCCACGAGGCCAGCCAGGTGGTGGAGCTGCAGGACCTGCTGGAGAAGCAGAACTACGAGCTGGCCCAGATGAAGGAGCGAATGTCCTCCCTGTCGTCGCGCGTCTCCGAGGTGGAGCAGGAGCTGGAGACGGCCCGCAAGGATCTCAGCAAGTCAGAGGAGATGAGCAACAAGTACCAGAGGGACATCAGAGAGGTGAGAGGCTACCTGGGCCTGCACGCACACACACACACAGGCATGCTCACACACAAACACACGCTCACACACACACGCACAGGCATGCTCACACGCTCACACACACACACGCACAGGCATGCTCACACACAAACACACGCTCACACACACACGCGCACAGGCATGCTCACACACAAACACACGCTCACACACACACACGCACAGGCATGCTCACACACAAACACACGCTCGCACACACACACACAGGCATGCTCACACACAAACACACGCTCACACACACACGCACAGGCATGCTCACACACAAACACACGCTCACACACACACGCACAGGCATGCTCACACACAAACACACGCTCACACACACACACACACACAGGCATGCTCACACACAAACACACGCTCACACACACACGCACAGGCATGCTCACACACAAACACACGCTCACACACACACACACACAGGCATGCTCACACACAAACACACGCTCACACACACACACACAGGCATGCTCACACACAAACACACGCTCACACACACACGCACAGGCATGCTCACACACAAACACACGCTCACACACACACGCACAGGCATGCTCACACACAAACACACGCTCACACACACACACGCACAGGCATGCTCACACACAAACACATGCTCACACACACACGCAAATACACACACAAGGAGACAGGAATGCCAGGAAAACATCAAAGGAGTGGGAGCGTGCACAGGTATACGCTGGTGTGAAAACACACACACCAACACAGGAGACACACCACACACACACACACACTGGATGCCCCTGGGTGACATCAAAGAGTGGTAACAGTTGTCTAACCAGCTGGTACACATCACACACACACACACACACACACAGACACTTTAATACACACACTCAATTTAATCTCAAACCACAAAATATAGTGTCCGCATTCATCTGTAATGGTTTTTGGAACAACATTTAAAAATCAAGCTTGTCAGAAATGATCTCACTCCACGTATAGTAATGGCCTCAGCAGCACTTTTCTGTAAAATAGACCAGCCATGATAGCAACCCATCATTATGAGAACAGTCATTAACTTGTAATCTTAGCCACGTTTTAAGAGTTGTCAGGGTGGGAAATTTGTGGAAAATTACAAATTGATGTACAAAGTTGTTGATGTTCCAACTGCTTTTGTGTGTGTGCGTGCATGTACGTTTGTGTGTGTGTGTGTGTGCTTGCCTGCGTGTGTGTGTGTGTGCTTGCCTGCGTGTGTGTGCTTGCCTGCGTGTGTGTGTGTCCCTGCAGGCCATGTGTCAGAAGGAGGACATGGAGGAGCGTATTGTCACCCTGGAGAAGCGCTACCTCAGCGCCCAGCGAGAATCCACCTCCCTGCACGACATCAGCGACAAGCTGGAGAACGAGCTAGCCAATAAGGAGGCCTTCCTCCGACAGGTAGGCCCCGCCCACTACCACCAAATGAACATTATTGGTTACTGAACACAAAACTGTTCCAACGTCCGTTGGACAGAGGAAGTGTACGGTATGTTGTTAGTTTGAGTATATATTTGACAAACATATACATGTAGGTCTTGGTGTTCTAGAACCAAAGTACACTGTGAATAACTGTGTCCTGCTGTGGCCTCAATAGGCAGGATATTCTACCCGTATGTTCATCCTCCAGGGGTAAACTGCCTCGCACTGAATCATGACAATTCATTTTGGGTGGGTTTTTCAAGAGGCAGGTGGGTCTGGCTACTGAGACTTAATGGACAAGCGAGGTAGACATGCTGTGAATAGCTCCCATAAGAGCGATCTGAACGAGTGCACCTTGACATGGCTTGACATGCACCACTGTATTCAGGTTTAGGAATTTTGATTGGATGAAATCTATTGAATTACTGTGATTATCTGCATACTGGAGATGTTTCTCAAAGTAAAAAAAAAAAGTGAATTGCAACAAAACAGATACAAATGCCAGCTGGAGTGTAGGAAGATTGCTTATATAATATTGTAATGCTTAATTACACATACACGGACACACACACATAATTATGCCATTCTAGGCAGAAACTACCAAACTCCCCAGCCACGGCAGACTACCTCTGAGCCTCAACCAGAAAGAAATGACACCCCATTTAGCATCCTCCCCAGAGTCCCTCCAAAATAACCCTCAAACCCCCTCCAAATATGGCTCTAGACTCTCTCTCACACACACACACACAGACACACACACTCTCTTACATGTTGCTGTTCCAGTAGTCTCGCCCCCAGGGGTCTGGTTGCCGGCGTTTGATGATAAGCCTCCGAGGGATGAAGTGGGAAGATGGAGGGATGGAAGACGAGATGAGGGAGTGATGGAATGAAGGAGGAAGATGGGGAGATGAAACCTTCTTATGTGTTTCCCAAGCCAGAGGGACTTGATAAGACCCACACAGTATCTCAGAGAGCCGCGTTCCAGGCCCTGTGCCACCCCCTGTGCCCACCCAACCCACTCATGTCTAATTATTGCATATTGGGCTGCCAGGGCCAAAGCTACAGGGACCTGGGCATCTGTCGCTGATGGAGAGGGCTACCAGGAAGCCTGGAAATAGAGCAGCTCTGAGGAAAAGTCATGCTCACAGAGTGACTGTGTGTGAAAGGGCACCCACTGTGTGGCCTGACAGATACTTGACAAGGCTACTGTGCTCTGGTATGTTTCCTCGATGCATGTTTGTGCGCATGTGCGCATTTATATATGTGTGTGTGTGTGCCTGCTGTGTGTGTGTGTGTAGATGGAGGAGAAGAACAGACAGCTGCAGGAGCGATTGGAGCTGGCAGAGCAGAAGCTGCAGCAGACCATGAGGAAGGCTGAGACTCTGCCAGAGGTGGAGGCTGAGCTGGCTCAGAGGATAGCAGCCCTCACCAAGGTAACACACACACACACACACACACGTATAAGCACGACCACATGAGCACACACACGCATAGACACATACAGACACACACACACACACACATAAACATAAACCACCATGCATACACAGGGGTTACAATCACACAAATACACCTGCAATATACTGTGTATATATATATATATATATATATATATATACACATCACCTCTGACTACTGGATGTCTCCCTCTCCTCTCCTGCGGTCCTGTAGTTTGAATCAATCTCCGTCTCCTCTCCTGACGATTATCACTTTGTCATGAAAGCTAAACTCCCAGACATGAACTCCATTCTTAGGAAGGTAGTCCCACAGGAGCACACAGCAGCACAGCTATGATGGCTAGCCACAGCAGAACACCTCGGATTTCTGTCTAGCCTGTGGTGTTGTTAGGATTTCTGGAGCTGTTGTTTGGAGGGTTTTGGATGGTGGGGCTATTTGGTTCTCTCTTGTGTCTGTTAGCAGTGTGGGGAAGCTGCCGGACACACCTGGACATGGCTGGTCTGTAGACAAACTGCTGCAGCTCTCCATCACTGCTCTCTCTCTGTCTCGCTGTCTCACTCTCTTGCTGTCTCTCTTTCACTCACTCACTCTCTCTCTTACTCTGTCTCGCTGACTCTCTCTGTCTTGCTGTTTCTCTCTCTCTTTCTCTCTTTCTCTGTCTCGCTGTCTCTCCCTCACTCTATCTCTCTCTCCCCACCGGCCTCCCTCCATCTCTGCTCCAGTTCCCTGTCTGCTGAGTTCTGGTTTGGGGGATCTAGAGGCTTTGGCTTGGTTTTGTTGCTCGTGTATTGTTTGCATGTGTTGCCATCCATTGCTGCTAAACATGGCTGCCTATGTGTCCCCCCCCCCTCCCCCCACGTCTTGTCTGTGTGGTGCCCCCTGCAGGCAGAAGAGCGCCACGGCAGCATTGAGGAGCGCATGAGGCACTTGGAGGGCCAGCTGGAGGAGAAGAACCAGGAGCTACTCAGAGTGAGTCAAATCCAGGGAGAGCTATGCTAAGCATCGCAAGGCTCTGCTATGCTAGGCTAGGCTACAAGCCACCTGTTCACTCTCCATGGGTTGATTAGCATGTTGGCTAGGCCAAAGAAGGCTGTCATTGACATGACCTCACAGAGTGAACGGAGTTTGAAGAGAATGACATTTTGCGCCGCTTGAGACATGTTCTGCACAGTAAGAAATAAGAGTTCTTGAGGTAGCCTCGTGGTCCTAAGTCACTGTGGTGTGTCTTCTCTGCAAAACTCAGGCTCGACAGAGAGAAAAGATGAATGAGGAGCACAACAAGCGTCTGTCGGACACGGTGGATAGACTCCTCACAGAGTCCAACGAACGATTGCAGCTCCACCTCAAAGAGAGAATGGCGGCTCTAGAGGAAAAGGTCCAAATGGCCCCCGAGTCAATACACACCTGTCAATAACATGTCCCTCTGATTTCTTTAAGGAAACAGCTATAGATTTCCTGTCAACGGTGCCTTTTTCTCTTTCAGAATGTTTTAATACAAGACTCTGAGGGTTATAGGAAACAGTTGGAGGATTCAATCCATGAAAAAGTAGGTCAAACTGATTTCAAAACTGATTTTGGTACCCCCCCCACACATCTATACACACACACACACACTGTAATTTTAAAATTTTGCATGAGGTTGGCTTAACAGAGTGCTTTTTAATAGTGAGATAATGATGTGACTGTTGAGAGCGAGCTTCATTTTTCACAAACCCCTGAACACTGATTATTCACAAGCTTTTCTCCGGTGTAGATAATGTCATTCAGAACTAGCTCTGGTATTAAACCGGCCCGCGATGTCTAGCGTCATTGCATTAAACTGTCAAATTGTCCCGTAGAGCTGTTATGAGCAGAGGTGTTGATGAGACCCACTGCTTCCTGTTTCCTCCAGACTCACCTGGCGGATGACATGGACAAGCTGAGGCTGGAGCTGGACCAGTTCAGACTGAGAGCAGGCTCCCTCACGGACCCCACCCTGTCACGGTGCGCTCCGTGTGTGTGGCCACTGCTGAAGACATCACACAGATCTAGTGAGCAAGCACTGCCCCTAACTAGAGGAGTCACGTGTCTTTGTGTGTGTGTGTGTGGTTTTGTGAGCGTGCTTGCAGATCGCACCTGGACACGTCGGCAGAGCTGCGGTTCTCCCTAGGCTCCCTGGCTGACACCCAGTCGGACCACTACCGCTCGGCTAAGGTGATCCGCAGGCCCAGGAGAGGTCGCATGGGCCTGCGACGTGACGAGACCAAGGTCAGGACCATCACCACCGAGGAGGCTAACTCTCTTTCTTTCTCTCTCTTTCTTTCTCTCTCTTTTTGTTGCTCTCTCTCTTTCACTGCCACTTACTCTACTGTGGGCAGTCATTGTGCTGTTCTGTGCAGTTTAATAAAGTTTAACTGTTGAGTTTACACAGTTTATAGCTTGAGTGCACGGCTGCATTCTAACAGTAACTTAAAGTAACTTTCCTTACTTGAGAGGCTTGCAAGTTTACTTACAAACTTCTTTATAGGTTTGTTGAAATACTTTTGGGGCATAAACAGAGCAAGGCATGGCTCATTACCTCTGCTAATGAAAGCAGATTTCCCCCTAAATGTACACCCAATTAGTCTGGAAAACCAAAAAATCTATGCAATATTGAAAGTAGAAATCTAAAAGTGCTCTACAGTATGTATAGTATTGGAGTTCCAGTCCAGCTTCTTCCATGGTAGTTTGCCCAGGATTTACTTCAGCATAAGCAGGATGAATTCGTCTTGATACTGTCCTGGTTACTGTGGTCTTGATAACCAAATTCATGTAACCTCTTTCATCATCCCTCTCCCCCATCCTCCCTCTGATAGGCCAAATCCCTTGGCGAGCACGAGTGGCGCTCCCAGCAGCTGGGGGTTCTGGGTAGTCACCAGTTCGAAAGCGAGATGTCGGACATGTCGGACATCGATGATGATGACCGGGAGACCATGTTCAGCTCCATGGACCTGCTGTCCCCCGGGGGGCACTCGGACGCACAGACCCTCGCCATGATGCTGCAGGAGCAGCTGGACGCCATCAACAAAGAGATAAGGTAGCTGGGAAACACCGTCAACACGTTAGGGTGCTGTATTCGGTCACTTCCTACAATCACATCAATGTATAGTAAACCTAATTTTCTCTAAATCTTGCCAGTCGTTTTTCATAATGCCTGTTGGTATATGAATATGCATTGGCGTGTATGCGTAAAGTATTTTCTTTTGTTAGCGAGACAGTGGTTAATATACCTTTCATCAGCTTTCCTTCATTCCTAGCACAGTCTATTGAGAAAGCAGCCCCTGTATTTACCAGTGAGAATGGTCAAGATTTAGCTGATAATAAGTCCTAATAGTGATGGTCTTATCTAATTAGGGTGCTAACTGCACTGCATGGACATGGCTAATGAGCTGACTTGACTCCTGTTATCTCCTCAGCTTTACAGTGTATCTAAGAGCCTCTATCTGACTAGCGCAGCCACCTGACCTACCTCTCGCTATCTTTCCGTTTCCCTCTCTTCTTGCCTCTCTCTTTCTCTCATCAATCGCTCTCTCTCTGTCTCTTTGTTTCGCAATCTTATCTTTCTCTTCCCGAACTCGCTCTGTTTTATTCTCGCTTTCTCTATCTCCGTATCTCTCGCATGCTCTCTGTCTCTTTGTCACTCTCTCTCTCTCTCTCTCTCTCTCTCTCTCTCTCTCTCTCTCTCTCTCTCTCTCTCTCTTTCTCTCCCAGGCTCATCCAGGAGGAGAAGGAGTCCACGGAGCTCCGTGCGGAGGAGATAGAGAACCGCGTGGCCAGCGTCAGCCTGGAGGGCCTCAACCTGGCCCGCATGCACCACCCCGGGGCCTGCATCACCGCCTCAGCCACCGCCTCCTCCCTGGCTAGCTCCTCCCCCCCCAGCGGACACTCTACACCCAAACTGGACCCCCGCAGCCCGGCCCGGGACATGGAGCGCATGGGCGTGATGACCCTGGTACAGTAAAGCAGCATGCTATTGTGATGTGGGGTAGATTGATTCATAATGCACTGTGTGGGTTCATAAGGCAGCATTAACTTGAATCTCATTTTATTTATTCATTCAGCAGACACTTTTATCCAAATCAACAAATAATATACAAATAATACAAATGGTGCATAATAGTCAACACAGCAGATAATCTAGGACCATATACAGCAGATAATACAGCCCAGTATATTATAAGTTCTGTATGATTGTGTCCTATCTATAGGCTTACAGCTCTGAATCCCCTTACCCTTCTCTTGTTCCGTATGTCCCATCATGTAGGCTATCTGACCGGCTCTGACATGGTGTAGAGGTTGATTTGATGGAGAGAATGACCAAAGATGACCCTGCTTGTACCACAGTACATTTACATCACATTGCATTACATTTTATATATTTAGCAGAAGCTTTTAAATCGCAGCTGTTGTGGAAGCCATTACACAGTTTGATTATTATTATCGGTTGTTATTTAGTTATTGTATTCGTTTTGTTTCATTGTTTTTGGGGCACTAGGGGCACTCCTCACTCAGGCAGTATGAGGCTGGTAATTAGGGTAAGGGCCTGCAGCTGGCTAGGAGCAGATATGTTTTTTTACCAGGCAAGAGAAAGACAGAGCAGGTAGAGTCAGACGGATTTAACTATGTTTTTGTGTTTGTTGTATCATTGGATTAAACCTACTGAAAAGCTGAGTCTGTTTGGACATTGATCCAGTCTTAGATGATGCATTTTTTACGTTGATAGTAGTATAACTTTGATGTAATACACAGCATACTAAGAGACAGCTCTGACTCTTTGCATAACAGCCACTTGAAAAAGCACATTATTGGCTTTCCATCAATGTGATTAATATAATGTTTGACGCTCTTTGATGGATTTAATTGATTATCTATGCGGTTGGGTTTGGTCACTCAAGCCTCATGTATGGAAATTTTGTTTGCTTTGTTATATTGATTTTATTTTTATTTTTCAGCTGGTTTCTAATTCTATTATAAATTCCAGTTGACCTTTCTGAGGTCAAATGTACGTCTAGTGTTCAGAAGGGTTAAGAAATGAACAAAACAAGCTTTGTGCCTCTTGTCTCTCAGTGAGCCCAGGTGTTAAAATGGTTGGAGATCCCACTGGCCTTCTCTGATCTGATCAGTGAACTGCTCTGTACACCACATACACTAGAGGATTGCCTACCCCTCTTTCTCCCTGTTTCTTTCCCTCTCTCTCTCTCTGGCTGACAGCACACTGACCTGACCTAGGGCTTTTTCCCTCCAGATGTTGTTGCCGTGGGGATTCAGTTTTTCTCAGCCCTTCCTTATTACTCTGTGATAGCTGTGCTAAAAATATTCAAATCCAGCTCAATCCGCCTCGACAAAGCAGCGCTGGTGTGTTCAAGTGTCTCCTGCACCCATGGGTACATGAGCAATGAGCTTGTGATTGTATTGATCCACAAAATTAATAGTGGTGCCAGGGGTGGTTTTGTTTACAAATCACTCACGTTCCGTAGTATTGATCAGGGTCTGAAAATCCGTAATTGATGGGTCTTGTGTCTTCCCTGATGACACATAATACGGTTATTATAGAGCTAGTAGGCTCGTATTCTCTGTGTACAGCAGGTGTGTCAATGTAAACCTGTTTACACTCTGACTCATCTGTGCGTTTGTGTGTGTGTGTGTGTGTGTGTGTGTGCGCACCTCACAGCCCAGTGACCTGAGGAAACACAGAAGAAAGGTATGGTTTGAACCTTGCAACACCGACTCCTAGTTTACACTGTAGATAGTAAATGATCTGATAGATGAATGTATTGTTAGATTTCACCATAGCCATGACATACTGTTGTCAAATAGGCTTGCGCTGATGTAGAGAAATTATTAATATTTCAAAATATTAATATTTCATAAGATATCAGAGTATAAATATGTATATTATTAATATCTTAAGCAGTGAGAAGTTGTCACTGTTGTAGTCTAATGCTGACCCCGTTCCTCACCCTCACCTCGAAATCCTCCTCACCTCTCACCTCGCCCTCCAGATAGCATCGGTGGATGAAGACGGCCGCGAGGACAAGGCCACCATAAAGTGTGAGACATCCCCCCCCTCCACGCCGCGGACCGTGCGCATGACACACACGCTGCCGGCTTCCTCGCACAATGACGCACGGGGGTACGTATCAACACACACACACACACACACTTGTGCTTCTGCTATAGTGTAGAGGAGTGACATTTCTTGTTTTTATAAACTTGTGTTGTAAGATGGACTGCTGTCTCGTCACTTGTTGAGTTGAGTAGCGTGTGGGAGCCATTGTGTGAAATACAATATCCAATTTGTATGCATCATGTGTGTGGTACAGTGTGTGTGTGCATGTTTTTGATGTTTCCCTGCTCCAACACACCTGATTCAAATGAATGGTCATAAGCAGGCTTCTGCAGAGCTGGATAACAACTCATTCATTTGAATCAGGTGTGTTGGAGCAGGGAAACATCTAAACATGGAGGACAGGGGTGCCCTGAGGACCAGGGTTGGGAACCACTGGTCTATATGTATGTGGTACATGGTGTGTGTGTGTGGTATACTGTGTTGATGCTCTGCTGTGTGTCCAGGATGGCTGCGTCCCTGGAGGCTGAGGCCAGTGCTCTGAGCAGCGTGGCCAGCAGTCAGGACTCCCTCCACAAGCAGCCCAAGAAGAAAGGCATCAAATCCTCCATCGGACGGCTCTTTGGCAAGAAGGAGAAGGGCAGGCTGGCTCACCTGCAACACAGGGAGGCTGTGGGGCCGGGCCAAGGTACCCAACACCACCACCCCCCTCTGGAAAAAAAAAACCAGATTTATTTTATTTCTGTGTTCTAGATTCAAATTCTGAGCTGTACACAAACAGTAGATATTCTGTAGAGGGCACAGTATTGCATTTTCAAAGCTCGATGTTGGCTGTGTAATTATGATAGGGTTCTCCTCAAGTACCGTGTGGATGTGTGATGTGACATGGCTTAGGTGTGGGTACAGGTCAGGATTCATAGACACTGAATAGACAGCTAGACTTCCATTAACTACATGAGTCAGCAGCTCAACTTCTCTGCACTCTCTCTCTCTCTCTGTCTCTCTCTCTCCCCTCACAGCGATCATATCCGACCCAGACATGGTGGGACAGGACATGGCCATGAGCAAGCTAGGGACCCAGGCGGAGAAGGACCGCCGTCTGAAAAAGAAGTAAGCTCCCACGTCCTCCTCCCTCCCTCCTCGCCCACACGCGGCCTGCTGGGGTATAACCTCCCACTGGGCGCTTCTAGCAGGCAGCACTCTGACTGGCTCATCTCACAGCCAGCCCCAGAGAGGTCAGGTCTGGGTTAGTGGACACACACACACATACATACCAGGAATAGCTAACCCTTCAGAATCATCTCTATAGCTAGCTCAAGCAGCTTTGCAGTATACCGTACTGTAGAAACCTTTTCACTTGATCTGACCTCTGACCCTCCTATACAAGAGTCAGGGTTGGTTTCCTGTTGTTATCCATCACTGCCTCCAGTGTGAAAGCCTGCCTGGGTCTGGATCCAGGCCCTGCCAACCCCACAGGCTCCTGCAGAGGCAGGAATCGATAGAGACCCGCCTGCAGAAACAGTCGTGTAGAGAGGGGCAGAATAGAGCGATCACCCCCAACTAAATACAAGGACTCAGCCAGACTATTGATCAGGGGCGGCCTCTAGTCATCTCACACACTGGTGTGGTGTCACTGTGGGCTCCTATAGTTCTTCTAGAAGCCACATCTTGATGGGCCTTTTACATTGTAGATTCATCGAATGTTTGGGGCTAGACTGAAAGGTTCATCCAATTTCTTTGGAACAGGGATGTCATGAGTGCTACATGAGTGATACATACCTCTGCATGCATGTGTGCGTGTGTGTTTGCGGTGCCAACGTGAACACGCTTTCCAATAAGCGAGCATTCAGTCATCCCCACTAACGACCTTGCCTCCATGACAGTCGATCCGTAGAAGGTATTGTACCTGTCGATGTGTTTTTTTTTTCTTTTTCTGTCGCACTGCAACTGACCTCCAGAGACGATCTCTCCAGGAATCAGGCCGCCTTGCATCTTGGTGCCTCCTGTCCCACGCATGCTACTGTCTTCTGCCTGCAGGACTTTACATCTCAGCCTCTTAATCCATAATGGCTGGTTCACTGTCCATGTGATGCGTACTGTGTGTGCGTGCGTGTGTGTGGTGCACAGACATTTGGATGATGAGGAATGTACCGACGTGAGGATTGAGTGTTCACAACGATGTCTTGCCTCGTTTGCAGTGCATTTTCTCTCGGCTGCACGCAGTGTGTTGAAGACGGCATTAACCTGATCACAACCAATGTCTCTCATTCGCTAACTAGCTGTGTTCTCTGACTAGTGAATGTAATTGTCTGTACGGATGAATCTTCTGAGAGTTGTCTGTCCTGTAGATTTTGTGACATATTTTGCTTGCTGTGGAGCAGAGGATACTCCTGCTACTGATTCTGTTGTGTGTGTGTGTGTGTGTGTGTGTTTGGGAGGCTGGGTAATGAAAGTCTAAAGCTTATTTATCCATTAACATGTGTGTAATTTTGTCTCCCGTCACTCTATCTCTCCTTTCTCCCTCTCTCCCTCATTCTTTCTCTCTCTTTCCTGCTCTCTCGCTCTCTCTCCCTTATTCCCTCCCTTCCTCCCCCCCCCCCCTCATCATCCTCTGACTCTAAACAAGCGGGTAAGTTGTGTGAGGGCGTGTGACCCCCCCCCCCCCCGGGTATTTCTCCATTTGTCAGAGCCGTGCCCCGTCTGTCATATCTGTCCGTCTGTCCATCTGTCAGTCTGTCCTCCCCCAAAGACCGGTGCCAAGGCTGCTGTGTATCTCTATCACTCTGTCCCATGTGGCCGTTCAATAATCCCTCGCTTTCTTTTCTTTTGACCGTTTCTACGACGTTTTCTCCCTTCCAGCTGACTGGCAGCTGCTTCCATGGCTGGACAAAGAATGTTGGTCGATGTGGCCGATTGTTTTTCACCTGGAATGTTAAAATACTTCCTCTCCCTGTGTGTGTGGGTGTGTGTGTGTTTTGAATAACCAGCTTCAACACCTGGTTATGGATCATCAGATTTTTTCGTTTGATTCGTCATAACTGTTTCCTTCCCTTCCCAGCTATGTTCAGTGGATGTGACTCATGTGTTGGCCTGAGCTGAACATATAACTCACCCCTGTGTATTGATGAGGCTGTGAAGGCAACATTCCTCCTCTCCAGCCAAAACAACCTCTTATTGAATTGATAGGAAATGAAGGCTTTGTACTTTATGTATTCTGTTTCCTGTCCAAGTGCCCTTTCGTTGCACTGAGGCCTTCATCTTTGTTAGGCTGTACTGTGTGCGGGGGGGGGCTCATGTAGCTAGCTCCTTGTCCATCTGCCAAGTTCTGGCAAAGGTATATGCAGGGACTTGCTTCTGGGTTCTGACTCCCTGAGAACCTAGTCACTCACTGATTAGAAGCCTTTGAGTGTTCTGTACATGTACTGTATGTGTTCCGTGTGCATGTGGGGGGGGGGGGGTGCGCGTCCATATTGATCACTGAACCCTTCTCGATACTGCTTGGCACAATAAGGTTTATGTGTTCATCGTCATAAGGAATTTACACACACTCTGTCTCGATACCTCACCACTATAGCATGCCTGGTGGCTAATTGTACCATTAGGTTCATATTCACTCTTGACAGTACATGATGTACAGTACACGCTCATGTTCACACTCGCACGCATTCTCCTTCACACACACATGATCGTTCTGTGTTTATTTCTTTTTTTCACTTCTGCACACACACCCACCCACCCACACCATCACAAGCGTCACATCAAGGCTTTTCAGCCCGTTCATCACTTCCATCTCCCTCAGCCTAGCAGAGTGCTAGCTTTACCAGAATCAGCATATTACTAACGGCTCCGGCAGCCCAACAATGTGAGGACTGTATCTGCTCTCTCTCTCTCTCTCTCTCTCTCTCTCTCTCTCTCTCTCTCTCTCTCTCTCTCTCTCTCTCTCTCTCTCTCTCTCTCTCTCTCTCTCTCTCTCTCTCTCTCTCTCTCTCTCTCTCTCTCTCTCTCTCTCTCTCTCTCTCTCTCTCTCTCTCTCTCTCTCTCTCTCTCTCTCTCTCTCTCTCTCTCTCTCTCTCTCTCTCTCTCTCTCTCTCTCTCTCTCTCTCTCTCTCTCTCTCAAAATAAGGTGTAGTTTACTTTGAGCTGAGTAGGCCAGAGCGTGTGCTTAGCACAGCTCAGCTTGGTGCTGCGCAGTGCAACATGCCTCTCTGCCATTTTAGCTCACGAGACCAAGTTAGCTCAAAGACAGGAGCATTAGTTATGACCACACAAAGACAGGACGCACAGAATGCATCCCTGTCACGCACGGTTGAAAGAGTAGAGAGGGTGTTCAGCAGCGTAAAAGGGTGTTTTAACGCCTATCCATTGTCAGGGTATATACTGTAAATGTATCTGACATTTGCAGCAAGCACAGGTCCATTGCTTCTTTCGACTCTTTCCTATAGCGGTCTAACCTAAATATAGTATTGTTCAGAAGCTTACAGTTCAATATGAATCCTAAACCTACGTTTACCAACATTCTAAACAATTGATAGCCTCACACACTACAGGACCAGAAGCTGGCTGTTAGAGCTCCAGTTTGGAGGGAGGCGTAGCCTCGCAGGGCTATGAAGACGTGGTTTTCAGAGATAGATGGATGATAGCAGAGTGCCCTTTCCAGAGCTCTAGGAGCACGGGCTGCTCCGAGAGAGATAAGACGGTACAGTGTAGCGCACAGTAGACACAACTGCACTCGGTACACTAGAGACGATGGCAGTGCCTTGTGGAAGTAGAGGTGTGTGTGTGTGAGAGAGTCAGGATTGAAGTCTTGTGAATGTGTGTGCTTGCGTGTGTGTGTGTGTGTACAGTATGCTAACACCATGCTTCTGTCCCCTCCTTCAGGCACGAGCTATTGGAGGAGGCGAGGAGAAAGGGCTTACCCTTCGCCCAGTGGGACGGCCCTACCGTGGTGGCCTGGCTAGAGGTAGGTGCTTGACTAGTCTGGCCTGCGACAGGTTCAACCCTTTTTTCTGTGTAGATCAGACATGTGCATGGGAAGCACAAGACGGGCTCTTCAGCGTGTCTGAAAGCACAACCTTCCTTTCCTCCCGTTCTCTGACCTAAGTTGTTTGCTAGCTTCGTGAAAACAGAGGAGAGCAGAAAGGAAATGATCATATATATAGAACTGGGACCACGCAGAGCTCCAAGGTTTAAGTTCATGGTTTATGGTTCATGTCCTGGGAGGGTGTTACTTGCACACGCTGCACATGTCTGTCAGCCAATCAAGCGTGAAAACCATTCTTCCCTGCCCTTTGACCTTTATGTTTCCAGTGAATTACAGCACACCTCAGTAGGCCGAGTCTCTCTCTGGCTTAATGGTCCGTTACTTTTCAATTAAGTTAATTTTCAATTCACGGTAAGCAGGCATTTAATCAAAATACCACTGTTAATGAATGTCAAATTACTCAACACTTCTTACATAAGCCACCCACTACTGTGGTGTGATTACAACAGGGAACCCCATAAAGCATTGTCAACACATTACCAGCTCTCACCACTTTGGTTGCTTGTACTTTTGAGTCTCTGTGTGACTGTTCAACCCCTTCTCAGTTTGCCCCATACACATTATAGATACCAGTCCTGATATGCATGTGTCTGTAGGCCTCTGAGCTCAGTGCTGAAGGGACGGTGTTTTCCATAGCTCACCTCTGGCCACATCACGTGACCCTCTAATGGTCCAATAACTTCCAGACATTATGCTAGTCTTTAGCCTCACTGGAGATGTATTGAAAGGCATTGAAAGCACGACAAAATATTGTATTTACTTTGTAAACGTCCGAGTGCACTCATTGATTTATATATTTGTAATCCGTTTACAATGTCAGTCACCAGCATGAAATAAATAAGGTGAAGTACTTCGCAGTAAAAGTCAGAGATAAAGCCATTACTGCCCCCTGCTGTTTATTCATAGGTTATTCTAAAACATGTCCCACCCACAATTAACAAGGAATCATAGAACAAGTGCAAGCTTCCCTCTCCTCAAATAACAAATGGACAGTCAGCCAACATGTGTTGACGTCTGCCCCCTTTCCTCCTCTCCTGTCCCAGCTGTGGCTGGGCATGCCGGCCTGGTACGTGGCGGCGTGTCGCGCCAACGTGAAGAGCGGCGCCATCATGTCGGCGCTGTCCGACACGGAGATCCAGAGGGAGATCGGCATCAGCAACCCCCTGCACCGCCTCAAGCTGCGCCTGGCCATCCAGGAGATGGTGTCCCTCACCAGCCCCTCCGCACCACCCACCTCCAGGACCGTGAGTGTTCAGTGACGCACACCGACACACACGTTCAGGCATGGACAAAGACCCATACAAACAGACAGTACGGTTTACGTGAGCGTTCAGAACCCTGCACTCATTAGTGACAACTTGGACTTGCCATGGTAATTGGCTAATGCTTTTGAGCAGCCGGCTGTGCCTTAATAGAAGGTCCTTGACTTGATTAAACGTGTCATTGATTTTGTACAGACTCAAGAAGTTGGACCCTAAACTACGCCACATCCCATATGCTAATTGCACACACACACATCCCACGGACCGCTCATGCGCGGATGTAATCAGACACCCTCACTAACATCCTAGACCCACATTTCACTCTCCTTTAGTGTAGTGGGCACAGCACTTGCCCCTCCCACTCCCCTCCTCTCCTCACCAAGGCCGTCCCAGAACAACTCGCCCACTTAAACACCTCATGAATCTTTCATCGGAGAGTGTGTGACTCCATAGCCCTCTCTCTCTGCCCAGGCAGCACCCCTGGTGTGACGGGGGGGGGGGGGGGGGGGGGCTGTCGCCCTCCATAAGCCCAAACGTCCCTCCAGTTAACACTCATGTCTAATCGACCCTGTAGAACTGAGGGAAGTGTCTAACTGGCATAAAATTGACAGGAAGTGAAGGGGGCGGGGTAGGGTTGGGGGGGGATATTTAACCCGCTTCACTCTTGACAGCTATACCTCCTGTTATCCAATACTGAGGGAGGGAGTGAGGCGCCGATGGCGCTGTGTCTGTAACAGGGTTGGAAGCAGACACAGTGGCAGCAGTAGTAGTAGCCATGCCTTGGGAGAGCTGCTCTCTATCTAGGTCACACCCGTCTGATCATGGGTAACGGAACTGCACAACAATCACCACGGCTAAAATTAGATTCACCAGATTAGGAGGATAGTCGTAGATGGAGGGTAAACAAATGAGGTCGGATAGAGGTGGATGTTTAGGTTCGCAAACACACACTCGCAGTTGGAGTCTCGTTTTGTTGTGATTCACTGATTGTCTACGGCACTAGGTGCCATGTGCTGTCTTGCATGGTAAACGTAGTCTTTATTGTTGTGTGTTTGCTGTTGCTGTGCACTTTCAGTGAGATAACCAGTCCTCTTGTGCTGTTCTGTGCTAGTGTGTTTGTTGATTTGTGTTGTGTACTTGTGTGCGCCCTTTGACCCCAGAGGGGTGGGGCCTCTTCATCATCTGACCGTGATGCTGTAACACTATTGGCTTACAGTGGTGCTGCTCTTCTTCTTTAACACTGCTTGCCCCTCCCACTGGACTACTACTACCAATACTGCTGCTGCTGTCTCTCTTGGGCCCGCCCCTCACGTAGCCGTCAGGCAATGTATGGGTGACCCACGAGGAAATGGAGACCCTGGCTGCCCCCTCCAGAACGGTTAGTCTCCTCTTCTCTTCCTTTCCTCTTACATCCTCTGGGTCTCTCCTGTCTGCTTTCACCAGGGGGGCTGTGTGTGTCTGCGCAGGGGCAGTGTTTTAATATGGCTGTACACACGCAAACATGAAGAAGGTCTGCAGACTGGAGTTGTATTCCATGCACGCATCCTCACACTGTTGCTCTCTCATAAGCATTAGGCAGTTGACAAGACCGATGGTTATTCGGTCAGATTGTAAGATTCTGTCAATCCGTCCGTCGGTCCGTCTTCACAACAGTCCAATTGTCCAGCGGTGTTTCGTTTGTCATGTGGCTCTAAGTAGCCACTAGTCTCCAGCTGTCACTGAAGACGGATAGCATGTTACATGTGAGACAGACTCCTGAGTCCTGGATCTGGCCCCTCAGCTGTTTGCTCCTCATGCCAGTAATCTCTCCTGAATGTCTGGCTCAATGAGGCTAATAGCGAGCTCTGCTCTATGGTATGGATGTGAGTAGTGAATGGCTGAGGAAAGAGGCCCCCGTCTGGGCATTATTGGTGCCGGATCGGTTCTAATGCGCCAGCTCCAATCTCCGAGCCAGATGCAATCTTCTAGAACTGGACAGGACTGCGGGGGTAACCTTGTTACACTTCCCCAGGGCCCCATTCACTAGTCAAAAGGAAGGAAATCGTTTTTTCCCCCCTCTCTAAAATGTAGTTCCTACTCCCATAAATTGTCTTCTCCAACTTTGGATAGATCATATCTCATGCATATTTAAACTGGCTCCACATTATTGGCTTGAAACGTTATTAAAACTTGCACCAGACCTTGAGAGAGAATGTTCTGTTCTGTTCGAGAAACAGTTAGGGGAGTTCGTGCTCATCGTTATTCCTTTGATAACAGGTAGATTACAGTAGTTAAAGGAGCCAAAATCCAGACCAAAACAGTTTTGGTTTGTCAGTGAATAATTCATATTTTGTGTTATTTCACTTTAATGGCCAACAACAGAAGTCTGACTCAGAGGAAGGAAGCTGGGCACAGGTAAGGAACTGGCTACCTTTCTCTATATTTGATCTTTCAGTTCCTTTCATATGTAACTGAAAATGTCAGTGTTTGTAACAGTGTCGTGAACATCCAAGTCACATTTATTTCTACACAGTAGCACGCACAAAAAAACAAACAACCCATGTTAACCAAAGAGCTTTAAAATAAGTCAAAAACAAACGTGTTCTGCTGCTGTGGTCGTTGAGACTCTGGCGTACGGCGACATGAACCACGAGTGGATCGGAAACGAGTGGCTGCCGAGCCTGGGCCTGCCTCAGTACCGCTCCTACTTCATGGAGTGCCTGGTGGACGCCCGCATGCTGGACCACCTCACCAAGAAGGACCTGAGGGTGCACCTGAAAATGGTGGACAGCTTTCACAGGTACTGCCGCATCCACACGACCGCACGGCAACATTTCCACGGAGGACATCCAGGTCTTTCGTTGGCTTGTGTGTAGGAGTTACCGCAGAGGGGGGGTCGACTGTGTTTCTGTTGCTAAGGAAGTATCCGTTGCCGAGTAAAAGGCGTGTCCCGTGTGTCTGTAGGACGAGTTTGCAGTACGGCATCATGTGTCTGAAGAAGCTGAACTATGACAGGAAGGAGCTGGAAAGGCGGAGGGAACACAGCCAGCACGAGATGAGAGGTACTGGGAACCCAGGAGATGTGTACCCCTGCGACTGACCGAGTTATGACTCTGTGTATTAACACGGTCAACCCGTGTGGATTCCCCATGTAACTCACAAATGTACAAAGAGAACCGTTATGGCAGGGTATTTTATATGTTCCTGTATGATGGTGTGCGTGTCCAGACGTGCTGGTGTGGAGCAACGAGCGTGTGATCCGCTGGATCCAGAGTATCGGTCTTAGAGACTACGCCAACATCCTGTTGGAGAGTGGAGTGCACGGTTCCCTAGTCGCCCTCGACGACAACTTTGACTACGTCAGCTTGGCACTGCTCCTTCAGATCCCCAACCAAAACACTCAGGTCGGAACACACATGCTCATAGCACACACACATGTTCGCACACAGTTCAGATACACACACACACAATCCCTTGTGTTGAGGAAGTCTGGTAAATCATTCGAAACAGTTACGGCTGTTACCTTCATCCATGACACGTGAAGCACACCCTTTCCGCAAAATACATGCTTTGCTTCTTCCAAACAGTACATCATTTCTGAACTCTCTCACTTCAAATCCCTCCATTGTCCGTGAGCGGAGACAGTCTGAAGTGTTAGTGAAGTGCTGTGCCGTTTCCCCCCTCCTCCCAACAGGCACGTCAGATTCTGGAGAGGGAGTATAATAACCTGCTAGCACTGGGCACTGAGAGGAGACTGGACGAGGTGAGTGACACCTGTCACCCGCACTACTGGCCCCCGCCCCGCGGTTACCATGGGTGACAGGCCGTGACAGACAGACACACCTGGGTTTGTTGTCAATCGTTTCTCCCACCTGTTCTGTTCCCACCTGT
Source organism: Osmerus eperlanus (assembly GCF_963692335.1). Lineage (NCBI taxonomy): Eukaryota > Metazoa > Chordata > Actinopteri > Osmeriformes > Osmeridae > Osmerus > Osmerus eperlanus. The sequence goes on from NC_085034.1 coordinate 5,494,390, forward strand.
TGACACATCAGAGGCTGTTTATCACATGAAAACAGCATCTTTAACGACTTAGAAAACCACAAACCATAGTTGAGCTTTTTTTCAATTCTGACTGCTCTGAACTACAGTTGGTTCCTGGGGGGGTTTCTAACCCGCTGTCCCTGTGTGTGTCCGTATGTCAGTGTGATGACCGGGACCTGCGGGGGCCGTCGTGGCGGAGGCAGTTCCCCCCCAGGGACGTCCACGGGATCAGCATGATGCCTGGCTCCGCGGAGACGCTCCCAGCAGGCTTCCGGCTCACCACATCTGGACACTCCCGCAGATTACCCCCTGAAGGTGAGAGCCCCCAACACCACACACCTCTTCACTGGTTAGGACTACCCCCTCCCCCCCCCACACACACACACACCTTGTCACTGGTTAGGACCCCACCCCCTCATGTACCGTAAGTGTACATGTCGATAGATGAGAGATTGATATACTGTATGTTGCACAGTGCTGTTCAGAGTGCCGTGTAGGAGGCTTTTATGAAGAAAGCCAACTTGATGGCTCAGTTTGCAGCACACTCCCCTCCCTCCGGCAAGTTCTGACTGTGTTTCTGTTGTTCTCTCTGACCTGGGACTGCCGCTCTGCAGTTCTCTATGAGGCGTTGGACGACAGTCCTGACGACATGTATTTGGACTGGTTTCAAGGTCAGATATATAAATACTGCATACCCAGTGGCACCGGGGGCCCCTGTAGGGCCAGGGGGCCTCCAATGATGTCCCCCCCCTACCCCCTCCGTTAGTGCTGCCCACCCCCCCAATGTACCTGCTCTTCTCCGTGGTCTTGACATTAACTGTCCTCTTTCTCTTGTTTTTTCTTTCTCTCTGTCCTCAGTGCCCAACTCCAAGGGTGGTCCTTATGTTTGGCAGGATTATTAATGATATGGTTTGACGGTCAGTTACATTAGAACTAGTGAGCAACTTAACGCTGGTTAAGGTGTCAGTTAAGTGGATAATAACTGTCCTTGGGACAGTGACTAGCTGCTGGTACACCCTTGAAGTTAATGCAGTTACTTGGCTAAACAAAGGATGTGAGCTATGTAAGTGGCGTAGAAACAGGAGGTTTTTGCATAGAAAAACACGAAGTCTTCAGAAACTTCCAGTGTGTGTGTGTGTGTTGCCCCCTCGCTCCCTCTCCGCTGTTAAAGGAGGACTCAGGTCTCAAATCTTTCTTTTTGATAGAAAAAAAAAAAAGGGATGAAAGGTGTATTGGAACTTGGGTTTGTGATTGTGGTCTGGCTAGGTCAAGGTTTTGCACTGCACCCTACAACTCTGAATGCAATACCAGACGGACACATGAACACACAGGTTCCGATACATGAAAGGATGACATCTGACGTTCAGGTTTAGACACAAGTTCTCCTTTAACGATGTGCTCTGACACTGTGTTCTGACCCGGTGTAACTGGACCTTCTTCCTGTGCTCTTTTCTCTGTGGTTCCTGGTGTATTGTACCCAGAATAACACAGGTGCTCCCCTCATAGGTGTGATTCACTCAAAATGAGCCCACACTTCTCCTTTGAGTGTGTGATGCAGTGTGTCATCGCTTGGCTAGCTGGTGGACATTTTCACTAACCTCGTTCTTGTTTGTGTGTGTGTTTCAACCGGTCCAAAGTCTGTTTGTTTGTTTTTGGTGCAGACTCAAATTGAATAAGTCTACAGTGTCTTAAGATCTGATTTCTTGTCAGTTGTTCTGGGTGTACAGTAAATTGGAGAGCTTAACCTGCTGAAGCCAGGAGAGAACCTGAGGCGTCTGACTGACTGCTGCCTGTCTGTCTGTCTCCCCCTGCAGTCGGACCATCAGCAGTACAGCGCCTGGACAGCTCCACAGTGAGGACCTACTCTTGCTGAGGGAGAGAGAGGGACTACTAGCTGTGAGTGGAACACACATAAACTATGTCCTGAGTAATTAGAAGGGAACAAAGACAGGGGTAACTTGCGTAGTGGGAAACCTACGCTCGTTTCGAGAGCTTGGCAGGTTTTTAAGGTGCCGTGTTTGCCAGGAGATGGGGCAAGTGACTAGACAGCCACACTGTCTGTAGAGAGCAGCTGGCAGAGCACACTGCCTCTCCTCCTCTCCAAGGGAGAGAGCTACAGCTGGCTCAGGACTGACAGAAAAAGCAGGGCTTCTCAGAGAGGCACACATCACAGAAGCTGTCGATTCCACGAAAACACCATCTGTAACGACCTAGAAACAGGAAAACCCATGTTTGATCCATTTCTTGTCATTTTCGATGACTGCTCTGAAGCATGTTTGGTGGCTGGGCTGTTTTCTAACCCACGTGGCCCGTGTCCTGTTGCTATTCCAGGTCCAGACGCTGCTGGAGTTGCACCCTGAAGCTGCTGGACTGGCCCGCCTGCCTAAAACAAAGTCTGACGATGCACACTGCCAAGAAGCGACTGCCCCACCACCTTACCCTCACCCCCCCCTTAAAAAAAACGAAGAGAAAGACAGAGGTGGGGGCCAAAAGAGAGGGTTGGACCCCCCTGCCAAGCCACCCCTCCTCTACAGTTAAATGCCAAGAATCCCCCCCTCCCCCCCTTTGTGTGGGCACCAGCTGCTGGTGCTAACCCCCCTGCAGGTTGTCCTGTTGTCACCCTTTTTACCTTCTTTTACATATACAGAAACTTCACTTGTCGGAAACATAGCGTTACTGTGTAATTTCTTCTACCAGAGATATGTGTAGGGTTATATGTAAATTAATATAAATATGACTTTTTTTTAATATATACACACATCTATGTAAAAAAAACAACTTAAAAAAAAAAGATATTCAGAGTTTGTGCAAATAACTTTGCCTTCCCTTCTCCATGTCACGATTCAAATATGCTGCTCTTTGAACATTTTCCTCCACGCACGCCTCTCCCCCACCTTGAGAGACCATTTTGTACATACTGCTATTTTTTCATCTCGTTGAGGTCGATGTCGAATGGGGACGGTTCGGTACCTCCAGAGAGGGGACATCGGACGGTCATACTGGCGAGGACTTGGCGTGTGACATCCTACATCTATACTTTTGAAATCGACCCCACATTCCTTAGGTTGTTCGCTCATTCATACATTCTCAGAGGATCCCATTTCATGAACACAAAAGAATAGTAGGAAACCACTGTGGCGCCTACTAACGTGACAAGCACTTTGATACAACAGGCTCCACTCTGGACTGTCACTGCCAAGGACACTCAATGACGGGGCTACATGACGCGCACTCCAGACCACGGAGAACAAGTCGGACGTCGTCCTGTTAACCACGTTACCTTGACAACGGGTCAGGCCATACAGCACCATATGTAGTAACTTGAACGCGCATACACACTAACACAGCCAAGCTGGCCTTTTGTTTTTGTCCCAGAGGTGTAGAAGCCTCTGGAACTCACCCACCTTATCAGCAGAAATAACTGAAAGACATCTGCAGCTCCCTGTGTGCGTAGAGTGTTTATGACCATGTGGAATTGAGGTGAATTTAAAAACCTCTTGCTTGCTGTGATTTTTTTTGTTTGTTGGTGTAACTTAATGATTTTTTTGGTCGGGAGTTGCCAGGGTAACTATTGTACAGCCCTACTACCTGTCGTTGAGTTATATCTGACAATAGTCAATCAAGGTTTTTATTTTGGTTCGTTTTTTTACATACCTGATTTGCACGAACAAAGAATCATTTTCGTGTCCATTTTTTTTATTTATTACTTCTTGTACTTTGGTCAAAACTAAGTGGTGATCAAACAACTTTTCATTGTCAATAAAAAATACTGTCAGTGACAATAGTTAAAACATGCTCTTATAAAGCAATCATGCTAAATTGTTATGTGCCAAAACACCATTTGGAAGCTATATAGTACAGTATGGTGTCTACTGGGATGATAATGAAGTTAAAGGCAGGATCGGTAATGTTGATACACTGTCATATTTTCTGAAATAAACGTCCCAACCTTATAGCAACCAATACATCTAAAGGTTTGACAGTAAATACATCAGATATCTGTGGGAGTCACAGGACTGTAATAAACATGACTAATCATTTCGTTTGGACGGCATTCGGACCAAATGCAAGGATTGGACGGTTTTACTTGTCTGTCTACCTACCTCACGGCAGTAGTGGATTTGAAAGGAGGGGGTGGGATATTTTGGTTTGAATCCTTCTAAACTCAAACCTAAAATTGCTAGATTCGCAAAATGTACTGAACCTGCCTTTAACAGAACCCTCTACATACAGTACAATGTCTTAAAATAATCTCTAATATCAGTTAACTGCCATTTTCACATTTAACTAGACTCACTTGGACATTCTGGCATTCTATTTCACGTTGTTAGTCTATCCCAGTGGTCCTGCATGTTTTAGATGTTTCTTGACACACCTGATTCAAATGCATGTTCGTTACCAGGCTTCTACAGAGCTAGCTAACGGCCCATCCCTCCATTACCACCTCACAGTGCAGTATACCTCCAGAGCTCTGGGGGGCCCAGGTGATAGCCAGGCCCTGTCCTCCCTCACTGCCCAGCTGGCCTCAGGGCCTCCTCCACCTCCCTCTCTACATCCTTGAACACCTCTGGGTCCTCGATGGTGGGAGTGATCTGGGGAGACAGAGAGTCATCCATCAAAACCCCCTTCCACCTCTCAGTAGTCCTCAGCCTTCCTCAGAATCAGATATAATTGGATTCTGTTCGGAATGAATTTACCCATAATTTAATCTTTGTCAAACTAAGTTCCAATTTATATCTGTGAGTAACTGATCAAACACCTGATTGAATTGGCATCTGTACCAGACTAAATCACTGCCCTTGGCTCTGGTATTGTACTACACAACCGTGAATCAACATGTGTTTAAACACCTGAGGGTCTTACAAATGTCTAAAGGTTTGTTTGATCCAAGGTACAAACACACACACTGCATTTCAACCTGACCTAAGCCTCTGACTTCCTAAGACCCTGGACCTGACGACATCCACACTAGAAGCAAAATAAGTACTGTTCTACCCAGCCTCCACAATGCAGCAACTGTACATATTTCTCAAAATCTATAATATACAGTGTCTAAAGTTCCTAAATAACATTTTAAGTTCATTCCCCTTGCAAAGAAGTGTATAGAAGCTCTTTTTAAACTCCACTTTAAACACTTCAAAAAAGCGAGATACATAGAAATATAATATTTACATTCTAGATTGAGATACATTCAAGTATCAGCAATTTGGCATGAGAAAATATGGTATGGAATCCCCAGATAGGGCTTTATTGGCCACACATTTGGTGTGAGGTATGGTACCTTGTAAGGCTTGTTGTTGACCAGATTAGCCAGAGAGGAGCGAGGGATCTTGCCAGAGCGGGTCTTGGGGAGTCTGTTGACAAACAGAACCTTCCTGAAGGCAGCCACAGGCCCCACAGTCTCCCTCACCAGACTCACAATCTCCTTCACTATCACCTCCGGGTTCCTCTGGAGATCTGAGGCACACGCAGATGTGGACACACGTCACTTGTTTGATATGTGGAGTCACTTTAGTATTAAAGTGGTGTAGAGTTCTGCAGGCTGACTCTGAGACGAGAGAGTGTGTGTGTCTTACCCTTCCTCAGCACACAGAGAGCCAGGGGGACGTGGCCCTTCAGAGAGTCCTCAAGACCCACCACAGCACAGTCCACCACCCCTGGATGCTGAAGCACAGACTAAAGAGTGCACACACACACACACACACATACATATACACACGGGACGTTTCAACAATAAAAATGAAAGTCTGCACTCTTTTAAATGAGCAGGCAATCTGTGAGAGATGCAGAGATCTGGCAACCCGAGATCTGGATCTCGTACCTCCTCCAACGCCCCTGCTGACAGCCTGTGACCCGCCACATTGATGACATCATCAGAGCGCGACATGATGTAAAGGAACCCCTCCTCGTCTACAAAGCCTGCATCCATGGTGTCATAGTAACCCTGGAGGAGCAGAGGGGAATGAGACCAACATGAAATTACATCAGAGATCAGGGTGTTGACCCGTTACCGCCACTAGAGGGACACCTCACACCACAGCCCAGTCATGAGCTGGTTTACAGAACAAAGACAATGTCAATGGTGAATCAGAATCTCACGGTTATATTTATGGTTTGGGCAACCGGCTGTACGTATCGTTCAACATCAGGCGAGGGTTGAGTTGAATACGCTCTACGTTTTGTGACATTCATCACCAAGACGTGCAGGTCTTGGTCAAATGGACATTCATGACAATGACAAGTACATGACAGAGATGAGAAGTGAGCGTAGACAGAAGGATGACCTACGGGGAACTTGGAGAAGTACAGCTCCCTGAACAGCTGGCTGTTCTGCCACAGAGACAACGCTGCCCCCGGTGGTAGAGGCAGTCTGGCGAGGGGAGAAGCACACAGGCAGGTTGGTGAACAAGAGAGCTGCATGTTGTTTTCCTAGTGGGAGGGGGGGGGGGGGTGAAGATGATAGAAGCAGATATCTGCTGAAGGTTAACAGAGCTGTCTGAACAGGGATACTGTTACCTTGGTACACCTTAGTGGGTCTAGACATGGTGCCAATGTCTGCTGGGCCTGACCTGACCCTCAGACACACACACACACACACACAGGCGCGCGCACACACTAACACACAGGGATATAGGGTGACAGGACCACTGATGCTTTGTTTAGGGAGGGTCACAAGGATCACCCTTTTGAACCCGAATGATCTTCAAGGGTCACGATATCCCAAGCTGACTACGTGGACTCAAGCAGGCACCATTCTAGGAACACTTTGATCAAAGTATTTCAAGATGCTTTAGATTATAGGCTTCTTAATTGCCATTTCATTCTTCTTTGCCTCCAGATAGACCGTTTCTAGACAGTCAAACTCCATGAAATGTGTTATGTAAAACCTGATGCTAATTCCCATGCTTCGGTTGTCAGTGTTTTTACTGACAGCAGCCCAAGATAGAGCACCTCCAACAATGATTATGCCTGGAGAGAATGAAAGAGGCAACACTCATTAATGTGCATTAGCAACCGCTGGCTTTCAACATATTGAGGCTGTCACAGCTTAGAGATGTTTTCGTGTTTCCTTTTGAATCCCCCTGAAAAAAAGAACCTAAACAAACTGAATTTCATCAGACGCTAATGGCGTTGGGGAATAGGGAATAGGAACGTTCTGGAAAATAGAACCTGGTGTTATGGATCTGCCATAATCCTCCTCGGTTTGATGGATTGCCTATTAAAAACTCAGTAGAAAAGGTTGAGTTTCTGACCAGAGGAAGTGGCCGGCTTCAGGGTGAAACATCACAATCTCCATTGAGAAGCTCTCTAACTACTCAGGTCATTTTGAGTGCAGCCAGGAGGTTGTAAACGGGAGCCCAGCAGTGAAGGGAAGTAATGAAGGGAGAAGAGGAGGGAGGGAGGAGAGGATGGAAGACAGGTAACAACACGAGAGAGATAAAACAATGCCGGGAGGACTGGGGGGAGAGAGGGGGGGGGGGGGGTTTACAGCCTTTACCTGGGATTCTTTATCAAGTACAAAGACGAATGTCTGTGTCTGTGTGTGTGTAGAGAACTGTCAATGTGCTTAGCTGTGAGTCTGTCCGTGTGAGGATGTCCATCCAACTGTGTGTCTGTGTGTTTTGTGAGTGTGCGTGAGTGAGTACGCATGAGTGTGTGTGTGTGTGTGTGTGTGTGTGTGTGTGTGCGCATCCATGAAGCAGACAGAGAGCTTTGCTATTGCCGGTTACAGAGGCAGTCTGGGAGAATGAGTGGGCTGCTTGCTGAGGTGCGACCGTGACCGCATGGCTTACCTCACCACGATGTTTCCCAGGGTCCTTGGCTTTACCTCCTGCATGTCATCATCAATCACCGTGACTGGGCAGAGAAAAAAACGCATACTGATGATATTTATGAGAGCTATGCTGGATTTCAGGCACAGGGGCAAAACAATATGGGGCACTCTAGAAGACTATCACTGCATAAACACATCGTGTGGAATGCATATTGTCCTGCTAATATGCTAGGATTCTGTGCTCTCTGGAGTGCATCCATTTAACAATATTGTTATTAATTACTATCGACACAATTTGACCAAGTGTATACCTATTTGAATGTGTGGGGACAGAGAGAGAGAAGACTGTATTTAAGAGTGAGTTTGGCTGTTTTAGTGTGACGGCTAGTTGGCTCTCACCATTGTATCCTGGAACTGGCTTGCCTGCCTGGCCAGCAGGGGGAGAAAGAGAGTTTCCCAGCCCGATGCAAGACGAGGTGATGGCCGATCCACTCTCTGGCAGTGAGGAAGTGAAAGAGGAAGGGAAATACAGGGGAAATTTGAGTTTGTGAAAAAGAGGACACTGCGTCGAGGGGGGGGGGGGGGGGGGTTTGTGCTGGTTGTGTATTGTATGCCGCACTATCTGATCAAAATGACAGTTCTGTCTACAGTCAGAGCTCACGCAAGAAGATGGAACGTAAGGGAGATACCCTTTCCAAAACTTGTAAAGGCGTAATAGTTCGTGAAAGACCCAGAGAAACACAAATATCCGACAAGGCAAAATCCCGGACAATTTTGGAATCCCTGCCGGACGCATTTTTTAGGTCTCGAAAAGAGGACATGTCCGGGTAAAAGAGGACGTCTGGTCACCCTAGGTTATATCGGATGGGAATTTGGTTCATTTAATGCACGGTTGTGTTCAGCACTATGTGCAAAAAGAGAAAAAAAACGAATGCACACACACACACACACACATTCTAGTTCTTAACCATAAAACAAAGCAAACCGAACAAGTACACCTACTGTCGGCGAAGTAATTGGTTCATGTGTCGACCAGAGTCCAGAAAACAATCCAATCCATGGCTGCAAATGAAAGGGCTTGTGATTGGCCAGTGGTGGAGGGAGGTGCTATACTAACCTACATTAGCAGAACTGTGACAGCTCCTATGGGCTTGTCTGACTCACCAAGCCAGCCCTCCCCACCACTCCCCTTCACACATCTGTCGGTTCTGTCAGTGCTCAGTGTGCCTGGCCCACACCCAGATCCTGTTCATCCCCTCCAGGATCCTCAGAGCTGGGTCGCTCACTCTTCCCTGGCTTTTCCCAGCCCTGATCCTGATCTGCTCCACATGGCAACAGGGCTTCAGCTCCATGACGACTTGCTACTTTCATCCCTCCGTTCTTTCTGCTCACTCCTTTCTCAAACCCCCTTACCCCCACACACACACACACACACACACACAACCTTGGTCCACACAGCAAGAGCCCTTGCTCCCCACAGAATGAGCATCAAAAAGCTACCACAGAGGTGTTTGGGTGAGTGATTTAGGGTAGGGTATGTGTGTGTGTGTGTTGTCAAGAGATGAATGTAACAGAGCTCTGAGCGCAGAGTAATGGAAGGCCTTTCTTCCATCGCTCCCATCACTGTGCCCTCTTAAAAGACGGTGTTCCACACATCTCGGTGCTCGTTCATCACCAGCAGGTTCATCCCTCCCTGCAGGGTTAAAACCCAATACCCTCCCACAATCAGCTCTCCACCAATGGGATGTGCAAGGCGCACATCAAACACTTCCTGAGGGCGTTCAGTTCACCTGGTGTCAGGGGAAAAGACCCCAGCCCGGCACTAAGACTCCTCTCAGCACTCTCACACCATCCTTCCACTTCCTCGTTAGTTGTGCCCTGACCTTGAATCACAATTCAAGTGTGAAGATGGCGGGCAGGGAAAGGATCGTATAGAACTGGGTTCAAGGTGTGAGTGTCCTGTTGGCCATGGCTTGATCAGCTATCGGCACATGCACTGTCACTATAACAGTGATATAACTGTCAGCATGAGAGAAGACACAGCTAGCCACCTGATCTGAGAAGGTCCGGCATTCATGGCGCTCTGTTAGTAGTCGTCAGTGCTGACAGCAGGCAATCCACCTACTGATGAAAGAGAACGTATATGATCTGGCAAGAAAATGACAGGGCTGATGGCTTTGAGATATCACAGCGAGGACTGTCTCTGGATGAAAATGTGTCTTCTTCGTAATGCGCTGCTTATGTAGGCTCATTGAATGTTGCCGTGTTGCAGCTAAAATACATATCGTCGATGTTGCTGCTGTCTCGAGTCCTCTTGGATGTTCTCTCTACAGACAGAGGAAAAAAACTCCTCCTCATACAGCTACACCGACAGAGAGGGAGGGAGATAGACAGACACAGATATATACACACACACACACACACACACTACTTGTACTGTTTGTTTATTTATTTAAAGAGAACTACAAGGTAAGAGAGAGCCGTGAGGTTGGGTGGACAAGCTTGTGTGGTTAACAAAGCTCTGGGGTCCTATCAGTGAGCTGGAGACTAACAGGTAGCAGAGAAGACAAGGGATCCGGAACGCAAACCAAACCATGATTACCGGTCCAACCCCGCAGGGAAAGGAGGAGCACATTGTGAGCAGTGACAAGACATATCAATACACTACCGCTGGCTGCGCTTTTCCGAAGCAGCTACCGGCAAATAAATATTCCCCCGTCACAGCGGGGGGCGGAGGTCGGTAGGGGAGGGGGAGTGGGTTGGCTTTGTTCTGTTCCCAAAGATGGCCAAAATTGTGTCGCAAAAGAGGGCAAAGTGGATAGAAGAGTCAGCCCAGAGGGGAGGGAATGAGAATGCCACAAGAAAATAACAATGGGGATGAATACATTGATTTTAGCTATGGGTGAGGTCTAGGGTGACACCATCATAGGTGTGGTCTCTCTCCCTCTGACTCAAGCTTCTCTCTCTTTCATCCTCTGTCCTTTACCATCATCTGTCTCTCTCTGTCTCTCTGGTCAGGCGGTGGTCAGCACATAAACATATCAATCTTCCCCTCCAGCTAAGAGCTGTTTGTACTCTGGCAGAAAAAGGCAGCTGAAGAGAGAGTGATGAAGAGAGAGAGGAGGGACAGGAGAGGGGGAGGAGAGGGGGAGGAACGGAGAGGTGTTAGTGTGCCCTTTTCACACCAGGTTGTCGTCAGGACGCGTGACCGGCACTGCAGGTTGTCTGCAAACACAACCTGTGTTTTCTCTGCTCTGTCGAAGTCTCTGGTGGCCAGCGCCACGGCAACCTCACTCTGCTTCATCTGTCCGTGGGGGATATTTACACACCGTACGGCCATAACCACCACAATGACACACGCACGGGTAATGAGTCGGGTAATTTGCTGTCAAGTCTATTCTGAGCACAACTATGTATTACTGCATCAATGAGTTAGGAAATTGATGCAGACACACAGACACACTTCTCCACCTAAAACAGCGGGATGACAATTGCTCTGGCAGGATAACAGACTCAGTGAGCTGTGAGACTCACTCTCCAGTGTCTCCGTCAACGTCTCTCTCACACACACACACACACACACACACACACGCAAACACGCCTGTACACACACACACACGCTCCCACACACACCCAGGGGAGAGCCAAGCCCGGAATGAACGGGCACCTGTGACACACACCTGTGATGTCGCCGCCACTTCTTCATGAGGAAGTCGAAAACGAGGCGTGGCCACATGGCGGGTGAGTGGCAGGTCGCTATGCGACGCCGGCGCGTACCCACGCTCCTCTGCTCCTCCGGCATGGGAGGTTCAGGAGCGATCGGGAGAGGGAGACGCTTCGGTTGTGAATATGGATGTCGAGGACAGAGCGGTGGACCTTGGCGTGTGTTGACCTTGGAGCAGGGAGGGGGGTCTCAACCTCTCTGACCATGACACATTGTGACTATGTAGTGATGCCGGAGGGAGGGAGAGGGGCGGGGGGCTGTTCAGTTGTTTTTTTGTTCAAAGGGCAACCCTGACTTACAGGGCTTGAGTTTTCCCTGCTGGATAAACAGTCAATACTAGCAAACCCTCAAAAATCCCAAGATCATACAGACATTGCAATCCTATTTGATTACAACCACTCACTGAGGCTATTCACTTCAAGACATAAAAGTTGCCCGAGCAACAACAATTCCAATGAAGAGCTAGGTGAATTCACCATGTCACCGGGCACCTGTGGGAGCTAGGTGAATTCACCATGTCCCCGGACTTAACACACAGACCAACCCGCCCCCGCCCCCTCCCTCACCCCTCCTGCATCAGTCTGTAATTTCGCCTCTCATCAGCCTCATTCGCCTCTCACTACGGGTGAGCCAGCCCAAACCCTGCCGAGTGGAAACACAACGGTTGCCCGGCAACGGAGATGACATCAGCAGCTTTCATCCCTCCTTCCTCCTCCTCCCCCCACCCCCTCCGCCCTGGATGGCACCGGGGTCTTAAAATAGCGCAGATTATTATCAGGCTTCAAAGTAGCAGCCATTTTCTCTGTTTTTCTCTCTCTCTTGAACAAGCAATATGGGGGTTGAGGTGAAAGGGGGCGGGGGGGGGGGTGTACTGGATATCCAGTTGGATTGATTATCTTGGGGTGTGTGTCAATATGTGATTGTGTTGGAAATGTGGTGGAAACTCTGGGAGAGAGACAAGGATGGAGAAAAATGAGAGCCAGGCAAGGGAGTGAGGAGGACAGAGCCGCCTGGCCACACAGAGAGGGATGATGACTGGAACCCAGAATGAATCAGCAGATCAGCTGACAGCATGCGACGCTGCTGCATGCCTGGAGGACGCGACGGAGCCCAAATCACCTCGACTTCACACCAAGGAAACTAACCACACCACCATGCCGCCAATGTGACATGTCATTTGGAAGAAAGATATGCGGAAAAACACAAATAATATTCCAAGCTTAATTCTTTCAATCAGTCAAAATCCTGCTAATGAGCCGTTTACATCGTTTTAAATAATTAGATGGACATGTGTGATTTCATATGAATATGTGATCAAGGACAAGATTGAACGTCTGCTAAATGAGATTTAGTGAAACATTGTTTCTACAGTAAGATCTACAGGAGAAGGTCCTCTTAAATCACAACATCAGCTGAGAAACTGTGACAAACAAGCCTTTGTTGTCCCTCTCCTAAACCAGTCTCTTTCTTCTCCTAGTATTCAGTCCTTTGTCTGTGTTTGGATAAATCTGTCCTTTGATTGAACAGAAACTCAACTGGCAGTGCTGCGAAGTCATTAAAAAACACCAACAGTACAATGTACTGTTGGTGTTTTTGCATGTCATGCAGTGGAACGACCGCAGCTACCGTCTGTCCACTTGACCGGGCCTCAGGTGTTCGGTTTCCATCGGCATGAAGCCTATGCTTGTGTGTTCATCTCCTCCGGTGAGCAGAGCCAGGGCCTGTGGTGGAGATGAGAGCAGAGCTCAGGGGGAGACACACAGCTCCTGGCTCTGTGTGTGATGTCACTTTACCGCACAACAGTGGCTCCTTCTCTGCTCACATCTACTCTAGGCTAGGCCCAGGGCCCCACACAGCCCCACACAGCCCCACACAGCCCCACACAGCCCCACACAGCCCCACACAGCCCCACACAGCCCCACACAGCCCCACACAGCCCCACACAGCCCCACACAGCCCCACACAGCCCCACGGAGCCCCACACAGCCCCACGGAGCCCCACACAGCCCCACACAGCCCCACACAGCCCCACACAGCCCCACACAGCCCCACGGAGCTGGGAGAGACGTGGGCACCTCTGCAGCCGTCTCGTTCAGATCAACTGACCTCTACTCAAGGACTCGCTCTCTTTACCCCTCAATTCTTCTCTATCTGACCATCCCTCAATCCCCTCCATCCCTTGAGGTGCAAGCAGCGATTTCTCTCTATCGATTTCTGCTTTGCTTTGCTGAATATTACATATCAAAGTAAAGGGTTTACATGGTGTGTGGTGGAAAGACTTGAATCGCCCGGGATGGCTGAATGGATTTGGAAAGTATCCATTCTACAGTGTGAAAACAGGCTAGCTGACTGGCCCAAGCACGAGGCTCAATAAAGCCCTGGACAATTGCAGATTGCATCTGAAGGGTAAATCTGATATCCTTTTATGTAGAAAGTCTGTCCGTGTGTGTGTCCGTGTGTGTGTGTGTGTGTGTGCGTGCGTGCGTACTGCAGCTTTATGTGATGGTTTATTCACCAAACGTCCGAAGAGAAGCATTTCAAAGGTGTTTGCTTTAGAAACATGCCCTCATGGTTCAGATGTGTGTCTGTAGCCTCGAAATGAACAAGCCACACACAAGAACCGAAGCACCATCAGCTATGAACAAAGTCATTCTAATGCTTCACATCACTGAAGAAAAATGAGTTTTCTGCAATCTGTCCTCTATGGAACTGAATATCTACATTCATCAGTAATCCCACACTGTGTTTAAGATTGTTCTGCTTCCGTTCAATTCACAAGGGAATATGGAAAAGCAGTTGTCTATTTAGACTCCATAAAAGTGTGACATATCTGCAGTTAGATCACTGAGTAAAACCTTCAGACTAGTATGATTAACACAAGGCCAGGGACTTTTATAGACTGCAAGACATTTCTGTCGAGTTTCTTACATCCATAAGACGTGTCTACACCTAGTAAATGGAAATAGTCGCCAGACTTCAGACACTTGAGAGAAAGCAGCACAACGAACAAGTACAGCACGGCTAGGCTCGAGTTTGGGCTTGATTCCTATTGGCTGGAATTTCCCTGGTAGACACGCTGTCCAAGAAGGCTTGGGACTGAGCCAGACTGCAAGCCTAGAAGATAAGACCAGGCCTCCAGTCCTCTTCTCTCACACAGAAACAGTTGAGATGGAGCCGTAAGCCTTTTATGCACTCATTCATTATGCTGCTTCAACATATTGTGTCTGTCTGAGTCAATACATTCTGCCTATCACTCTCAAAAGACTTGTTTTGGTCTCTTTCCCTTTATCTCCCTCTCCTCCACACACACGCGTGTGGAGAATGAGGAAAGAGATATAATTTCAATAAACAGTGCACAGTAGACAAGCTACCCAAAAAAGAGCACCTAGGGTTTTCTTGAACATCCACAGCTGATAAATCTTTAATAAACGCCATCCCTTCCTTTGTGTAATATGCCCGGAAGCACAGAGAGGTAGAGACAATAGCGTTCACATTTCCTCTGGGCTGCTTGTGTGTGTGTGTGTGTGTTTCTGTAGCTATAAGGGCCTGAGCGTGCCTGCGTAAGTGTATCTGTGTGAGTGTGTGATGTGGCATGGCCAGGGGTTCAGGGGCTTCCTAGCCCTCCCAGCACCAGGGCCCGAGGCCCAAGCTGCCTCAGGGCCAGCTGGTGGATGGCCACTCCAACCCCTTCCTTACTCCCCCCACTCGGCGAACACGGCCCGACGGCTGCGACGTGTTCCTTAATCAACACCCCTCTCCATAAAAACGGAGCCGACGGGGCTGAAAAGGAGGGGAGGGCCTCGAGGCAGAGTGCGATACAAACACCGTTGGCTTATCACATGAAGGAAAGTATCGAGTCGTGCGCCTCGCGTACCGGCGTGAGCAGCCAACCCTGGTGCAGCTAGGCTCATCCCGAGATTGTTTTTTGTCAGTTTGAAAGTGTTTTCTATGGTTCATTAAACGCACGTGAGAGCTCTTCTCAATTTTCCAGGCTTCTAAATTGCACGCGTCTCAGCTGTCTGAGTGGCAGTGGGATGCCACAGCTTGTGCAGTGCCTTGGCTGAGGACCACAGAAGCAGAGCCCGTTCAAGCTACAGGCCAGCAGGAGAGTTTGATCCTGTGCTGTGTGTGGGTGGGTGGAAAACTGTATGTGTCTGGGCCACACGATGGAGTGACAATCACTCACCCTCCCCTCCCCTCCCTCCCCCTCCCTCTCTCTCTCTCCCTCTCTCTCTCTCTCCTCTTGACTGTGCATTTACTTCTGAGCTGTAGAGAGTCATAACAGCTTACATAACAATGTCAGTGTGTGCAGGCCTGCTAAAACTGCAGTCGGATCAGAACCGGTTTAGAGGAGATCCAGTATGACCAGAGTAAGTATGAAGAGAATAGTCCTTTAGGCTTTGGATAGCGCTGGGAATGATTAGTGATTCCGTTTGAGGGCCATCTACTTCACTTGAGGAATTTTGATTAATTTCCCTATATGACTGAAGGCCCAGTGCAACTGAGTGAATCAGCCTGACTGACTTAACAGTTTCTAAAATGGACTTGGTCCGTATCAGTTCAAAATGTAATTAAGAGGCACACAGGCCTATGCAATATGCCATATTACAACACATTACATCAACCGAAGAGGGTGGGAAACGATCCAGCTTCAATACTGTGATCTGAACCTGTTCTACAGCAGGCATATAGTCGGATGAATGCTTCACCAGCACGGACTCGTCTGGGCTGAGCAGCTGAACTGGAAGCAGGCGTTTTCTAGATCCCTCCACAACAGGGCCATTCGTTCTCAAGGTCGATGTCTTCTCGACGGGGTTATCGATTCTATATTTAAACACAGACGTGTCCCCGATTGATTCCTTGTCCGTGGGGATCGCGATGGTGGAAAACACGAGCCCACCACTTTATGCCGGCCTCCACTGCTGCATTTATCATAGTTTGTCTGAGAGGCCGAGGAGAGGTTACCTAGCTGGGAGGAGGTGGCTCACTGCCTGGAACACAGACACAACCCTCTCATCCAGCATCTAATAGTGTCTCAGCCATTCCCGAGTCATTAGGTCCCTCAGACTCGACCCCCCCCCCCCCCCACCCCCCATCATTACACGTCCCATCATCCGCAAAACGTCAACAGTGAAGATTCATGGCAGGTCAACTGTGAGGTAGTTCCCTAACCTCTCCTCTTACTCTGTCCTCATCGGTTTCAATGTGCCTGACAATGCAACAAGACGTCACACACCCAATCGCTGTGAAATCACTGGATCGCCCCTGCTCCGTGCAGAGAGATTATCATTATGCTAGATTGAGATTTTGATCATGTTAATAGGGTGGCTATGGGAATAGAATCGGTGCCTCAGGGCACTAAAAGTACCTCTGTTACTGAGCCTGCACTGCCCCCAAACCATTACAGCCTCATTTCTCTTCTTTAGTCAGCTGTAAGTACAGCACTTAGCCAGATAGGCGCAACACCCAGATGTACAGCAGTTTATGTAAGAAGGATTCATCACGACAGGTAACCAGTCTATTTCAGTACGTTTCAGTTATGACTACATGAGAGAAGAATGACCCAGTGAGGTGTTGCTTAACTCCAGGCTGAGCAGCTGTCAAGGGAACTGATGACTCCAAGACGCCAGGTTAGCAGTTTCCTCACACACCGACAGTCTGAGACCATTACCATGCTGAACGCAAGTGCCAAGAAAAATGGGCTCTTGTAATGAGATTCTGTTACGTCTTTATCTCTGCCTAAGTGGTCGGTGTCCGTCGGCAAGATACTGCGTGTTTTTACAAAAGGGTTTTGAACTTTTCCCATTTTCTGAATTCTTAACTCGGATAACTAACCATGGTAGTACTTGAAACGTGTGGCATTTTCTGAGACCTTCAGGATAACACGAGTCTTACCTGTTTGCCACCAGTGGTCCAGAACAGGCACTCCGAAGCTCCTCTTGGCCCACTCCAGAGTCTCCACGTCACAGCGCTCTCCAGCCAGGAATAGACTGCGCAGCCTAGCAGGGACAAGACAGGCAGCTTTCTGTCACCCTGTACTCTTATGAACAGTTCCTAAACACCTAGTGGTGCTGGTTCTACTAAGCCCAACGTATATTGCAAGTAGATATGCTATCTATATGGAAATGCAGAGGGGCTTTCAGGGGATATTCCTGCATTGTATTCTGAGGTAAAATATTATTATTTTGCTGTATAAAATGGTGTGAGGTGAAATGAAGGATTTAAATCCAGTCATAGGGTCTGTAACCTAAAAGATGAATTCCAATAATAACCAAAGTATTGACACTGGTGCTGCATGACTGTTAAAACATTGTTTATATGGGTTATATATGGGTTTGTAAAATAAAGAGAAAACTTTTCCAATCTTGACTGTGTGACCTTCAGACTGTCAGATAAAGTAAAACCTCTAGATCAGGTGGCCCACAAATAACGATATCCAAGGCTATTCTTATCAATGGGACGCATAAAACACACAAGAAATGCAGGCGTGCTAATCCGTTAGTTATGGTTATGTGGGTCACACTAATGCCCTGATATGATTTAAACACAATAGACAAGAGGAACAGTTCTCTACACAACACCCAGCTGAGTATGACAGACGCCAGGGGTCTAAGACACGACACCTACCCTCGCTCCTCTGTATTCTACACGAAGGCCCAAATTCCAATCTCACCAAGTCACCTTGAGTTCTCTGGTTGCTACTGTGCATCAGTCTAGCACAAGGCATCGGTGGACAGAGCAGCCTTGGCTGGAGATGTGTGTATAAATCATGTGGTGTGGGTCAGTACATCCCAGCAAATCTCCACAGATGATCAGCCTTTTACAGGCAACAATAGGACCCAACACTGTGGCAGTACCCGAGCCTGAGAACTTTGCATTTAATCATCAACAGGAGCAGAAATAATCACCTCCTACGGTCTGGGCTTTGTGTGTGCAGTGTGTGTGTGTGTGTGTGTGTGTACAGTGTTGGTGTGTGTGTGTGTGTGTGTGTACAGTGTTGTGGGGTGTGTGTGTGCGTGTGTGCGCCCATTTCTGTGTGGGTGTGTGAATATGTACAGTGTCAATTTAGCCGCATCATTTGCAGATGTAAAACAACCAGGAAATCCTTAAACGGAAGAAGACAGCTGTGCTACATCAGGTGGCGAGGGAGACGATATGCTTCCTGCTAGGCTTGAGCGAGGCCGCTCCCCCCCAACCCCCACCCGAGAGCAAAAACGCGATTGACTGGATTCATGCACGTTGTCACCCATTTAAGAGCTTGCTTGTGAGCTTGGCATCAGGGCTACAAGCTATGAAACGCCACTGAGTGCTCACTTTCATTTGGCCCCACCATCTCTGGGGATTCCTGACAGCCAGCACTGACACTCTTACTACCAGAGAGCTGTGTAGCCAGTTCTCATTATTTTTTCCTGACACACGGGTTGACGATTAAAATTGCTTAATCTTGTTGGTAGTGCTCCAAGGGCTATTACAGACAACCCTAGCAACTCACGCAGGCTACTGTCAATATAATGCAACATTACATGTATGTGCTACTGGAGATTGTGAAACATGCCAGGCCTCAAGGCCCAATGTTGTGACTGAATTGAATTGATGTCTGGCATTTTTATCACACCTTTGGATATAAATTGCACCTTTCCAAGCTGTTTCATTGAACTATGTCGTTTTTGTCAAGAGAGAAGATTGATTGAGGTAAACGTACTTAGGAATCAATGTGGTAAGAAATGACATGATGTGAAAGCTGTCAGGAGTTACAACCTTGAACCAACAGACTTTGATCCACTCATTCTATATTAAAACTGCACATTGTCAAGTGCGTCTGTCGATGAAAGAATATCGATACAAAACCGACACTGTACTTTGTGACGGTATAGAAAGCTAATCTTCAATAGACTAGATTGTCAGCAATCTAGTGGTTTATAAAAGCTCAATGCAGCAGAGGGTCACATTCCTGCAACCTGTGCAATTAGAAACACATAGTAAGTGAGCCAAGAACTAGGTTGTGTGCCACAGAAAGGTAGGAGTTCATTCAAGTATGATATACATTTCATGTGTATCTTACCCTTGGCCTTCAAAGCTGAACCTTGTTGGCTTTTGATATCTGAGCAAAATATCTATTTATCCATCTATCCTTGTGCAATAATACTTGTCCGAAGAAGATAGAAAAATATATTTGTAAGATGTTTTGACGTCTAAATGTGAATCAAAAGAAAAATGATGGAGACTTTTATTGCCATATTTGTCTCTAAGGTTTTAAATTATTGTCTTAACCTTCAAAAAAAAATTCTGTCTTGTCAAAAAACTGCCCCCAAATTGCTAGTAATACCACTTGTTTGGTAGAAAATTTGCACATTTGACAGTAGTCATAGTGGTCTCCGATAATAAATATTGATTGCATCGCACCGTGGGAAAGGTCAACCGGATATTCCATTGCCCCATACTAGAATGAAACTATCTGTCTTGACTGTCACAGTGTTTGTTCCAGTGTCACACAAACACACACACACACACACACAATACCTTTCCCCAGGAAATGGCAGCCATTTTCAGGGTGAGATACACATCCATGTTACGGTACTGATAGCTCAGAAACACATGACTAAACGGAAGACTGCAGTACAGTACACATCACAAAAGCAGAGGGGGAATGTCATGGTATTTAACAAGAAAGAATGGAGGGATAAAAAAATGCTATTGTCTGATGCTAAGGAGATGCAGCCATCATAGAGAACACTTCCACTAAACACACCTGAGGTCAAACACCCCTGCTTCATGACAGTGTCCCTGAAGGGGAGGTTCAGATTATAAAGAAGCGAGCTTTCCAATCCTGTGTGAATAGCCGCCACTAAACCTCAAAGTCCACTTTTTGGACATATTAAAAGAACAAAACACTGCGTCTGCCTTACAATGAACAACGAACAGTCCAAACATTGCCAAAAGGGGATTTCTTAAGAAATCGAATCTCTTCTGTTGTCAGTTGGATATGACCCGAGTGCTTCCCAGAAGGGGGATGGTCGAGCTGCTTTCCGCAGCGGCGTGATTTAATGGGTGTGAGGCGCCCTGACCTGCCCCCTCCGGCGTTATCCATCATGATTAAATCCCAATCAGCCTGTGATGAAAACACAGATCAGGATGGTTGAAGACGGGCGAGGGAGGGTTGAAGACGGGCGAGGGAGGGATGAGGCAGGGCGAGGGAGGGATGAGGCAGGGCGAGGGAGGGATGAGGCAGGGCGAGGGAGGGATGAGGCAGGGCGAGGGAGGGATGAGGCAGGGCGAGGGAGGGATGAGGCAGGGCGGGGACAGGCGCCTGTTCTGTTCCTTGACTAACCACCGAAATACTGTTTGAACTCTGCACTTCTGGTCCTGGGATTTATGCTGTCCTTTCTATGCACTAAATGCATGTCCCTTTGGGGAAAAGCATCTGCTAAATGAACGAAGTGAAATGTAATGGTGATGTCTGCAGACTGACGAGAGAGAGCGGCCAGCCTTGGGAGAGCACAGCCCTCGTCTCCGTAGGACTGACCTCCTGAGGTGGGATTAGAGACATGGCTAACCTTTCAGCTACAAAAAGGTCAAACTGTGGCATAATTCGCTCTCGACCTTTGGTTCGAACTGGCTTTGTTCAAACTACTATCTCCACACCTCTTTCAGCTGGTCTTCACTAAGCAACTGTGTGATAATCTACCGCTCTAGTCTTGCTCTAATACTCATACCCTAGCGTACGCTACAATGGAGACAGAATACACAGAAGGTCTTGGCACCTACATATGTATATGAATCCTGATGCTTCTTAAAGTCTTAAAGAAACACCTTGACGTGAGATTAAAAACCCTACTCCCGTATTGCCGGCACCAGTTGGAGGTGCGAAGCACCAGGGATGGAGAATAAATATGGAAACAGCCCATCGTGCTGAGACACACACCTGGTGAGGGGGTACCTGCCCCCTTCTGCAGCCTGCGGGTCCTGCTGGCGGATGGCTCGGATGGCGGTGGGCGCGGTGAACATGGAGGATGTGCCGTGCTCCGAGAGGACGCGGAAGAACGCCCCAGAGTCTGGAGTCCCCACTGGCTTACCCTGCAGAGAGAACCTGGCCATCAGCTCCACACAACCCTTGGTAGGATCCAGTACTCTCTCTCAGCTCCACACAACCCTGGATACTACATGGCTCTCTCCGTCAGCTACACATAATCATGGATACTACATGGCTCTCTCCGTCAGCTACACATAATCATGGATACTACATGGCTCTCTCCGTCAGCTACACATAATCATGGATACTACATGGCTCTCTCCGTCAGCTACACATAATCATGGATACTACATGGCTCTCTCCGTCAGCTACACATAACCATGGATACGATAAAGTCCTTTCCATCAGCCACACACAACGCTGGATTCTATATCGTCCTTTTTTTATCAGCTACTGTACACACACCATGGACACTTAACAGTGCTGTCCAACAGTTACTGTAAACGCACACTGGACACTATATCACCATAACAACCATGTTCAGATCTCGTTTGTGAGATGCGAGGGCCTGGTAGGGTTCATGCAGTCAGCAGCTGTGTATTCAGACAGTGTTTATTTCAAGTAAGAGAGTAAGAAACATAAGCCAACTCTTCAGTTCCATCCAGCATAGCTGATGCTAAACCAGATTAACTACCGTCCACAGCCACCGTACACATTGAGCGCATGAATATTTATGACGTCTTTTCTGGAATGTGGAAGCAGCAATAGAAGTGTGCCTTCCAAGCAGATGGTCTGAGATTGATGGATTAGAAACAGGATTACACTGTCCAGAAGGTAGTGTGTTCACAAAAGGCAATATCAGGAGGAAGGGACCGTGCTCAAACAGCGTCTCCAATATCACAGTGGTAAAGGTTCTGTGAGACGGCTCCCAGCTGCGTGATTGGGGACAACAGCGTGAGAGTGAGATTAAGTGAACAGAGTAAACAGTCCCAGCCGAGGTCCGCTCGTCATCTCCTCCCTGGGTAAATATTTGGTACTGCTTATTGATCGCAGAGAAAAGACAGACGGTATTGTGTCGGAGTAAGCGTGGAGGTTATGAGGCTGTTGAAACAACAGTGAGCATTGTGCTACACAAACAAAGAGCAGTGGTGGAGGCTTTGATGGAGGACGAGTGCGTTCAACATCCACCTCCTGTTCTCTTCTCGGCGCGATAGAGAGACTGGCTAATGAGAGACAGACCAGTGAGCAGTCACAAGCTGTACTGTATAAATATCCATATTTAGTATTGAGGATAGAATCACCACCAACTGTACAAGCATATAACATCCACCCACCACACAACAAACATGATTTCTCCCAGACAGCTGAATATTGGTTTAATGAGGCCAACATTAACCGGCTATAACGACCAAGGGCATTCACATAATCAAAAAACAGTCATCCAAAGGCAATTTAATTAAGGATACCTATTCTAGATATTGTATATTACAGATGGCTGAACAGATAAGACTGGTCATTGAGAAACACTTGCATGTCTGTTACTAGGTTCAAATGACATTACCACCCAACAGGCCCATAATTGGTTGGTTACGTACCTCATAGAGAATCGTTGTGTTGCCATGGAGAAGAGGGGCATAGCAAATGTAGGAATGACCAACCACCCAGCCCAGGTCAGACGCTGCCCACCACACCTGACAGAGATTAGAGATAAACAGAAGGAAAGATAAACTAAATGAAACATTAATCTATGTGACTCAAAAGTCCAGCGGTGAGTATTGACTACAACACAAGGCAGGTGAACACAGAGGACTGTTTCTCTGGCTTACCTCACCAGGCCTCAGGTCATAAATATTTGACATGGTCCACTTTAACATCACAGCATAGCCGGCTGTGTCTCTGACAACGCCCTGAGAATCAACAAGCAGGAAACAAGACAAGTGACAGGTGCAGTGTTATGTGGCAATCATCCTTGGACCCAAGACACTTGGGCAAGTGTCCCCAGGTTATTTTTTCCCATTGTTTCCCACAAACTTAACTACTGTGGCTATTTACTCACCAATAAAAAAATAATCCTCACTGCCACACTAGGAATGTGTCATACAGCACACTGGGAAAGTGTCGAGCAACACAATGGGAGTGTGTCATGTGACTGGGAATGGTAGTGGGCATGGTATTCCATGTGGGCATAGTATTCATGGCATTGATTCCTAGGAGTGAGTATAGCTCAGTGTTAGAGCATGTTGACTGCAAATCAAGAAATTAAAATCACTGCTCCTCCTCCTCCTCCCCCCACCCCTGCGTTGCTTTGGATGAAGGCATCTGGTACATGAATGTATTACCATTATTATTATTATTTTGTGGGCATGGTAAATTCCTGTCATGGTCCAACTAGTGTTGTGTGTTTCCATAGATTTCTCGGATTTCAACAAATGAGAAAACAGCAGGTTAGAACAGAAGAGTCAATAATGCCAGGCAGCATCCAGGAGCCGGATGGATTCACAGACAGAGAGAATAGTGTCTGGATATGTCACTTTCCATTTACAATGCTCTTAGCTGAAATCCTTCACTTCCAGCGTGGTTCACCATCTTCTCCCATCTTCTACCCCCGCAAGGGTAGTTCAACAAAGCCACACACACACACACACACAATCTCTCGTTGGCTCTGGTAAGAGGTATGTCCCCTACGGTACCTTAGGAGCCCCAGTGGTCCCAGAGGTGTAGAGGATGTAGAGAGGGTGGTTGGCAGGAAGGGGGACACAGTCGTGGGGACGGGCCTTGGCCATCTCCTCCTCCCAGTCCAGACTCAGGTCAGGGTGCATGGACACCTTCCCCTGTAGTGGAAACCAAAGGGGAGACACGCATCCATGTTTTTATCATGACTCAAAGGGAGTCAGGTGGCTGAGCGGTTAGGGAAGCGGGCTAGTAATCAGAAGGTTGCCAGTTCGATTCCCGGACGTGCCAAAATGACATTGTGTCCTTGGGCAAGGCACTTCACCCTACTTGCTTCGGGGGAATGTCCCTGTACTTACTGTAAGTCACTCTGGATAAGAGCATCTGCTAAATGACTAAATGTAAAAAATGTAAAAATCATGTACTGATATGATAGGTGATATTATCCCGCTTCAGTGGAGCATGTTTCAAATTGCTTGAAACTTACCGACAAAGAAAATTGGGGACTGAAATTGCACAAAGGCTCGTAGGCCAAAGACAAGAAGCCCCTTAAAATCTTAAGAAGCTTAAAACTTCATTCTAATAGCCAGTGCCACTGTGGGCTCCTGCTCTGAATTAAGCAAGCCTATTGGACGAGTGAAATTCCTCTATGGAGAGATATCATTTTCCTGTACGGTTGATTGATGATTCGTCAGAAGGGCTGTACTTCTAAATTCATATGCACATTGATCTTCTTTAACAAGGAAGTAGGACAAAGACTAGTTCACGAGTAACAATGTTATTTTTCCCCAGTGCATAATGGCATTACAATGAAACTGTTTGTTTCCATGACAACAAAGGACCAACCCCCTACAAAAGAAAAATATTTTCTGTTATATGATCAAAAGCGCCTGCAGTGTATATAATCAGTTCTATAACAGGAGATGGTAGGTGTCAAGCCCCAAAGGCACTAGGTTATGTTCTTCAAACAGGCAGTATTGATACTTTTACTAAGAACCTAAAATGTAATTTGAAGAAGAGTGATTGCAATATTTGGGAGACATATTGGGAATGATTTCCCCAAGCGCTGATTTCAGAGTTTTTTTTTTTTTTTTTTTATGAACAGAACCGAAACTCATCTTGGCTTGCAGGAGTTCCATCACATTACTGTCTAATTGGCTGCTGGCTGTAAAGGAGAATTGTCTGTCTTATTCTGCACAGTTGGACCTGGTTTCCCTCTGGCCTCACACCAGACTCCCTGGGACCGGACAACATTACATCGCTGGGTGATTGAGTCTCACAGCTCAAAACACACACACGCACATTTGCATTTGCATTCAATGAGCATCATGGCCTTGCTCAGTCTGTGCTTCGCTTCCCTCCAACCTCTGTTTCTTCCAATAGATTATTTAATCCGGTCCTGTCAAGACTGCCTTCACCTTCATAAACGTTGCTTTGTTACATCATCACTACTAGAATCATGACCCATTAACATTATACTGGCATTGCATAACTACGTAAGGAGATAATGTGGATGGTTTAGCAGAGCATGTGATGTGTTGCTTCTGAATCGAGTTCAGTTTCCAGATGTGTTGTCAGGCCCAAACATTTAGGTTCTAATTTCAATGTTGATTGCCTAAAGCTATCTTTGCCATCCCTAAAATGCCTGTGTGTGTGTGTGTGTGTGTATGTGTGCATGTGTGCCAGGCCCTCTCACCATGTTGGGTCTGTTGTAGATCAGGACCTTGGAGGGTTTATGAAAGCTGAACTCCAGAGCTTTCTCCACCAGAGGAATATACTCCACCCTCCTGCCTGGCTCAATCCCAAACGAAGCCGTCACTATCATCTTGGGCTGACAGACAAAACACTTCAAATGAATCAAATAAATCAAATGTATCTAACTTAACATGTACAGGATATAACCGACAGTGCCAATCATGTTACCTTTCCTCTGCGCATAAAATGTAATATAATCTACAACATACTGTTTAACATTCAGTTTATACAGTTATCCATATAAATGTCTGATATGTTTACGACACAGAAGCTGAAGTAAGGGTCCTCTGTCTCTGTGGATTGTGTTCGCTGATGCACCTATGTGCCAAGGGCTTACAAGGCTTTAGGTTTATCAAATCCTCCGTCAAAGCCGTTACAATGGCTAATATCCCTGCTGCTTTGGACCAAATCCCCCATATAAATACTTCACTTGACTTCACAGGGTCCATTATCTAATGTAACATCCCTGCCTGTTCAGTGGATATAAACTTTCAATGATCTCATTCAGCAGTAAAGTGGGTAGGGTTGACCCTACTAGAGTAGTTCTCATTGGGAAACTCCTCGGGATTGGAGTGCAGAGTGTACAGTAGCTCAATGTTAGCAAGCATCTTTTTAATACTAAAGAGAAAACCGAGGGACAATGACCTTGCATTATCCTTTGGAATAAACTAGCTAGCAGTTGCATTAGTGAGTCACACAGCGACTGAGAGAATCGTGCTTTGAACTCAAATGACTAATGAACCCTAACCGTGGTGAGGCCTTCTGGGCATTTTTATACCTTGGCATGGTCGATACGGACCGAGAGCTCCTTGGAGGCAAAGCCCCCGAATATGAGACTGTGTGGGGCACCTATCCTGGCACAGGCCAGCATGGTGAACATAGCCTGGGGCACCATGGGCATGTAGATGACCACCAGGTCTCCTTTCTTCACCCCCTGTTTCGCCAGCACCCCTGCTAGTCTAGACACCTGGGCAGAGGGCAAATACACTGGATGAAAAATGAATTGTATGTGGCATTCACAATGTATAGAAAACCAATGGTTTGTTTTAATGACATTTTAGGTTAGATTTTTTGGTTTACTGATTTGATGTATTGAATGTAATGCTCTACTTGGCGTATTATATTAGTCATACCTGTTGCAGCAGTTCCTTGTAGGTGATGATCTGCTTGGTTTCAGAGACAGGGCTCTCGTAAATGATGGCAGGTTGGTCTCCTCGTCCACTCTCCACATGACAATCCACGGCATTGTAGCAAACGTTTAGTTTCCCTCCAACGTACCTTACATGAAGAATACAAGGAACATTTTTGGACCTCTCGGAGACACTAGTAACTGGGCAATTCAATTCAATCATATTAAATAATATGCACACAAAAAACTTTGAAGCACAACAATGTTGCAAAGACTGAAAAGAGGAAAAGGTGTGAGAAATGTACTTTTTCCTCCAAAGTGCAGCATCTGTGCACAATCCCTGATCTTAGGGGAGGTGAAAAACCTCGACTCATTAAGAGCGCTGCATCTAGTTACAGAGGTGCTGAGAGGAGCAGATGGCGTCTGGGCTCTGGCTGGTTTTTCCAAGTTCACCCGCGCAAGAATAGGAGACATCATGCACAGTCACTCACATGCCATGTCCTTCAGAATCCTTGTTTCAAGGCAGCATAGAGGTCAAGATCAAATAGCCGTCTCCATTAAACATTGAACGTTACTCTACTACAGTACTCTACCATGGCAACAATTGTAGAATTGTTAACTTCTGATCCTTGATCTTCTGCTGTACTTCCTACAGGCTATGCAATATGTATAGGCTACGTCGTTTTGGATGAAAAAGTATCTGCTAAATGAATACTATGTAGGCTATTGCTTTATGGTAAACGCTCTAGAGGCTGCAATTTATCAACTCAACTTATGATGTCATCCAGAAGTTGCCAAATTAGGCCAATAACAGTAGGGCTATGCCGTGAATAACATTGTAGAAGCTCACACATTGAACCAGTCGGTAATTTGCGTTAATTTAATTGGATTTGACGCAGTCTACATAATAAATATATACCAGTTTGGGAATATGGCATCGTCAATCTGCAGTGTCTGGCTCCATGGCTCAAACCAGGAGATTTTCTGAGCTGCTTCACTCCAAAACTTTTCAGGGTTGTCCCTCGCAGTTCTGAATGACTCTTCGTAGCTCAGTTTGGTGTACTCTCTACACTGTCGCGTAAAATGTACTCGAGGAAAGTTTAAAAGTCTCAACACTCTCCGTCTATCGCTCCAAGGAGTACCAAGGGAAGTTAAACTTTTACATGGCGTGAATTTTTCTGTTCGGAATTTTGTAATGTCATTTTTTAAAGTAAAACTCAATCCAATCGGCCGTAAAATACGCATCTCTAGCGTTTAGGTTCCCTTGTATTATTAGTTTTTCCGCGGATTATTGCACAGGTAAAGACAATACTTTCCTGTCGCTTAAGCGTCATAAATTAAGCGTGCACGCTTCAGGGTAAAACTCTCAACGATGCTGTAGAATGCGAACTATGAACTGGATGCAGTTGCGTCCCCATGTAACGCCGACAGGGTCAAATGTACTCGTAATTTAAACGCGTTGATTGGACACACACATCGATGGAAACTACAGACTGAAGGTAGATGCTCGCTCACTCACTTTCTTGGTATATCTTGGTTATTTAAACTGTAGGTTGTAACATCTCAAATGCTATCAGGTAGCTCACATGTTTATCAATTAGAGCAAGAACTGACATGGATATGTGGATAAGAATAGTTTTATGATGTTGCTGCTACTTTGGTTATTGATACAGTAGTAGCACCTTGAAATATACATGCTTATAGTGACAAAGTCCAATGTTATGTTTTTTGTGATTTCAGGTGGATGATAGTCATTCATGGTGGCATTGATGGTTACAGCTGCCTTGTGTTTCTCCACGCTTCCACGCTTGAGGCTAACTCGTTTAGCTAGCTACATAACTAGGGGACAGATAGTTGGATATGGACTGTCCAGCCTTAACATGGCAGCTTTCACGGATAAAAACAAAACGCAAATAGCTAGTCTTTATCCAACAGTCTAGACTAGTCAGTGACTGGCTAGCTAGCAATGCAGAAGTATCACAGTAGCAATCCATTGCTAAAAAACAAACAAACAAAAGCTATCCGCACAGCGAGTGACCAAGTTAAACCCCTGTTAGCCTAGCTAGCCGGTGAAGATTACGATTAAGTCACAAATAATGATTTCGAAAAAACTGTACCTTTGTCAACATGGACTGAAGGTCGTCGTGTCCAGAGTTATCCGACAGCAAAAGCTGAGTGCAGTCATTTAGTGTCTGCTTACACTGTCTTAGGAAGTTCCTTCTTGCCATCTTCTCATCCTTCAAACTTCTGTGTGCTGGGCTAAACTTGTTTTGAAATCTTCCGCTTCTACAGTGGGGAGGAGCTGGTACTTGAATATACAGGGAAGAATCAAATCACACTAGCCCAGATAACTGCAGGAGGAGCTAGGGAAATTGTGGGCAGTGATTTGCATGTGGCGTTTATTTAACGCCTGCAATTGCATGTGTAAATATACAGGCGTTTATTTAACGCCTGCAATTGCACGTGTAAATATACAGGCGTTTATTTAACGCCTGCAATTGCACGTGTAAATATAAAGGCGTTTATTTAACGCCTGCAATTGCACGTGTAAATATACATGCGTTTATTTAACGCCTGCAAGCGTTAACTAACGCGTACATTCATGTGTAACTTTCGCCTGCACATTTACGGCTGCAGCCGCTTATGAAACAGCTGCAGGCGCTTCCTAAACGGGTGTCCAATCAAAAATACGCGTTTAAATTACGAGTACATTTGACCCTGTCGGCGTTCCATACGTCCCACCATAGGGGGCGTTTCTATAATGAAAACGCAAAAGCTTGTAAGTCAAGAAAGTCGACAAAACAAACTGAAACGCAAAAAAACCCTGATATGACGTATTAATGACACTTTATTTACCACTTGACACTTGTGTAAACAAGAAACACAAATTTAATATAGTTTCTCCCAAACGTCATAAAATCTAAATGTCATATATTGAAATAAAAAAGCAATTAGGCTACTTGGATTCATCTCGTGGCAGGCTTTCAGTCAGTGACATTTACATGTAGAACAAATACATTGACCGTTCTTTTATGTTGAGTCGAGTTGAAATCTTCGAGAGAAGTGTATGGCACAACGTTTAGCCATTGGTCATATAATGAAGGATGTTGAGGTAGCAGAGCCGGCAATATCAATAATATAACATGTCTTCACACGGTGTTCCTTGCTTCTGGCTCCTCACCACAATGACCCTGTGTTTACTTGCAAAAACGTAACAACCTCTGGGGGTCCTCAAGGCACATTTAATCTTTCTCTAACATGGTTTTCTATCACTAGAACACTGACTTTATTGTATAATGTACATGGAAACTTGGAATTAGGGTGTTCATAGTTGGAAAGAATTGTTGGTGAAGAGACAAATGGGCCAAGCTCTTTGAAGTCAAATGAACTCAAGTTCAAGTAGTATAAACCCATATATTTCACCCCCTTGAATGCTGCTTAACGTCCAACTTGCAGTGGCTGTATATGGGGGAAAACAACTCTGTGAGCAGTGTGTCCACGCTAACTGAGGTGGTTACACAGAGGGTGGGGTGGCCAAAGCTCATCACACTTTTTTGCTGACTGCTGTTGCCACACCCACCTCACTTCATCACCGTCATCAGCTAATCACTGGAGTTCACCCAGAATCCCGATGACTCCCAGGAAAATGTACAGGAGCATTGGAACCTGGAAACACAAATTGAGTTACTCATAAGTCTTTCTGACATTTTAGTCGGCTCAGATTTACACATTCTCTGAGTAATGTTTTCCATTAAGCTTTCAGCAGAGATAAGTGCTAAATGTGTCAGTATGTAATACTGTCCGTGTGCCACCTTGCGAAGTAAATAATCTAAAATGAATGAAGTGTAATTTAAATTATTTCACTTCAGTTTACGGGCACGATTGTACAAGATTTTCTGAGATTGAAGATTAAAATGTGGTACACCTTCAAGAAAGACTGAGAACTGAGAATGAGAACTCATTTCAAAACGATGCATCTGATTCTTGATCTTCTGCTGCACATTTTAAAAGCACAATGTGTAAGTCACTTTGGCATCCGCTAAATTAACTAAGTGTAAAATGTAGAACTAAGAACCTTTCAAGTGTTTTTTTTTTGCTCCACCATACTGGATTGTACACCATACAAGTCGACTCACATGAGTGGACAGTCAGTTTGATTTGACTGTATAAGGTATTATAGGTCCATTGATAAAATACACATCCTTATCGATATTATTGCAGTACTGTAATACTGTTTCTTGTAGAGCATAACCTTTGCCCATTGCACGAGTGTCTGGCTTGAATCACAACTTTAATTCTTAAGGGATTTCACTTCTTCCTGTGCTCTAATTTGCCTGACATGAATGTCTGCAGTAAATCACAAGGCCAAGCAATAGAGCAGTTATTCGTCCCATAATAGCACACATGCTAGTGGGAGTGTATGTTTTATTTTGATTCGGCCCGGCACTGGGCAGGGACGTGCTGTGGACCCTAAATGATGGTGCTGTTAACGGAGGGTAATCAGAACTGCTGGGAGGGTTGAGCTCTGAGGGTTATCCTATTCATCCCTCTTTCCTTCACATGATATGATAAGTGTGTTAATGCAGAAACCCCCTGACCACTCATTAAATGCTCTTTAAAGCTGATAGCACAATTAATCTTTGAACCGAGCATCTCCAAGCTAGTTTTGCATCCCCTCACCATAAATACAGATTCATGTCCCAATATTTTGGTAATTATATTAATTTGAATATCCTTCCTTGCTGGGAGAATTGGTTTACTGCAGCAGGGCTGTGGTCATTTAGTTTCATTAGTGTAGCCAAGTCATTAGACTGCATCCTTTGCATTTTAAGCACCTATTTAGGATTTTTTCTCCTCAAGCTTAACACCAGGAGGAGTGAGAAATGTGATTGATTATGTGTTTAGACCAATTAAATCAATCTATAATATACCAAATATCACCAGACAACACACCCGTTTGCCAGTTAACTCTTCAATATCTAAAGCATTCATATGAGATACTGTAGGTGTACTATAGGTGACACATATATCTTTTCGGCTGAAATCAAGTTAACTTAGTCCAAAACAACCTTATGTTTGGCACAGAGCTGTAATACCATATCTTTACATAGCTGGTCTTACAGTATTGCTACAAGTTATTACTTCCATATGTAATTACTTTTCTAATGTATTATCTATAATATGTTGTATCACAAATATTTGATTCCAGTCCTGGTCTGTAGGGAAGATGATATTTATCCCTGAAGAAGTGCCAAGCTCACACCCACGTTTACACAGATTTAGTCAGTTACCCGTCCATGGAACAGTCAACAGCTGCCTTTTAAATATTAACTGTCCAGAACACTGCAGAGGCAAAGCAGCTTGTCGCACAGGAAGCCAAGCAAATAGCTACAATACTGGATTGTATACTGGTGATTGAATCCTATCTCTTGCATGTAATAAGAGTAGATGTAACCAACCTGGCAACCAGCCTTTGATGCTGTAAGAGTTGATAATTACTTTACCAGTTGAATTTATCCCATGCAGCTCTATTCGATAAAGCATGAGAGATTAAACTCTTGTCTTATGAATTAGACATAACCTCTTAAATAATGTTGATGTGTATGCTAGCCATATTCATATACAGTAGTGCATGATACTCTTGCTCCCTCATGCTTTCTCTCATTATTTCCCACTCTACTTCTTTCCCTCTCCCTAGTTCCCCATTTTTCAGTCTACTTCCCTATCTTTTACCTTCTCTATCTCTCTCACGTTCTCTCTCTTTCAATGTGTCTCCCTCTTTGAAAGGCCTTAACAGCACTGCATTCTAAGCTTCTCCCCTTTTAAAAGCAGAAATGTTTACCAAAGACTATTGCTCCATCCCATATGGAAGCCAGCCCATAATCTCCTCCTGTCCTCTTTCTCGATTGCCAGCCCCTAAGCCCTCCCTCCATCCCTTCATCTCTCCATCCCACCATTTACCACCAATCTACATCTGCACAGCACGCTGCAGCTGCTGGGTGGAACTGGCATGAGGTTTGAATTCAACTACACATATGGTCTGAATATAGTTCATAAGAAGTCTAAAATAAGTTTAGTTTTAGATAAGGTATGTTAGCTGTTTACACAAATAACTTACATGCACTTGCACTTACATGATCATTTTTACAAGATCATACTATGTACAGTGTGTTATTATCCCTTGTCTAACATTCAAATGGACATTAGATGCAGGTGATTGGTTTCAAAAAGCATTGCAAAATCAGGGGATTTATCTTACGGAAAGATTTAAAACAATTGAACACACAAAAGTACACAAAATAAATAATAGCAAAATATTTGCTTGGAGTAATTCTGCTTTAATGAATGGTTACTAACCTATTTCATAGCTATTTTTTGTTTATCAAGGCCACCTATGTGGAACTTCAACGAATATTGTGATCTCGATGGATTTCATGCTAGAGGTGATCTAACAACTCTGTGACAGCTTAGAGTCACATGACGTGTTCCTCATACTGGACACGACCATTTGGCCACCATACTTTTACTGAATGAACTTCCTTTTTCGTTCCCCCTGCTGACAGGATCAAAACTGCCATGCATTATATTTAATAAGAAGACTAGAAGCAAAATATATACAATCTGAATACAGAGCCATGCCGTTTTAGGCTCATTAAGCTCTCGTTTACTAATGTATGTATGTATGTATGTATGAACTAATGTGAATTAATCTCTAAATATATCACCAGTGACATCGTTTAACCATGTCATGCTGTGCTGCCTGCAAGTACGTTATATTGCATGACAATGTAAGCAGAACAACAACTGATGAAGTAGACACTATCCCGATATCAAGAGATTGTTTGGGCTTCGTGGAACCATAGGTCACCATCACTCTAATGTCCTTCTGTAGACACATACACACACAAAGTATATTTGCATCAAGATCAACTCCCAGTTTCTCAGTTCGATATTAGGTCAGTAGGATGTAGGATGGGAAAGGAGCTGGAGCCGGAGACGAACGGTGGGAGGTAATCCCTACCCTGACAGCCACTCCCACAGACGGCTCTACTCGCCCG
This sequence comes from Osmerus eperlanus, assembly GCF_963692335.1. Classification (NCBI taxonomy): domain Eukaryota; kingdom Metazoa; phylum Chordata; class Actinopteri; order Osmeriformes; family Osmeridae; genus Osmerus; species Osmerus eperlanus. The sequence goes on from NC_085034.1 coordinate 5,528,470, forward strand.
CTCAGCTTGAGTTGCCTCTCATGCTGCAGCTACACTAGTCGCTCCATCTCCAACAACAGCAGTCATGGCGACAGTGGTTCAACCGCTCACTCTGGATCGAGGTAAGGCACACGACCTTTGCATTGCCTCTATGTTGGATTATTTATGATTTGAAGAATTCAAGCGACGAATGCTTTGATATTACTCAACAAAGTAGCCTAGGTTTTTGTGGGCTTGAGCGAAATGTATTCTCGATTCGTCCGCGCATCGCTGCAGTACCTAAGTGTTTATTCGCTGTAAAGAAATAAAATCTGTCCTACGCATCTCTGATGCGTGCGTCTATTAAACATGTTTAACTCTCCAATATTCATTGGAACCACGCATTAGCCTAACTCAATAGTCTCTCAATTGTCTATATCCAGCTATATCGGTAATGAATAGCGTGTTACAAATTGTTTTATGTAACATATTGAACAATATCATCCTACTGTAATCTTTTATGAGGTGGGATTTAAAATAAAACGCGTCTGGTATCTGGATGGAATTATGGTACAAAATCTAGTCTGCTGGAAACCAGACAACTTTTTCTCAGTATAACGCAGTAGAGAAGCTGGTGGTGCCATGCTCTTGGACGATAGGCTATGTGCAGTGAACTACAGCCCTCTTTCTTTTACCCACGTACCACATACCTGTTGGCTGTTAGACGGAAAACCGAATTCGAACATTTAAATAGCCACTACCATGACATCATTGTGTGAGTATATTTACACCTCACTCCAGGTGTTTGTTAACATTGTAACATATCTAAGGTGATGCAAAAGCATGTTGTCACTGCATTCCAATCATCAACATATTCCCTCACAAATAATTTAAATTTATTTCTCACCCAATTGGTCGTCTATCTTTAAAACATTCGAATACAATAAAAAAATAAAATACGATAGATCAGAGGTGTCTTACTTTATGCCAAATAGCAAGGGAAAATACGCATGTGCTGGTGAGAAATCGTCACGCATACGAGTAGGTTGGTGTTAAAAATAACGTAAGGCGATACCTATGGCATCTGCCAAGTAACGCAACATACAGTATATCTGAATGATGGTGAAACCACAAAGTAACTCTTGAAGAAGTTCCATTTAGATACGCAAGAATACGCAGAGGATGTCAACAGTTAGGTTAAATTGCCATCATTTTGAATGGCCCACTAAAATACTGCACACTACTGATCAACACTGACTAATCATAAGTCACCCATATCGGCCTACCCAACATGATCTGACTGGTTTCCATCCAGCCAACATTGGGTTCCCTTAACTTTGTGTTGCTCAATAATATCGTCATCATTGGAATTCATTACAGTTAATCCAATGCCCAGGGGCAATGGAATGTATTCGTACATGATCTCAGTAATATGTGCTCTGAAGCAGTCAATACTTTCCACTAATTCAAACACAAATGTGAAGAGATGCTAAGCGCACAATAACACAGTGTGCTACCCTCCACTACTTATCTTTCAAGGAATTTTACATTTATAGGGAGGGCGGTTTACATGCTACACATACACGTGCAGATATGACTTAATTGTTCCAGTCCAGTGCCTTCATGCATTCATTCAAGCATGGTGCGACACATTGGAATCTCGTACTCGAGTACTGTACGGTGGATGAATGTCACAATAGCCGCACTATATTCAGGTGACTGCTGTTGCATATTCATGCTTTCCACAGACTCGGTTAGCGGTTAGTGGCTTGCGCTCAGCTGTAATCATGTAAGCAGCAATAATGACAGTCTCATGAGTTGTCCCAGTTGTATATAGAGGCAACAACAGGCTCTCAACCAGTTCGGTAGACTCCTGCCATGAGGGAGAAAGCCCTATCGTTGCTAATGAAAATCAGCCTTGTCCTTGGTAGCGTGCAGGGAGGAAGTGTTAGGAGACTTAGTGAGGACAGTTTGCCAACCACACACACACCATCAGTGAGCCTTGAAGTGCATTTCCAGAGACGTGAGAGTCTCACACTTGTGTTAGCGGGTCACCCTGGGGTCAGCGGAGTTCTTGCATGACTCTACTTCCTGACATTGTCTTGAGTTATTGCTCTCGGGACATTAAACAAATGCCTGTGTCTGAACCATCTCAGAAGGTTATGTTCAAAGAGTGAATACAAATTCTTCTTCATTATAGGGAAGATTGCAGATTGCAGAGTTTTAATCATATCCGTTTTCCAGCCTATGCAGGTCTTGAGTCAACTTCCTATAGACAACATCCATGCACAAATTAAACTGAAAAGGATTTCAAAATACCACTGACAGCATGTCTGATGTGAAATGGAAAAGCCTTTGTCGGACAGGTATTCCCTGGTAGAGGAGAAAGGCCTTTGTGAGCTGAATACTTATCAATGTTCTGATTTGAGCTGTGTAGAAGAAACTGACAGATTAGCCACAAGTCACTATACAGACTGATTCAGACTGTGCAGCAATGAAGAGGATTCATCTAAAAATCAATGTCTTGATGTGGTGTGTAGTATAAAATATGAACAGAATGTTTTGGTTAACAAGGCATGTATTTTTTCCCATAGAGTTCCATAAATACATGGAAGGAAGCAGATGACATACCAGTTACAAACATGAGCCTTTTCTAAGTTTTGCTTGTGAACAGTATTATGTAACAGCATGTAATACATCTTTAGCCATTACAAAAGAAATAGGCTGTTATTCATTGTACCCGAGTAGGAAATGCCCAAGGTAATAACATCAAGTCCAAGTTGTAGAAGAGTCTGGCCTTGGTGAAGTATTTATGGGGTTTTATGTGATGAGAGCTACTCCTTTACAGGAAGTCCAAGACCAATGAAAGGTGAAATGATAGTCTGTAACTTGCCCATCAGGTTTGTGACCAGGTCATTGTTTAGAAGCTATATGTAACTCTCATCCTATGTTTGGTGTAATAACAGAAAATTACAGGACTGTTACTGTTATGAGGTAGAGTAAGCTCTGTCATTATTGTAGTAATCAGTAATCATCCAGTAAAGGGGAGAAAAGTGCAATGTCATTGGCATCTGTCTACCCACAAGCACCCTTCAGGAGTCATTAGCCAATAGGAATGATTTATTTTCCCTCCGTCATCAGTAATGTCATGGTAGGGCCAACTAGTGCTAATTCTCTTGGACTTCATGGTGGGTCGTGTGGTGGGAAGGGGTGGGGGGCGGTGATAAATTGTGGCGCTTCCACTTAAAACACTCCCATTGTGGACTCCACCTGCCTGGCCAGCTCCCACAGTTCTCTTCCGCTCATGATCCCAAGCATGGCTGATGTCTATTTGAGGTCGGACGTGCAGCTGGGTTAATTGGCCAAGGGCACAACGGAGACCCAGGTCAACCTGGGCAGGGGCAGATGGCCCCCTGTGGCAGTTTTGTCTGACTTGGAAGACATCCTCATAGTATCTCTCTGGGCAGTGCTCCAGTCTTCAGGACAGGACAAAAGTGGAGTCCGAGTACTCTCTCCTACAGAGTGTGTCTAGGGCCTTAGAAAGAACTTCCTCCCTTTTTCAATTTAAATCTATTTATATGACTCAGTGAGCCGAGATAGTTAATTAGATATATTTACACACTGGCTTCTGCATTTAGTAAAGATGACATGTGGTTAGATATTGGAAATGCACTACATCCGACTATGTCTACTGTTATCAATGAGGTAATTAAGCAGGGGGTTTGGACTACATCCCAGTGCCCAGACATAATGTGAGAGACCTTTAACAAAGCACTGAAGCTATCACTGTTGTTTTGTACTGCTCTGTGCTCGCTCTCCAATCAGTGAATGATGGGGATGACCTTTGTTAGTCACAAGTACTTGTTAAGGGCTGGAATAATCACGTCCCGAAGCGGGGCGGAGTAGAGCTAGGCTGCTCCAGAACAGCAAGAGTTATTATGTTTGTAACACATGCAGTCAGAGTGACGGCGGTGTTATTAAAGCCTGCATGCCGTCAAAGGCGGGCAACTGCAAAAGCCAGAGCTTTTGATTGGGAAGACTGACACACGATTGAAATGCATAATCACATGCTTGCACTTGTGACTGTTTGGGACGCTGTGAAATTTACAATTTGAAGATCATAGGATGTGAAACCAAGCAGCTTTTTCATCATGGTAATTTGTGGGCTAGGACTGACATCTGATTATGTCCCATTTTGATCTCACTGCCAGACACAATAAACAAGAAATATTGACATATTTTCAGCAACTGGACCCTTTGAATTCCGTTAAAGTTGAAGTCACCAACTGTAAATATTCTACTGCTAGGTGGTGGAGGCAACTCCCTGCACGTCATTCTAGAAGTTCCTGAAGTTCCTCCTAGTAATAGGCAGATTTTATGGGAGTATACCCTCTGTTTAGAACTGGACTTCCTACAAACTCAGATAGTCCAATTACAGCTATTATTGATGATGTCATAATAATAGACTGATGTCTTCCTTTGTGTCATGATCAGTTGTTGGCAGGCAGTCTAAGCTGGTGCTCTTGGTGTTTTCGTCTAACTGCACAGCGTAGTGTATCAAATACTTTATACGGTTGCATTTCATGTTTATTTATATCTTTTTAAGGTCAAATATATCAGTTTTTGCATGATTTGATATGCCTACATGCATGATATGTGTATATGCATGATTTGATATGTGTACATGAATTAACGTTACCGTAATCCAATTCCTACACTATGTTAACATCTTTGTAGCCACATGACTGCCATGAAATATTTACTATACATAAGTGTAAGAAGGAATGTTGTGCCTCCCAGGGGACATGGGATGTGACCAAACGACAGCTAAATGTTGCTAAAGAAAGTTTACAAGAGGCTCTGGAATTGGTCTCATTTATGTGGGAGCCAGTATAGAGGAGATTACATCTCAATGTGCCTGACTTAGCAGTCATCAGAGCAGCCCTTGTTATGATCCCTGGCTCACCCTCCTCTGCCAGGGAAACTCTAATCCCAGTGTTTTACACATCTGATTCTAAACTGATGCAACCATGCTATCATCCACTTCACATGAAAACACAGAATTGCTAAGGGAAAATGCTAGGTATTTACCTATGAAAAGAAAAGTGTGTGTTGTAGAATATAGAATAAATCATCAATCAAGTCCTGGATAGGTGAACTTACCTGCATGTTCCGAACAGAATGGGAACATTTGGGTAAATGATACGGTTACAGCTCAATGGTATATCAACCTCTTGATCTGACTGCAGATCAAGAGGCTGCAGGTTCACATGCTTTGGATAAAAGCATCTGTTCAATGAACAGAGTATTATTATACACTGCAGCTGAAACTATAGCATTCTGTCCACAGTTTCAACACTAAACCACCATGCAACCTGAGTCAGACGCCAACCTCCATGAAATGAGATATGGAATCATAAGAAGCAGAGAGGATCAAAGAAAAGAGGGATGTCACGATGCAGTTACAAAAATACAATGATTAGATAAGGTGGCGTGTTACTGTACTTCACTGCCTGAGCAGCTGTGAGAGACCTAGCAGTAGACCACCATACCATACTTCCACTGGGAGGGATACTTCCACTGGGAGGGATGTAAAAGCATCTGGGAAGCTATGTTTAGATTCCAACCAAAGACCATGTTTGTGTTAACTCTGCTCTCACAAACAGGATCATAGAGATGAGATGGTAGTGGGGATGACTTCCAAGGCCATGATTACAGCATGGTATCTTCCTCCTCATTCCCAAGTAACATGTTTAAACCTTTGCTTGAAACAGTTTTGCTTTGATTGGCGTATTTGAGACGTAATGGTGTAGCTAAAAAGCTTGTGAGCAATTAGAAAAAATTGGTTTCTTTACAACAAAAAACTTAATATGCTGACCACATGCTTAGTCATCTCAGGTTTTGCAAAATAACCTCACTGTCTTCAAAAGGAAAGATGGTTTTATTTGGCCAACATGTTATAAGAGTAGAGGAAATGCTCAAATGTGATACAAACTACGTATTGCTTTAATTAGCCAGATTAAAATAAAATAATATTAGAAAACACTTTATAATGACCCTGGTTGGGGAAATATGGTTCTTTCAGTGGTACAAACTATGATAAAGTAACGAATGAAAGTTATGATAAAAAACAACAATACAATGGACAAAATGCTAAACATATACAATTCTAAACAATTTGAACATCAACCTAATTTGAAAGAACAAACACTAAAACACAAATTTAACACACCAAAACATATCTGATTCTCAGTGAATGTGAATGTGTGTACCCAGTCTTGGCACTGCTTCATGTAAATGGAAGAAATTGGCACTAATGAGCAAGAAAAAAGTAAATCAGAGGAAATCTGTCCTGGATGGCCCCTGACCTTTCTCTAATGAGGAATAAACTCTCAGGAAACATTTTGGCAGGTAGGTAGGCTAGCTGCAGGCACGCCATGCACAAAGACACGTAGAGAATATCCCTGGTTACTCATTGGCGCTTAGCTAACTTTGCTTTTTGTAGTTATGGAAAAGAGGAAAAGCCTGCGTTCACCTTGCCTCCAGACTTATGAGCCATAAAAGCGTTCAAAAGATTGATAGAGATGTATTCAATTATATTTACAGGGCTACCGTAGGAAATGGGATGAAGAGAGGAATCAATTTATATATTCCAGAATAATGCACTTAGTTTAGAACATTTCCTGTCTATAGGATTTACTGGACATTGTGAAATCTTTCAATGGGGGGAGGGGGGGATGTACCTTTTCCACCCCCAGCTCCGTACACCTGCCCTCCACCCTCCCTCCAATGTTTGGTTTTAGAGGCAAACCAGAGAACAGAAATCTCTGGCCTTTGGTTTTCCCCACATACTCAGGGGTATGTGTATACAACAGCATGTCTGATCTTATCTGTGGTACACAATTTTGTTATTGGAGGGCCCGCTGAGTTGAGCTGGGGTGATGAATGCCCTAAAACCATCTCCCTGACAACACACGCTCCCTGCCAAGCGTGATGTGCCAATAGAATTCTCATCCCACACTTCTCCCAGCCTCTCTTATTAATCCCAATAGAAATTTGACCTGTAAAATATCTGGATCAATGTTATGCACAGAGCTTTCTCATTTTGCTCGAGTAAGAAAAGACCACCTTGTGTGAGTATGTGTGAGTGTGTGTAGGTGTGTGTGTGTCTAGAATATCAGGAATGGTTGTATGACTTGTGTTGTTTTGTGGTCTCTTTTTTGATTCAACCTAAAAACCCAGTTAAAAACTAAATAACAACAACAACCTGTTGTTGTTGTTGTCCCTTAGGTACATGAACACTAACAGTTTCACTGTTGGCTGTCTGACTGGCTGGCTCAGTGTTGTCGCCTCACCCCAGCCCACAGGCTGTAATGTTTGTCAACAGCAATGGATGTTCACCTGGTTTTAGCACTGTTGTTTACAAAGCGATACTGCTGTGATGGAAGTACAATGTTACACACTGCAGGAAACCACCTATCTCTCCCATTTCCAAACTCCATGGCAACCGACACCTAAATATTCTTGGAAGGTTACCAACATTTTGAACTGAAGGTAGATATAACCCAGATTATTGTCTGACAGAGCGACATTAATGTGTATGCATTAATGCATTGATTGTGAAATATATTCCACTCATAACTTGGATATGAACTACTATCGCAGGGCAGAGGACATTGAGAGGTTAGGCTTCTTATCATGCACTGTCCTCAGCTTAAACTAGATTTATCATGAAATATACTTATCATAAACTGTCCTTATCATACTGTACACCATATTTACTGTATCATACATCAGTGAGTTCCCAACCAGATGTTATATCTTCATAAAATAGAACTGTTGGCTGAAACATGTAATGCTTTATGTTCTTTGAATAATTCAGGCAGTACAGAAAGGCAAACTGTGAGATTAAGCCTTTTCCTCTCTCTTTTAGTGATTGAATAAAAGACAAACGGACATTATTGAGAAATTGCTTTCATTTGTTCATGCGAAGCAAGTGGCCTGATGACTGAGCGCTATGCTCCCTCATCTCTCCCTTTTTCACAGTGTTTCATTTTTCACAGCCTGTCTCTAAGGGTAAGAAATTAATCAGCCACACTCCCTGTCCTTATTCAGAGAAGGTAATTAGGGGCGGAGAGCTATCCTGACACCAGAGTCGTAGCCTTTAACTTAGGGCGTAATGAGTTTGTTTAAAAGGCACCTATTCCCAAAGGTTTCCTCCTAGTGGTGTGAATCACCACCCTTGAACGAAATGATTCCCTCTTTGAGTTCCGCCCCCAGTTTTCATGCATGGATATTGGTGGGATTGTGTCGTGAGGCGCTCTTCTCCTCTCTCTCGGTCTCTTGGTATTTCTGTCTGTCCTTCTCCCGCTCTCTGTTTACCTCTTTCTGTTTCTCTCTCTCCCCTGGACATATATTTCCATTATTTTTCTCAAGACTTTAAGTTAATGTAATTCAATAGGGGCATTATTTTTTTATTATCCACCCCCCCCCTCTCTCTCTTCCTTTGGACTCTCTCTCTCTCTCTCACACACACACTCTCTCTCTTCCTCAGATGTGGCCAGGGCGATCGAGCTGCTGGAGAAGCTGCAGGAGTCTGGGGACGTCCCGGGCCACAAGCTCCAGTCCCTGAAGAAGGTGCTGCAGAGTGAGTTCTGCACAGCCATTAGAGAGGTGAGTCACCTGAAAAACAGCAGTTCCCATCATGCCCCTTGTCCTCCCAGGACATGTGACAACCCTAAGGAAGATGGGAGATGGAGCAGTAGAGCACTCACAGAAACATTTAGAAAGAAAACTGCATTTTTTACCATTAAAAGGGGAGCAAACTATCTTTAAGCTAATAAATTCATGATCTCAGAGGCGGACTGGAAACTTTTCACTTAAGACTCATGCTTCTCCTAATGCTTAATTGGGGACATAAATAGAGAGGTCATTTTAAATCTGTCCTGCGGGCTGAAAGGACAGAAGTTGGTATTAGACAGGGCACTATTCGCAGCTACGTGAGGATTATACTGATGTCATACTCTGCACAGGACAGCAGGGGTGAGGAATGAAACTGGGCGGTGGAGAGAGAGAACAGCAGTACAGTCGGAGGTACCGTTGAGGCTCGGCTAGTGCAGGAGAAGAGACGTGAGACGGGTGCGAGAGGCCAGCGGCTTGCCCTGCATGTATCAGGCGGGGACGGTCGAGGCTGGCACAGCCAGGCGGTGAGCACTTCATCTCACTGCCAGCCATGGCTGTGTCGAGTGGTTGGCACACTGACCCTCTCTGAGCAGGGCTTCACCAACAGCTGGCCATTGAGAGCAGAGAGAGAGAGAGAGAGAGAGAGAGAGAGAGAGAGAGAGAGAGAGAGAGAGAGAGAGAGAGAGGAGAGAGAGAGAGAGAGAGAGAGAGAGAGAGAGAGAGAGAGAGAGAGAGAGGAGAGAGAGAGAGAGAGAGAGGAGAGAGAGAGAGAGAGAGAGAGAGAGAGAGAGAGAGAGAGAGAGAGAGAGAGAGAGAGAGAGAGAGAGAGAGAGAGAGAGAGAGAGAGAGAGAGAGAGAGAGAGAGAGAGAGAGAGAGAGAGAGAGGAGAGAGAGAGAGAGAGAGAGAGAGAGAGAACTTCGACTGCCATTAGCCCCCGACATGGTATCCAGGGAAACAGGGGTCGGGAGTCAGGATTGGTTGCTTGCTTGGAGCGGCTTGTGCTTTGCAGTCAATTACAGGCTTGTGTCGGCTGACATATAGTATAGCCGTGGTGGAAATGGCTCTTGCTCCCGGTGTTGTGCCTGCTGAAGGGCAGATCTCAAGCCTAGTGGTTATGGTCCTGATTGTCACTGTTGTTGCTTTGATCATTAGCACGACCGGATGTTGATGTGCAGCGGGCTGCAGCATGACCAGCTGCATGCCCCAGCATCCTCTTTTTTTTGTGTGCGCATGTGTAGGTATGTGGGCGAGGTTACCTGCATGTGCTTGTGGGTGTGTGTGTGTGTCGATAAGGGTGTGTGTGTGCCTTTGTGTGCGAGCATGCGTGTGTGTACATTTGTGCGGGCGTGTGTGTGTGTGTTTGGGCATGTGCTGGTGCAGGTCACTTTGTGAGTTCATGGTCATTTTGCTTCACGCTGCTATCTCTTCCTCCAGCCAACGGTTTGTGACAGCCATCACTGTAATGCCTTCCCAGCAGCCCTTGCAACAACACTAAGACATGGCTGACAGACTTCTATTGCATGTCCCTGAACCTCTTTCATTTGTCTTTGAAAATAAATCATATTTAAATCAGCCACAAACCTGTCTGACCTGCTTACACATAAATCCATCCGGCAGTGTCACACATTCTGTGAAGTTAAAAGAGGTATTAGACAAAGGTTGACTTCCTGTTAAAGATATCTTTGTTGCACAGCATTGAATTCACCTGCGTGTCATTTCATTAAATGCAGATGACCTGCACTGAACTGTAGCTGGCTGTAGATATTATCCAGCTATTCAGTTCATCCCCCCCTCCTCTCTCCTCTAAAGTGCTGAGAGAGCTTATTTCACGGTATGGTGCTCAGACACATGATCCAACATGGCTTCCTTCGTCACCACTGTGGCTGGGGTGTTTACCAAGCTGAACACTATCTTCACAGTGTCAACAGAATTAGTGGCAAACATGAAAACAGAACCAGCTTTGGATGAGGGCCCAACTGTCAACATGAAAACCCCACTGGTGATAAACTGTTGGCTTAGCTTGGAAACAAAAACAACAGAGAGAGAGACAGAGTTGGTTGAGTCCTACGCTCCTGAACCTCGTCTACTGTATGGAGGAGTGGATTGGTGCTGAGGGAAAAGTCCTTCTCTATGAACCTGAGTGAGTCGTCAGATTCAATCAGCCTTGCAAACTGAAAGAGAAGGACAGATGAGAAAAGAGTTATCCAGCTCCAAATGATAGAGGGGGTGGATTTCACCGGATATGGACGGTTATCCTGCTGATAGCATTGGGCTTGCCAAAAGGTAATCAATGTACTTAGAATAAAAGAGGTTTGACGCTTTTGTTATACCAAAATGTTCTTTGAATGAATGAAAAATAATGTCAAAAAGGAGTTTGAGATTTCTCATCATGTGCACAATATAACACAAGGTCATTCTGAATAGGGAAAGTATTGTGACATGGCAAGCTACAACTACATAGTGGCATACAAAAATAAATATTCAAAACGCAGCAAAAATAGCAAATATGGCAAGAAAAAGGGTAAGGTTACTATTACTGGTACAAACATTTTCTGAATGGCTCTGAATGTGTGCTGTACAGTATAAAGAACACATTTTATGTGGGTGCCATTCAGCCTAGTCTCTTTTGGCATTTCCTGTGAGCCTGGAATCTGAGCACTTCATGTAATAATCTAGGCTGAGTTGAATATTCTCTTTTAAAGTCACAATGAAGAGAGAGAGGGAGGTTTGTGAAGGTGCATTATTAAGCGCTGGGCCGCCTCAGCCGAGTGACCCCGTGAAATACTGTCAGTCCAACCTTCCTTCCTCCTCTCTCTCTCTCCCTTACAGTTTCTCTCTCTCTCTCTCTATTTCTTTCTCTCTGACTCTTGCTGTCTCTGTCTCTATATGTCTCCCCCTGTCTCTCGAAACGCTCTCTCTCTCTTTGATTCTCTTACCGTCTCGCTCTCTAACTCTTCCTTTCTCTACCTCTTTGTGTCTTGGCTCTGTATATGCAGTATATATTCCCGACCTCCCTCTATTTATTCCTGGTTTACAAATGCAGCGATCTCTCCCTCCTCCGTGGTTCTCCCTCAGTTCCTGTCTGTTCCTGGTGACTCAGTAGAGAGAGCAGAAACAGGAGGCCATGCTGCGTTGTCACGTTAGAGCCCCCTGGCCTGCTTTCTCCACCATCAACCATTGTAGCATCTCCCCCAGTCTTCACTGCACACTGCTCCACAGACAGGAAGGGGATCTGGGTTAATGTAAGCCCTCTTTCATAGCCAGCGACTGGTCAACTGCTGGCGATGTAGAGAGAGACAGAGGGGGAGAGAGGGAGAGAGAGTGTATCTACAGAGGGGACTGAGGAGAGTGGTGACATTAGACAAAATAATAATAAGAGGAGAGGCATCCATGGACAGAGTAGAAAAGATGCCCTTAGGATCAAGTCTTCTAGAGCTCTCTCCTTCCCTCCTAGCTCTTCTTTCTCTCTCGCTCTTCTCTCTCTCTCTCTCTCTCTGTCTCTATTCTCCCTCTCTCTCTTACTCTCTCTTTGTATATCTCCCTATTCTTTCCCCTTCTCTCTCTCTCTTTTCATTCTCTCTCCATTCTCTCTCTCTTTCACTCTCTCTTTTTATCGGTCTGTATTGTCTCCCATCTCTTTCTCCTATTCTCTCTCTTTGAGCAAAGAGCGTTCTCTCAGCCCCACTGGGTTGGTTTTGGTTCAAGGGTGTATTATTGACATGAGGTCCCACAGCCCTGTGTTCTTCATCCAGTTGGTCATATATATATATTGATATATGGACACTGTAAAAAGCTGGAATTCAATTATTTATTTATTTTCTCTTGTCTGGTGTGTTCCTCGTGCAGAACTCATTTTGTTAAGCCCAAAATAAAAAGTGATATGGAGCTAGGGGTTGTTGTTTAGTAGAGTACATCAGCAAACTGACTGGTTGTATCTATTGTTATTTCTACACATTATATCCAAATATAAACCATGTTGTTCATTTCTTCAGCACATCAGATAGAACAGAGTCCCTGAGATGCCTCTGTGGGGGCTCCGTGCATTATGCAGAATGGTGAAGCCATGCAAGATCACTGATGCCCTGCTGTCTGGCTTTGCCTTGAAGAAACTAACTAGGAGGAGCGAGCTGGAGGGTGACAATAATACGACGCTAGAGAAAGCAAAGCAAACAATGCAACGTTTATGTACCTTTTTTTTCTAGAAGCACATAGAAAAAAAATAACATTATAAAGGTTCCCTGCGAAAGGTTTGCAGTCGTTATGATTAAATGTTGATTGCTCACAGAACAATTCATCAGTAGCTTGTCATAGATCTAATTAGCATTTGGAAATGTTTGCGAGTGGTATTTTGAAAATTGTTATGACCTTTATTGTTCTCCTTGTTTTTCCTCACCCAGGCCCCAATGCAAGGCCTCCTTGGGGACCTTGAATATAATTCATACATCTTAAACGTTTCAGAATAAACACCCCAACTGTAGCCATATTAATTACTCTCAGAGAGTGATGGATGGATGCGGCATCTCTGAAAAATAATGTGCTGGTGGCGATACCATTTTGTTTCACACACTGTCTCATTCGTTTACTTAGTAGCACGTGTGGCCGACATGGGTGCCACTCTCAAGGACAAGACAGAGTTGCACTCATCTCTGGTAGGGAAGTCTGGAATGTGTCTCCGGACAGCTAGTCCCAGTATCTGAGGATGGTTTTGCATATGGAGGCTGCCGGATGTGTCTTCATGGAGTACAGGTCTGGAGTAGAAGTTCAACACAAACTCACACTGTTCCGTTGATTCTTTGTGTGTTTCAGGTGTACCAGTACATGCATGAAACCATCACAGTCAACGGCTGTCCAGAGTACCAGGCCAGGGCCACAGCTAAGGTAAGAGATTTGCTGGACTAATCAGGAAGCATTCAATACTTCAGTTAGTCTACCTATTATGAAAATCTTCAGTATAGAATTTCCTATCTGAATCACTCCTATGTAGATCAGATTGACTGAATTAGATACAGGACAGAAAGACTATGCATATTAGTGTAGCTCAGGATCAAAGCAGGTGCAGTTTACAAATGAGCCATTAGCCAAGCTTCTTTGTGAGACGGTCTCTGGGGCTTCTGATTCATATTCCACCTTAGACCAGCTGATTGAAAGGAAAGCATAGAGAAAATCCCTGATAGTGGAGCACAGGGAGAGAGTGTGTTTGTGTGTGTGTGTGTGTGTATGTTTATGTGTGTGTCCGACAGAGAGAGAAAGCTGGCTGTGAGGTCTGAATTTCTATGTGAAATGAATTTTTATGTAAAAACTATTTGAGGGCATTATTTTAAGACACTACTCCATGTGACTACTAACACAAGTCACCAGCTACTGGCACTGCTGAAATCCATCTATTGCCAGTAACTTTTATACGTTTCTGGACTTGATGTAAAACACTGTTTAGCTGTGGAGATCGGAATCATTGTAAAGCTTTAGTAGTAGTTAATTCATTAACTGTATCTATAGATACCGCTCTTTTCTTTTTTTCTTGCATTTCAGTGTTTCACCTGAGCACTGGAACACTTGATTTACTTTGAATTACTCATTTAATCAAATAATTTCAGCCACTGCTTTCTGTCCTGAGCCTTTTATATGAGGAGCATCTCGATAGAGAAGTGAGTCTATCTCTGCTGTAACGCTCCACTGCAAGAGATGAGTCCTAGGCAGTGATCAAATCATTGCAGATGTCACTCTGCATACGCTTGTGTGACTTTACTTGGCCAGTTTCCATTTTGCGTTCCTGTGCCTGAGGTTTGGACTGGGCGTCTGTTGTGTTTGAAGAAGCCAGCCATATGGCACCTAGATTATTGCTCACAGTAACCAAGATAAAAATAAGAGAGAGAGAGAGAGAGAGAGAGAGAGAGAGAGAGAGAGGAGAATAAAAGAGAGAGGGAAATAGAGGCATAGAGGAGTGGAGGAGAGCACAAAACCATAACACGTTGAGAGTTTCTCCTGCTCATGGGGCAAGTTAAGATCAACTCTCTTTTCGTCACCATATCCTCATACAGCACCGGCACTTTATAACGAGGTGGACCTGCGGCAGTGCATGAGGGGATCAGAAGGCAACAAGGCCGTGTCTCCACCTGTCTCTCCCTGTCTCCACCTCGCTTTGTTCATCTTGCAGACAGGCTTCCAGGCTCGACTAACAAGCTCCTGAGTGCTTTGTTTCAAGGAGAGGACTCCTTTCCACGTTAGAAGCGATCCGTAGCTTGTGGAATCTTTAGTCAGGAAGGTTTCGAGAGAGGGAGAAAAATAGAGAGAGAGATAGTCACTGGGCGAAAGTTATCTCACTTTGTCTCCAGCTTCAGCTGAGATGTGCTAATCCATGTGCTTAGAGAAGCAGAAAGCCTCTCACAGGAGTATAAATCGCCATACTTGGCTCTCTCACTGTGTTATTATTGTAAGCTTTTCTGAATCTCAAAACCTGTTTTATAGAGACTGATGTTGAAAGAGCAGCGATATCTCAAGTTGTGGCTCAGGGGGTATGTGAAAATGTGTTTCCCAGTTGAAACAGTAGCTCTTTCCTGTCACAGGTGGATTCAGTTGTTATGCTAACGTGTTGTCACAGATTGATTTTTGCAGCCCAGATGACAGGACAGTGCTGGAGCATGGAGAAAGACCGGCAAACTAACAAAACACTAACCTGCCCCTCCACACCTCCATCCCTTAACCCCCTCGCATGGTTCTGCCCACAGGCCACAGTGGCTGCATTTGCCGCCAGCGAAGGCCACTCCCACCCCAGGGTGGTGGAGCTGCCCAAGACGGAGGAGGGGTTGGGCTTCAACGTGATGGGTGGAAAGGAGCAGAACTCCCCTATCTACATCTCTCGCATCATCCCAGGGGGCGTGGCCGAGAGGCAAGGCGGTCTGAAGAGAGGAGACCAGCTGCTGTCTGTCAACGGCGTGGTAGGTCCACAGAGATGAATCATCAAACTCACTTACTGTATTTACAGTATTTCAGCTATCATGACATGTAAAAATGTTTTGCTATTTATCAGAGGTTGATTGAATTTAAAAACACCTGAAAAATTAGATTTCTCAAAATCAACCATCAAGAAATGACTTACGGAGGAGATAAGACAGACATGACCAGACATGATTAGGAATATGATCATGTTTACTTTTAGCAATTATTCATTCTTATAATGACCTTCAATGTAGGTATGGTTTTGTATAAAACCAGTCTTTGTATAGACCAATGACACAACACTCCCAAATCAACAGCATCAAATAAAGACTACCGTAATGGGAAAATGTTCTCTGACACAAGAATCATAATCCTCATACAGAAATGGCAGAGGTCTAATTTGATCTCAGTGATATCCAGACTTGTAATTGGGACATATTTATTACTTTGGATTTGAAGAGGAAGATCTAATTATGCCAAATATGTCATGCTTGTTCAGCTAAGACGAAATAAATTGAAACACCAGGTCAAAGAAAATGGGCTAGCTTGTAACCTTTAGAAAAATTGAAGCAAGAGAAAAGGTTTTACCCTAAGTTGTAGCTCTTAAACGAGCTAAGTTTGGGTATCAATAAATGTTGGAGAAGTTTGATCTTTTCCATTAAAATTATGAAAGATTAGTAGTAGATTATGTCACTTATGTCTTTGTCACTTTGGGTGCCTTCTCTCGACCCCCCTCCGCTCTCTGTCCCTCACCTTCTCTCTCTCTGTCCCCCTTCTACTCCCTCTTTATGTCCCTCACCTTCTCTCTGACCCTCTCTCCCTCGGTCCCTGGCCTTCTGTCCCTCTGTCCTTCCATCCTTCTCTGTCTCCCTCCCTTCTTCTTCCCAGAGTGTGGAGGGGGAGCACCACGAGAAGGCGGTGGAGCTGCTGAAAGCCGCTAAAGACAGCGTGAAGCTGGTGGTGCGCTACACGCCCAAGGTGCTGGAGGAGATGGAGGCGCGCTTCGAGAAGCTGCGTACCGCCCGCCGCAGGCAGCAACAGCAGCTGCTCATCCAGCAGCAACAGCAGCAGCACAACCCCGCCGCCCAGCAGAACCACACGTCGTAGGTGAGGCTTTTCATTGCTCTTAGGGTGGGGGAGGCCAGGACTAGTCGGCGTTAGGGCAGGGGTGGTGGGGGGGGAGGCCAGGGGCGGGGGAGGGGGCAGGAGTGGTGAGGGGGGGGCAGTGGTGATGGGTAAGGTTAGGGCTGGGAGTAATAGAGGGAAGGGCTGTTGGAACCTGTAAGCCTCAGTGATATGAATGTGGGTTTGATTGCTTTGGAATCCTTGTCAGTTATCCTCTGGTTTTATGCGGCATCCAGAACTGAACAGATGCCAGGGAGAAATGAATCAGCTTGGCAAACAGGACAAAGTCAGACGTGATGGGGAGGCCTAAAACAGTAGAAGACGTTTTGTCTTTTTCATGTGAAGTTACCATGCATTAGACCAAGTGCTTCCGTTTTTCAGTAAGGTTCATGCTGCTCCTGGAATGAGGCTTGGAACCTGAAGGGAATAGTCAGTGTTTGTGCCTGGCAGATGTTTCTAAACAAATTTTCATCAGCCGAACATTGTTCTTGAGATGTATTGTTTAGCAGATCTTCAATCATTCAGTACTTCAGTATAGTCTTCAATATCTTACTCAATAGATTTCTGGTCCAAACTACATTCATAAAAATGCCATTGAATTCTTTATGGCTTTGTTTATATTGAACAAAGCATTCAGAGCTTGCAAATCAGTGATATTCAAACCAAATTAAACACGGATTGAGATCAATAATAATTGTGACTAAAGTATAATTTAACATTTAGACACAGAAACACTTCAAATTAAGCCGTCACACCATACCGAGGTTCATTCTTCTGAACGTACCCTGGGCACATCAGAGGGCGGCACCTCTTAAAGGACTTAACCCCCCCCCCACACACACACACACACACTCCCACCCAGAGGCAATGGCTTCCCCCGGTGCTAATACGCAGCTGATACCAAAATCCCCTCACAGAGCTGTGCTTCTGCATGTGGCATGGGGCAGCATGTGGAGGTATTTGGGAGCTTTCAGCTGTGTGCATGAGAGGGCTCCGGAGAAGGGACTGAGCAAGGATCCTCTTGTATCATTGCCGGTATGCTGACCGTAGGTTTGTCATAATGGCCAAGAGGCCTCCGGCCAAGTGACATGTACAGTGATGGTCACACATGCAGGGGGCTGCATAGCAACATGCACCATGGAATGTTATGGTATATGTGTGTCCAACCGTTTGCTCTCAGCTTTCCTTCCACTGTTCTTCTGCAGGTTGTTCCAGAAGAAGAAATGATCTCAGAGACCGTCTATCAGAGAGGAGGGTCCCAAAGGAACTCCCAAGTAACAGAACAAACTGGAAACAAGTGAAGACTCTCTCTCCCTCCCTATCTATTGTCTCTATATATCTAATATCATCCATCTATCTCTCTCTTTATCTATTCTACTCTATCTTTCTATTTCTCTCTATCTATTTCCCTCTCCAGCGCTCTTTTGTTCTCCCTTTCAGTGTATTACCAACAGTAACCAAGCAAAAATGGAGAGATGTTTGTGTCCTGAAATGTCAACATTGGTGCTTTTGAGACATGCACGACGACCTGATGACTGGAGGGACGCTAGCTAGCACTGAAAATCATTTGTTTTTTTGTGTTAGTTTCAAGTTGTCCATCAGTTAAAGACGTGATCCATTTTAAAGTTCCTTCATGTCCTTTGTGATGTTTGTTTTGTTTGTTTGTTGTCATCGGTTCCTGATTGATTTAATCTATTTACTGATGTTGGTTTGCCATGGCTTTGTACAGCGCTATTTATATTGATTCTTAATTGGTGCTTGTGTCTGTGTGTGAATGACCATTGCTTTTTTGTGTCAAACTGAACCTGTTTAGATAACCGTGAACTCTTTTTTACCTTATATAATGTAGCAAGAAAATATTTTGTATCAACAACTTGTAGATTTAGCAATAACACACTTTTTTGGGTTTTACATATTACATCAAAGTATTTAGGTGCATATAGAATGAGGTAGATGCAAAAGCTATCAGTTGTAAAGCTAAAGTAAACTGGATCTTATGCACTGTGTGTCATAAGGCAGCTTCTGCCACTGAAACTGGTTTGACATTCTAAGAGATTATTTCAATTGAACCCGTCTATTATAATTACTGTGCAATACGCAGAATCAGGACTCTAAAATTCTCAACAATACAGTCACCTCATCCCAAAGTCATCGAAAAAGAGAATATATATGTTATCCAAATATAATTTATGTTTAATAGATATTATATCAAAAACTTGCATAGCATTTTAAATGTTATTTATATGAGGGCAAAGAGAATGTCAAGAACATATATATTTAACCAGAGAGTGGATCTTAACACTTTATTTATAGATCATTCTATTTTATAGTCTAATGATGTCAGAGTTTTACATAAAGTTTAACGTTTCATTGAAATATGTGTACTTTGTTTAACATACAGATGGTTATTTGAAAAGATTAATGGTAGAACTGAATCTCTTAATGTACATTATACAATAACTTGATAGCATGGTTATAGTGGAATCATTCTCCTGCATTTGCTCTCCATCTGAACACGTTGACAATCATTGTGAGTAACAAGACTGTGTGGAATGTTTAACTGTTTATAAGGGACCTCTGTTTCAAACCATTTCTCTCAACCTTTGTAATGTTAGTAGATTTACTTGACATTTGTCAGAACGATAAGTTGCAATTTGGATTGATTAAAAACTACAAACATTGTTAAAGATGCATCCTCATTCATCAATAGTAGTCGTGTATCGGTAGTACTGTAAAATTACACTGGTTTTACATTAGATGGTTTTCTCAGCAAGAACACCCTTGTATTTTTTATTTGTTACTACGTTTTTGGGTAATGAAATAGTGCAAGATCATTGACACCAATAATATACTGTGTGCAACATGTCATGCTGGTATAAACCAGGTCAGACCGTGAAAGTGTTTTTTTCCCTTCATCTTGGAGAAGTTCAACAGATCCCTTTTGTATCTTAACTGAATGGTTTTATCTTTATTATTGATGACTTGCAATGGCTGGACACAAATCTGTACTTTCTGTGCAGGATAAGAGACCACAACACCCGGTGATATGCAATTGTTATACATACTATATTTGTATAAATAAATATATGTGTGTGTGTGCGGTGACCCTTCTTTTCCCTTGTGACTCTTCCTCATTCTGTGTGACTTGAAGAGTATCTAAAACAACAACTATGTGCTGGGCACAATTTACCCTTAAGACAGTAAATTGTCTCCTGTCAATAACTGTCTAAAAGCCTTCACTAAAGAGCATTTTCTATGTGAAACTTTATACGAAAATAATATCTTCAAGATGTAACAGCTGACTTTGTACTCTTGATTGTCCCAGTATTGGGAATCAGGGTGGGTCAGTTCTGTGAAGGCCTGTCAGTAAGAAGGTTTGTTTCGACACACAGCACTTTTCAGACAGAGGGGAGTCTGAGGCAGTCAGATGAAGCAGTGATAGTAAAAGGCTTTTACATTGAAATTCCCCCACTAGCGCTTGTATGGGATTTTAAAGGCGACTAAAAAAACAATTGCCTATGTCAGACCAATACAGGAAGCAGACAGTGAAACTAATGAAGAGACACAGTGGTCCCTACAAATAAGGAGGAAGTCAACTCATGCTGTAGAGTCAGAACCACAGCGGCTTACACTGTTAGCATGCTGTTCAACTTTGTAGACACTTGGATGGAAAACATCTTAATATTAAAGTGGGGTCAGATGGCTGAGCGGTTAAGGAAACGGGCTATTAATCAGAAGGTTGCCGGTTTCGATTTCTGGCCGTGCAAAATGACGTTGTGTCCTTGGGAAAGGCACTTCACCCTACTTGCCTTGGGGAGAATGTCCCTGTACTTACTGTAAGTCGCTCTGGATAAGAGCATCTGCTAAATGACTAAATGTAAATGTAATATCTAACCTACTCACTCTCTATGTTCTTTCCCTGTGTTCTTCACAACATGAGATGAAAGAGGAGTTGATGAAGCGGGTAAATTACTTTGGGTTGATTAATTTTAGGTGACAAGGAAAAGAACAAACTTTCCGTTTGAAGTTCACAGTTTGAAGTTCTACAACAAATATGTAATTGACACCATTTCAGTTTTGCAGCAAAATAACGTAGTGTTGACAAGTACATATTTTCAGCAATAACACACTTGAGCTCACAAAGCTCTTCTGAGCCAATTATCTCCATAACGCCCAGAAGCACAAAATGTGTTTTTAATTACAGCTGCTATCCAGATAGTTCATGAAAAACATACTAATTAAAATAGTTGATAAAGAATAATAACCTAAATCCACAACATTACCTAATCCTTTCACCATTATTTGACTCGTAATTGTTTTATATGGAAACTACCCCTCTCTTGTGGACATACACAGCATTGCAAACAATGTCCCAGTCTCAATAGAAAATACTTCTGGGGATTTAGACAGAAATGTTGAATAACAAATGAAGTTCAATATAGCAATATAGAAATATAGATAATCCATGTCACTCCTTTTAATGTTTTTGACCTTGGCTGTACTGTTTGTTATGATGGAAAAAAATAGGATTCCTGTTGCCATCTCTTATCACATGCTTGCTACATGAGTAATTTATGACCCATTACTAATGTTTAGCGATGGAAAATTACTCCAAAGCATTGGGAGCTTCGTAGCCAGCAGTGTAGGTTACTGAAATATAACCCTCTGTTGGTATGACTGTCATGCCTGGGATCCTTCTAGAATCGTACCACTGAAGAGCCGATATCTAACTACCAGTGTGTCCCTCAATCGCTGTCATGGCTGCGTGCTCAGTCCCCATACCTTCCCACCAGAGGGGGGCTTGTTATAAACATGAGGACACAAGTGTCTCTCTGGAGGTTAGAATCACAATGAGAATCGTGACTGCAAACTATCCACCAATAGCAGCACGGCACTTCAGACAGTGAACACTCTCAAGGTAGGGATTGAGAGAAAGAAATATGGCAGTCCTCCGTTGCTGCTGGACAACTAAAACAGCACTACTATTTAGCTTCAGTTTTATGAGCTCAGGCTTTAACATATGACCCAATTATCCCTATCCTCCACTCACACACAATTCTAGGTGTTGCTGAGGAGACCATTTGTTCTAATACTGGTGTTGATGGTGTAATTAGGGCTTTTAATGGTAAGTAACATTTGGTACTAAAGAACAAACAGGTACACAAAACTCTTCCCTCCCCTCTCTTCTCTTTTCTTCACCTTCAACACCTCCTTTCTCACTGGGGAAGACAAGGAAAGCATTTGCCTTCTCAAATCTAAACTTTACTTTCAAGATGAATTCAGCAGCTCTCATTAGAATTATTGGAAGCTTTATTTGTAGTATAAAAAGTAACAAAAGACAATAATCACTTAAATACAACTTGGTTTGAATTGTGAACATAAGATCAAAAGGAAAACAAAGTTTCAATTAAATATTTAACATTAGGTTTAATACTAGACATATAAAATAACTGAGCATTTACAGTACATATTTACACTTTTATCTACAATTAAACAGTTGGTCTGTGTTCACCACCACTCCTCATTCACCATGTCTAAACACGTTTCACAACAAAACAACAGAAGCGTTCACAAACATCTTACAGGTTAGAGCTACTGTAGTTCTCCCTCACAAAACATGGTAGACCCTCCTGGAGCTGGGGCTCTCCGGAGTGCTGGGCTGGGAGTCTGTGCTGGAGGGAGAGTAGTTGACCATGTCTCTCAGCGCCACTGGAATGCTGGTGTCCACCGAGGAGAGGCGATCCACAATGCTTGACAGACACTCCAGGCTGGAGGCTCCAACACCCCTCCCTCCAGAGCACTCTGGTGGGGGGACACAGTGGGAGAAGATAGGGTCAGGCACGGAGGAACTCATGGATGTAATCAAATAAGATGAGGGTTTAATTTTGCAATGAGTTGTTTACTTAAACTTCTACAGCTATTTGTGGCGATTTTTAAGATCAAATAACACAGATAGATATGAATTATTTTCTTTGTTGTACTGAAACGCACACGTTTTTATCCAGACTTTATACATTTAGATAAGACTCTTACCATTTTTGGTGTAACTGTAGTTGTTATTGTATCTTGCGTTCATTTGTTGCTGCCACACAGGACTGTTGCAGTCAGCCTGAAGGGAAAACAACACAACAACATTAATAGTCATAATGACAAACACATGCATCCGTCCAATTCAAAGGTCTCCCTTTTCAATCTTTTTGAAGCCCTATCGATTCTTCCTTTGTGTGCTCTGGTCTCCCACAAAAAACTACAAAACAGCACAAACATCAAAGTATGATGAAATTCTCAATCATTTTGACAGACTGACTAAATCATTGTTGTTCCCCTGCTGGAGCCTCAGAGGTCTATATTCCCTGTCCACCTTACAAGTCCAAAGTTCCAGGCTACTCCCATGCTCTCGCTTGCCTTAGGCGTGGATAATCAATTTTAGCAGTGGAAGCAACACCAGTTTGTGCAAGATGACACTTTCTCCCAGTAAATCTGCAGAAAATCCTGGCACTGCTGGAGAACATGCAGTCAGGATGGAATGCAGAAAAGCACCAGCCCTGCCTGCCAGACAACACTGAGGTGGATTTAGTAGGGCTTTTAGGTCATTAAATGTCCACTGGTGGGAAAGTAATTACTGTTTAAGCACATACAGTACAGCCACCCTCTAAAGTCTCTATTGTGTAGTTGGATACCTTTAAAACATTGTTTTGGGCGAACTGACTTCTGACAGATGCATTAGACCACTCAGCAAAATATACATCATACTGTATGTTATGTCGTTTTGTATTTTATATAGTTGGTATTGAGTGTTTTATCGGTTATATAGCAGACATTAAAATAGATGATTGAACCAAAGAAGCATGAACAAATGTAATGCATGAAAGAACAAGTTAATTGAGTTCCCCAAATGGCACGATCAGGGCAGGTCTATTAGATTAACTTTTAGATTAGAAGATATTTCAATTTCGATTAAAGTTGATCAGTGACTTTTTTTTGGCCAGATGCACTTTCAGTTTTGCCCGTCTGCACACAAGTGTCAATAACATCTTGCTTTAAACTAAGGCTTTCCAACGCAGAACTTTCCAACACGGAACACACAATACAAGTACTAAAAACCATGCAAAACCACCCTGCATCATTTAAAACCTGTGTTTTTCAATTTGGGGGAATATTTCATCAGATGTGGAGCTAGCACTATGCGCTATAGCCCCGCGTGCAGCGACATGGAAGACAGGGAGCATAGCATAGCATGAGTATAGCAGTTTGCTGGTCTCACCATGCCATCAGAGCAGCTGGACAAGGGGCTCCCCGGCTCCGAGCTGCTCTCTCCAGGGAGGGAGTAGTAGCTCTCCACCTGCTCCCTCAGCAGATCCTGCAGGCTCTCTATGTACTGGATGGCGTTCCTCAGGATCTCCACCTTCGGCAGCCGCTGGCTGGGATTGGCCGAGGTGCAGCGGCGCAGCGCCTCGAAGGCATGGTTCACCTTCTTCAGCCTCCGGCGCTCCCGCATGGTGGCTGCTCGCCGGCGGTCCACGGTGCTCGATTTACGCTTGCAGGCTTTGCAGGCCCACTGGAGGCAGTGTCCGGGCTGGTGTGGGGCCCCCGGGGCCCTGACGTGCTCGTCCTCCTCAGACCCCGTCAGCTCCCCGGGGCCAAACTCCACGGCTTCTGGAGAGGAGGTGCAGGCGCTGTCGTAGAAGACCTGGGATGGAGAGAAGACCTCCATGGCTGAACTGGTTGGCGGCGTGGACGGAAGGATTGGCTGAACGAAGGACGGAGGGGAAGAAAGGAAGGAAGGAGGGAAGGACGTCCGTGCTTTGGGAGAGCAGTGAGGTGAGAGAGAGGAGACCTCTGAGTGATATGAGGGGGCTGCTGCCATGGGGCCTCTCTTATATGCCCCCAGGCAGAGCCCAGGGCCCACATTTGCCAGATCTAATTACCATGGCCCATTGGCCCAGGCCAGGCAGGCAGGCCGGCAGGCAGGCTGGGGTTAGTTCAGCTCCCCACCCCACCCCGAGACCCCACCCCCTCTCAGTACCCTGCAGAGTTTCCCACATCTGCACTCCCTGGTGTTTTCCCACTCATCATCACAACACTGGCCTTCCCAATGGAGCTCTATCTGCAAGGCCATTATGAGTAAAACGCAGAGGAATGTTTCAATGGATCCCTTAGGTTAACATAAACGGTTAAATGGTATAACTCTAGTGCTCAGTTAAGCTCAATTAAAGGCCTGTAATGGTTCAACCAAAATAATACTATTGTACTGATATGATATTGCTATGACTGATCGTTTTGTTTTCTAAAATTGAACAGCAAAGAGGAGGGCCATGTTAAATCCTCTGCAAGCCAATTTTACGCCTTAGACAAATACCAGCGTTGCAGATGCAGGCCAGCTGCAAAAGAGAGGTGTAACATTTCAAACCCAGTGAATTCACATTATAGCGGCAACGTCCCCTAAACACGCCAAGCTCATTATGGAAGGTGTCATGCACAAGGTGCACGTGTTTGTTCAAGCTCATTAAATCAGTAATCAAGCAATTAACATCCGTATGTAACCCAGGAACCCAATGTAAAAGCAGCTGTCACATAACCAACTTGATACTTCAAGTTGGGAAATGCTATTCAAAACATTGTAGTATTTTAAGGATAGCAAATTTGCTATTTGGGTGGGTTATAACGCAGTTTAGGTCATCAAGAATGAACAAAATGTATTGATTATTCTGGATATGTCGTTAGGTTAAGGCTTAAAAAGTGAAATGCCGCCACTGTGAGCAAATTAGCACATAATTATCGAAAATAGAAGAAAAAAAAACTGACAAAAAGCAATGGTGCTCCCTTAGCTGGTCGTCTAGGTCGAGGTAATTACTTTGTGTGTTGTGTGTGTTGACAGCTTACAAGGATACAATGCGGATATTTCACACAATGTGTCAAAACGTTTGGTGTCTTCGTTCTCTGGGAACTGCGCGCACCTAACAAAACACCAGAGTACCTGCCACTGAATTGCCGTCGAGTTTGTATTGCGCACAGCTGAAGAAGACATTGGCAGTAGTCTATCCCGTGAAGCCGTCGACCAGATCAAAGGATATTGGCTGTGAACCACGAGAAAACCTGGCAATAGTCAATAGCTAATTGAACCTTGAATGAGATTGTGCAAGCACATGGTGTTATGGCGATACATCAGGCCTGTGCACGGCTCGCTTGTTGTGCACACACTCTGGTGCTGTGATCTTTGCTGCTCGTGTTGTCTCTTGGGAACTCTTGAGTTTGCTTTTTATCGCTTTTATTCTCAGGGGTCAGAGCCAGAGTTAAGTGTGGGGCAGTAGGTGGCCTTTTATGTCCCCTCTCCTCACGTCTCAAAACCTTAATTCTTCTAAACTGCTCATGCTTTGATTTCTTGAGATTTTGACGTCTGACATATCTGAGTGGCAATATTGGGCTATAAATTATTTCAATTTCCACAGAGTAGTCATTCACGTGTTGTTGTCACCTTCATGGTGTGTTACTAATACTAGTAACTAATTACTAATGTGTTTCGTTTGGTATTAATAAGAAAAGAAAGAACAACAAAAAAGAAACCTGGGTACTCAAAGAATTCCTATAATTATTCCATAACTGATAAGATAATCTGTATCTTTTAAACATCTTACCACAACAGCCTCTAATGAAAGTTCATTCCTTTCAATTTAAAAAGGGTAATTTATATTTTTCCAGGACTTAAGGTTTATTGTCAGCTAAATATGGTAGATTGTAGTTAAAAAAACATATTGGTGATAAAATCTTAAAACAAACAGCAGTTAGGCAAGGTTATTATAAGGGATCATGAGGACTGAATAAAATGGTAAATGGTCCCTTTTCTTGGACATTGAAATAGGCCTACCATATCTCAGTGGTTTTCTGCAGGGCTGTAGATGGCAATATGGTTTTGAAAATTTTAAATATATAGTTAGATTATATACACCTCTTGAAATTTCTGTGAAATGCATCAATGTGTGTGTGTTTGGACATGCATGTACACACACTTATGCACGTGTGTGTACATGTGTATGCATGTATGTGAGAGTGTGTTTGTGTGTGTTTGTTAAAACTTGTATGTTTGTGAGCACACAGGGCTGAGGGATGAGGCAGATAGCCAGGGGTCAGCTGAGGCCTGATCTCAGCCACAGAGATCTGAGGAGGAGCGACCCAGTCCTCACTCTTGATGCGGGGTTAGGTTAGCACAGCAATGCACCCTGGGACCATAAACAAGTAGGCCCTCTCAAGTCACGCAGGGCTGGCAGAGAGGGAGAGAGGGGGAAAAGAGGGAGAGAGAGGGAGAGAGACAGAGAAAGAAAGTGAGGGAGACCAATAGAGTGGGAATAAACAATCTGTTGCCAAGCAGGGGTAGTAATCCACATGTCAAACATATGTAACAGACCCCAAAGTAATGAACCATGAATTCAGACTTACTAGAACACTCAGTCTCATTATCACTAAGATAAGTGTTACACCCATGCATTCTGACCAATGGAAACCCGTGGTACCCATGTGACAGCTGAAAGAATAGTTCTAACTAGAGTTAGGGTTGTTGAAGAGTAACTCTTTCCCAGCTGGAACAAAGAGAGCTGACCTAGATATCAGGGCAATCAGAATTTTGTTTTGGATTCTCCAATACTGGTGAGGAATAATAGAAATATACAATATTTCTACAGTGAGTCAAGTCAATGGAGAGAACATGTGAAAGGTGATACTGCATGGAAGTAAGTCAATTTTTGATGAAGTTCAAAATGTAAAAAACTATTAAATAAATGTGCCACAGTTTTGAATCCACTACAAAAATAAAGATTTAGAAAAGATGTTGTAATGCTTGGCAATTTAATTTATTGGTCAGTTCATACAAATAAATACAACAATGAATGTGTTGAGGTTTTGGTTTTGTATTTCGAATACAAAATAAATTAAGATTATAAAATATATACATTTACGTGGAAGTAGTAGAGCACTTCTATTATTTCCACTCATAGATATAAAATATTGGCAATTCATGCCTGCCTCAAGTTAAAATAATCACCATAAAATGCCCCTTAATTTGTACAAACGTTTGCATTAAAATGGAAACTAAAGTCATTGCACATTCCCTATGCAAGAGTTGGAAATAATTTACAACCGCTCAAATGAATTGCGAAATGTTGACGTCGCTCGTGCAGCAAAATTCCAATGATTTATGCTTTATTTTTCTGTGACTTCTTCGCTGCAATTAATTTTCTCCTCACTTGAGATGCTTTCGACAATTGATGAGAGGCGAAGTAGACTGGTTGATCCCGAGGACTCTGTGGTGACTGAACAAAAGCATCGTGTGAATACGTTGTGTCTGATAACACGCACATAACAACCTTACATTTTTACCGTTCCGGTTTGGCACTGACCTTCTCTCTGATTCGTCATAGGAGCATTGGAATGATCAGCAGAGGGTTGCCAGTTTTGACAGGACGTTTTCCAATTGTAATCACTGTTTTCCACCTGTACACACGATGTTATGCATGTTTCAATAAACAACTAGGACAGGTGAGCTCAAAAAAGATTGTGTATATTTTATATTTTGAAGTAACGTATTATAATGTAGCATTATGTATATTCCTAGTATGTCTACATAGGCCTAGTTGTGTAAATTTACCCTTTTACGCGTGTAGCTAAATATAGGGAAAGGAAACAGGAACACAATCGAGAGCAACATCATGTTCAGGAAAACCTTACATTATGTTCTTTGTTGTTAAACTCATATGAACCATGTTGCTGTATTTCGTCTTGCTCATCCAGGGTATGCAACAGGTCCTGCAATTTTTCGATGTAGTTTATAGCGCTGCGTAAAATCTCGACTTTGGGCAGTCGCTGGTTCGGATTGGGCACGGTCTTTTTCTTTAACGCATCGAACGCTTCATTGATCTTCTTGAGACGCCTTCTTTCCCTGAGAGTCGCGGCTTTGCGCCTGTCGGTCGGTGCAGACTTTCTTTTACATATTTTACAAGCCCAGATAAGACACTGTCCCTCGCAATGCGGGTGGAGACCCGGGGGCGCGAGGACATGCTCCTCGCCACTGCTGTCACATCCAGTCTCGGATTGAACATTATCCTGTCCAGGTGACAAGGGGCTGTCATTCCCGTGATACAGAGGGGACACCCCGGCCATGTCCATATGCTGTAATGGTCCATGATCTCCCTCGAGATAGCGCAAATCATTGAAAAAATAAGTGTTGTTCTCAAAAAGGTCCATCATGTTGTACCTCGTGCGGCCTATGTTTTGACAGTGTGACTCTGGCATTTAAATAGCCCAGCGACACAAGCCACCATGTGTAGGTATATATAGAATGTGAAACTCTATCCAACGCTTAGCTGTCGCAGTTCATCAAACTTCTTTTTTTTCAATGGGTCTTTACTACTAACGGAGTTTGTGTAGAAAATAAATAGGCGTTAACACCTCCCGCTGAAAGTTAAAACGTCATCTCAGTCTTATGACAGGTGCATTTAATATCTGTTTCACAGTGAAATGGTAACATACTGTACTATTGCCCATCTCAACTTCTGAAGTGCATCCTGTCAGTATATTGTAATGAACCCTATTACGTCATGGATGGGTTTTCCCCCAAATAAAAAGCTGACCCAAAACGAATATTTCTCAGAAAGTTCCAGAAAGTGGGTTAAAATTTACTTCAGCTTAAGGTTAAGAATTCAGAATCCTTACGCCTGCAACTTTAAACAATAATCTTTCATTAGGTGTAACATTTGTATGTCGTTTTTTATACAGCTTTTGAAATACACTAGGCTACTCTTGGAAACAGTAAGTGCAATTGTAACTGGTTGCATGTCCAATCATAAATAGATTGGAATGTGTCCAGTCAAAATGACTAAATGAATACACACATATGTGGTATTAATAGATATGGCACATTCATCTTGAATCCATAAAGAGATGAAAGACTCTGAGTTGCTATGTGGCCTCTGACATTGTTTCTACAACGTGCAGAGTCTGCATCTCTGGGGTACTTGTTACCCACCATGCACTCCTGTTTCTGAGTGGGTACAGTATACAGTATACATCATGCCAAGTACAGGTGGTCCAGTCTTGTCAGCCTAAAAAACATACATGTACCATGAAGGAGAGGTAGAGATGTAAGTTAATGTTAAATCTGTACCGTTTAGTTTTACCATCTTCTTCAAGGCTATTAATATGATTTCATAATTATCACTTTGTTTGTCAATGTTGGCTTACATTGCAATCTGTGTCAGTTTGTGTGTCAGTATGTGTGTATGCATGTGTGCTCTGACTTAATGACATGAGCAGCGTGTGTTGACTAAGTTTCAGCTCAAGTTGAGTGTGTAACTTCAAAACTATGCTGTTGTGCAATGCGGGGTTAAACCTCGTGGATGTCCGTCCCTGGAGCCCCGGTCCTGTTACCTTGTTATGGAAGCCTGAGAACCCCAGAACCCCTCCAATATCAGAGGACTGGAATACCTCTGCCATCTCCCACTCGCCATGCAGTGATCTGCTAAACTGACTTGTGTGCTAGGACAAGATGTCCCTGCACACCTTTCAGTAGATTCTAAAGTTAAATGACAACTTACATGAATTCATTTTTTTTTAACCTCTTTGAGTCAGGGTATTGGTTGGTTATTTTGATCATTAAAATCAATATAAGCACTAAATGTATGGATTCTGTCTTGAAAATAAGGATTTATCCTACAATGTGGTTTCTATATAACAATGGAAAAGTTATATTCCTTTCAGAATCTCTCTATCACTCTATCTTGTAAATGCACACATATGCCTGTAACTGTGATTGGAAGGACACTCTTCATCCAGAACACACCCTCTGTTGTGGCTCTTCATGAGGCTTTTACTCAACCCTGGGTATTTGCCATTGAAGTCTATGTGAAAGTGCAGAAGAGATTATACCTGTTTGCTGTCCCCAGCATGTCGGATTGAATCAGAGCTACGAACAGTTGGTGGTGTCGGAACTCAAGTGTGTTTGTGATGAACAGTCAAAAGAGTGGCAACAGATGCGTAAGGAGTTTATAGCTGCTGTTGCTGTTTATAGATCTTTTCTTCAATGAGTTGCCACTCTACACGTGATAAGCCAGTGTGCGTCGGTAAAATAAGATGAATCCTTTCCTTTTATTTATGAGAGTTCAAGGTGGTTGTCACACGTTTGGCTTTAATATAGCTTTTATAGGTCTACCGTTGACAGGTCCTGTTGGTGGATATCTTAAAGACAGTCCCTCAGTCTGCAGAGCATCACTCTTAGCTTTGTATGGGTGTCCATACTGTAGCTAGGAGGAATGGGCTAGATTCATTTGATGTAATCTCATGGTAACATTTACAAGCTATCCCACGAATGATCATTCGTATACTGAGCAGCATTTCACCTGTTCACTAACTGCGCTGTTGTCCCACACCATCAATGTTATTTTCCTAACGAAATTGGATAAAAGCAGTCAAGACATGTCATGTGCAGATCACTCTGACAAGTATTCCGTGCAGGACATGGATAACTGCTCTGACAATGTTCTCATAAGACCCAAGGGTGTGTGGATGTGTGTGCGTCAGGGTGTGTGTGGATGTACCTGGGGTCCCTATAGTGTGTCCCACCAGTGTCCCCTTCCCCCCAGGGCTCCAGGGCATCCTGCGCTGGGCCCATAAATCCTGCTTGTGTCAAGGGGTGACGCTTCAGCTGTCAGGGAGAATCATGGGATACCCTGCCAAGAAACTCTGAGAGAGGGATCTGCCCTCGCACGGAGCAGGGGTGGCGGGGCGGGGAGGAGTCCAGGGAGGGGACTGAGGGAAGCGTAAATCCACCCGGAATCCAAGAGCCAGAGAGACAGGAGGGACGAACAAGTCAACAAATCTTCTGAGCTCAGAGTCTAAACTCAGGAAACTTGGACGTCCCTTGTGAGTGCGTGCCAGATCGAGACTGTACATAGCTGCAAAAGGATTAGCTTCTGTAGGATCAGTAGATGGAACTAAGACACTGTTCCTTGATGCAGCTAATAAAATATATTGTAAGAGCTTGATACTCAGGTCTTTAATCTTGCATTGCAAAAAATTCATTAGATTTTGTTTTCAGCAATCTCACTGTTGCTCCAATTGCTCCCAAGAAGCTCTTACAGTCTTAAAATACATTTAAGTGTGCTTAATCATTATACTGTAGTGATCTCTTGGTACGGTCTATGTTTAGCTCTGTGAATTATAAGGGTCTTAGAAGACCCCCCTCTGACCTGTGATGACCTCCAGTGACTACTGTGCTCCCTTACTACAAGGACACCTCCCCAGGAATGATCTGCCTCTCTCCCCTTCCCCCCTGAGGTGAATCATTGACAAGGCACATTGACCGCCCCTTCAACAGTTTCCTCCCAAAGTCAGGAGCAGCACATTGCTTTGTTCCAGGAACATGCGCAGAGTACTGAGAGAAACACAAAGAGAGATAGATAAAGAGACGGAGAGAGATACAGATAGAGAGAGAAATATGAGAATAGATGAGAAAAGAGGAGAAATAATAAAAAGAGACCTCCCATTTTTCAATATCCTGGCTGGATAATTGTACCATAGTTATGAATAATTACTTGCTTGGCAGTTATTTATATTTCAGTCTTTGTCTTCCTCCCAGCATATAGACATTTCTTCCAGATACTTGACTAATGTCTGTCTACCTGTATACCACTGTACTATGCTGTAGGTTGAGGTGTTGTACAGCGTCTCCATGTTGCTTTTTATGTTCTCCAACTTATGCAACATGGTCAGTAAGGCCAGTTTTAGATCCCCCCTGCCCCAGACTCCACACAGGAGATTGTCTTACAGACAGATAAAAATACTCATGACAATACCCAGAGCCGGGCCAGAGACCGCCGTCCAGCTAATGTGGAAATTTACAAGGAATCTACTAGGAGGTCAACCAATGAGTGAGGTGCATTTTGGTTGAACAATACCCCCCCCCCTCCCCCTTTTCCCCTCTCTTTATTTCGGTCTCTGTATCCCTCCCACACACCCTACAGAATGTCTATTGCACGCTTCTTATCCTCACCTCCCACTTCCACACAGGGCCTGTGCATTAACAAGACGTTTCCATGTTCCATTTCTGTTCATTGAGTGTCAGTCAGTGGTGGGCGTGAAGGGTGTGGGGGGGCAGGGTGAGGGGGGGGGGGGTGTACAGTGCTGACACAGGGGTCAGGAACAATGAACATGAACTTTGAGACCTCTTCCGTCTCAGACCCGGGCCCCCCGCCCCTTCCTCCAGCTCTGGTGGAGCAGACCTCCTGGCCCAGGCGGCCTTCACCATCACTGGGGCTGGAGCGGAAGCCAGAGCACAGCGTGACGGACACACCGTACATCACCCTGGGCCTCACACCTGGGATTTAACTTAGCCAATCAGAGGTTAAACAGCTTGGTCATGGACATGATGACAGTGCCTCACCTGGGGTCATGACCTTCGGACCCTCTAGGGTCATGAGCCTGGTGCCCAGGGGAGTAGGGCATTGACGAGAGGCTACGGATGGCTAATGTGTGGAAAACTGGGGCCATATCTTAATGTGGAGGGACACAAATAATGTATATTGGAATAAATCTTGATTTTGAGGATAATCCAATAAACCTTTGGTTCTATCTCAACCAACTGTAATCTCCATCCAGTCTGCGGCCATGGCAGTAAACCAGTGCTTTCAGATACTGTGTCTGAAGAGATTATCAGACTTCGGCCATGCTGAGGGACTCCCCCTCTGAAGACCCTTTTGGTATGGTCTGTGTAAATGTTGTAGAATAGTATCATAGCCAAACAGCTGCCTGGCCTAGCTCACAGGAGGGAGAGTTTAGCAACAGAACTGGAGGATAGCCAGTCAGCTCTGCTGCCATCACACAGCTACCCCACACTAACCTAGCCCAGCTAACAGGCACCTTCACCCAGTCCACCTCACAGCCCCACCTCTAAGATAGCATCTCACAACAACAGTGCTAATCTAGATAGTCTAGCTCCCTAAAATAAACTTTAGTCCAACTCAGTCGATCAAGGGCGGGAGGGACCACAAGGGTGACTCGACGTCGCGGCAGGAACTGTTCCTTAAAGCTAAGCAAACAGGCTGGTCCACTCACTCGAGCCGTGGCAGGGTGCAGAGCTCAGGGTCACATGAGGGTCTTGAGTTTCAAAGCAGAAGGGTAATAATGATGGCATCTGCATTCTCCCCAGTGGCCGTCCCAGGGATTCAGTTCAAAGGCCCAGCGGCTGAAGTGCATCAATTAGCGGCTGGCGAAGGGGAAAAATAGAGCCTGGTTTGGGCTCCACACGGCGCAAGCTAGCCGGCTAGCTAACTCCCGATGACCTCACAGCATTACGTTATGGGACATTAGGGAGGCGCTGCACGCTAGCCAGGCGATGCTAATAGAGCCACACAAATGGCCTGGTACTGATGGATGAGTAGTGGGAGTACACACATTCACACACACACACAAACACACACACACATTAACAAGAAAGAGCTAGAACAAGAAGCTGGAGTGGAACCAATTGAGTTAAGTCTCTTAGGCTTGGACTCCACCTCATACTGTCAATTCATGGTTGTCTCCCCATCCATTCCTTTTATCCTTTGTATTGATGTTCTGTTCTTGTGTTGCACTTTGTGAACAGGACTCCTTGGCTTGTCAGCTTGTCGCTTGACAGCCAATGCTGATTTAGTTTGGGACTGATCCCAACCCATGGTGATTGATTCTGTCCTCATAGAGCAGAGTGATGGATTGGAGCTTGTGTTTGGTTCTGCTGGTGGTTTGTGTGTGTGTGTCTGTGCGTGTGTGTGTACATGTGTGAGTCTCCAGAAATGGCCATTGATAGGGACTGAAGAGGGGGTAGTCTGTAATACTGCTGACCTTGACCCCAAGCCCAGACCAGTGCAGACCACTTGTCTGGGCAGTCAGGCAAGACGTTAACCCCATTACCCTCTCCTCACTACCTGTCAGTGTCTATATTGTGTCTACATTTCAATGAGGACATTGCATTCGTAAGTGACTGTGACAGTGTTACATCCATCCGTACAAGGTATCAACATTAGATGAGGACTGTAAGAGGACTCTGGTCAAGTGTCAATAAAATGTGGCTTCTTGTAGCTTCCCCTTAGATGTGTTTGGGGGTAAATGATATGGGGAGACACTGCTATCGTTAATATCACACCGTCTCAGGGAATTAGCGATGTAGCCAGAGATAAGACAAAACAAATCCAATAGCTTGAAAAAGTGTGACGGTTGCCATGACTACCACCAAGTGACATGACTCCCCAATATTGCTTTTACTAGAAGTCACTAACCCCTATGTGTAGTTTGTGTTACAATGAAAATCACCCAAATGTAGTCAGGGAGTAAAAGCAACAACAGGCTTTGGAGGATAAACTGGCTGGCTCCAAGAGAAACTAACAGGATATTGACAAATGTCAGTGTTGAGTAGTGACGAGAGGGCCACCGCAGTGTGGCACAATTGGTTATGTTGGGTTCATGTCATTAAAACAACAGATAGCAGGGCACTGAGGCTTTGGTGCTATAATATGATATCCACAAAGCCCCAGTTGGTAAAGTACACACAAATGTCTGCCTAAAGCAGTGCTGAAAATATTTGAAACATAAAACCTATTTCAGATTTCCCTGGTGGCACATGACAACATTTGTGATGAAGAGTTTTTAGACTTTCTGCATGCACAAAGCAATCCTTTGAAATCCACATTGTAATGCATTGGACGTTTTTAATTCATGTTTCCAACTAAGTTTCACAGAGATTTCCAAACATATTAGTACATTGACAGAGCCTCCCTCTTAAAACACTGTGGTTCACAGAGGGCAAGTGAGCAATTAAACGAAGAGTGAGTGAATGATGCGCTTTGGTTTCACGAGTAGTCCAATTAATCACAATCTACCATGACATGTGACCTGTCTCCAACTACCATAAATGAAGTACATCATGAACAACACCACTGCACCACTGTGTACATTGTCTGGTATGTGGATTTACTCTGCCTTGTAATGGCAGTATATGTAATGGGAGTTACAATAGATCCTTCTAATGGTGATGAATGGCGAGGAGTTAAACTCTGACATTTCCTGATGTGTGGTCCACCAATTGTAAGAGTATCCTAGGATTCCCACTTTTGACACCCGTGTGAGTTATACTCAACAGGTTGCTCTGGAGCGCCTGGGGCCCATCGTGGTCAAGCTGCACTGTCCAAACACACAGGATGGTAAGTGGCTATTAATGAGAGTGAGCGTGCATGTATGTGTGCATGTGTGTGTCTGCAGGAGTGAGGTAGTGATGCCATGAGAGCTGACCGCAGAAGGCACAGTGGGCATTCCTTCCTAGAGGTTGCTGTTGGCAGACAGGACCGACACACGATGGAGGAAGGATTTCTTGTAAACTGGTCCAAAAACAAACACGAGGGACACACACATACTCACACTTATTCACACATACACGCTCACACCCACACACACACATACACACTCACACACACACACACATTCCATTTATACTAGAGGTTACCCCCACCTGTTTTAATACTGTAAAAACTCTAGTGTTACTGTGGTGGATGGTGGATGTTATTGGATATTGTATTTCTTGTGTGAGTGTGTAATTTAAGTGCAGGTGGGTGTACAGGAAAGTAGTCCTTTGGGTATAATGAGAACGCGTGATAATAGGACATCCTTAAAAATTTTGACTGGGTCAGGGTACCAAGGGGAAAGACAATGGAAGGGCAGTCTGCTTTTTCGATTATGAGGTTGCCCTTTCCAGTTGGAGAAGTCACTGCTCAAGGCTTATCTTTTCCTGCCTCCAAACATAACTAATTCACTACATCTGCTTGCGAAATATACATCCATACCAGAAATCCCTCAGGCTATCAATTTACCCCAGCTTCTTACATCAGCTTCACAGAGAGTCCCCAGTGGTGGCTTAAGGTGATGTTCTTAATGACTTAATCCAGGCTCAGTCCTAGTGGCCCTGGGCCTGGCCTCTGGTCCTACTGTGAGAGGAGGCCTTCTCTGACCTCACTGTTTGGTTTCCAGGGGTCCCCGGGGCCCCTGGGAGGTTTGGGCATGGCCGTGCTGAAACGCTGACGTGCAGGCAGGGGTCCAGAGGGACTCCCGGCCCCGGCTTCTGTTACCGGTGGGTTAGTCACGCTTGCAGAGATTTATGTGTGGAACGGTAGCGAGCGAGAGGACCCCGGAATCAGAACACAACCCAGCCACCCCTCCCTCCCTCCGCACCTCCACCTCCCACCCCTCCCTCCGCACCTCCACCTCCCATCCCCCACCCCCCAACAAACCCTCTTTCCCCAGCACTGATGCCATCCGGATTTGACACAACACACTGCACACTGACAGACGTACAGTGCATTCACACGCTTTCATGTTTTCTCTCTCTGCCTCTCAGTTTCTTTCTCCTGCTTGCTTTCTTTCTCCCTTTCTCACACACACCAGCTCATGTCGCACACACGCTTAGGCATAAGCACACACACACTTCCTTAAACTGCTCTGGGAGGTGACCCTGTCATTTTAACACCTTGCGTTACATTGTAGGCCCATTATTATATTACTTTAAATCAATGTCATTTGGGTTGTGATCCTGAAGTACACTTGGCACTAGTGCAAGCACATTGAGTTGCTCATACCAAATACCTTTAGATACAGCTTTCATTATCAAATTTTGTCTGTGTTGTTTCAGGAGATCTTTACCGTAACCCATTTGAGGAAATAGCAGTGTTACTAATAGAACTGTTTGCCGAGCACTACTACAAATGGGAAGAATGTTACACCTTAACCTTGGACATAAGTCACACATGCAAAAATCTCTGATGTCAAAAATCACCACCTCATCAAGCCACATAAATTCCATGCTGGAATGATGACGTGGTTGTTCCTCAGCTTGACTAGGCTGCGGCAGGGATGTGTGAGGATTTTCTCCAAACAAAAATTCTGGGACATAACGACCGTCCGCCTGACAAAACGCTACGTCTTCATATACGGGACCACACAACAGGCTACTAAGTGTGTGGCGGTCGTTTTTTAAAAGCAAGCGCTTGTTCTAGCTGACATTTGGACAAAGTGTCGATGGTTAATTTGTTGTTTCACAGTTTGATGGGGCGGGCTGGTGGTGTGTGGACAGAACAGACCACCTCTCTGGCTGGTGGCTGACCCTCTGGAAGCGGGGAAGGGGGACAGGTGGGCACCCCCATCCCCCCCCCCCTACACACACAGACACACACCACACACGTAGCCTAGCTGGGGACCACTTCAGACCTCCAGGAAAGCATACACAGACTCGTCTGACGTGGTGGGTTTGGACGACGGCAGTGGTGATGAGAAGAGATACGTGACTAGCTGACAAACAACGACGTTCTGCCACTGCCAAGTGATTTGATGTGTACATCTGGTTGTTGTAGAGTTTTGCTGAAAGTAGAATGGACAATGTGGGGGTTTGCTGAGACAGATTGTGTTAGACCAGCATTTTAACTCTATAGTTGGCAAACCATGACAAAGAAGGCGCTCTGCTTTTCAGAAATTTGGCAAAATTATGGCTTAAAAATTGTCAGACTTTGAATGAACAAAAGTTGGAATGGTACATTCCATTGTATACTGTAGTTTATGAGGTGTTAGTGTATCTGTGATAAATAGTAAAGACATAAGGGCTATGCACACTGCTCTGCTCTGCAGTGGCTGTAGACCACAAACAGCCAACATAAACAATGATGAGGCTGGCTTGTGTTTTATCTCCATGCCACCCACAGTTTACACCAGCGGGGAGCTGAAACCCTAGCATTGGCCAGGGTCCATCTGTAAACCCTTGCTAATCACCGTACCCACCCCTCACATCCCTGGCCCCAACCAGGACTAACCCTGACCCCACCATGGCTAACCCTCTCTCTGGCTGCAGTCCCACCAGGGCTAACCCCCTCTCCCTGACTCCAACCCCACCAGAAAATAACCTTTTCTTCTTGGCTGAAACAATATTTATGGATAACACTAAGCCAGATATGGGCATTGTTTTGTTATTTGTTTGACTCATTTTCGTTGCCGACTACATGTATACCCACAGGATGTCTGTGTTCTACTATTTTTCACTGTTCCGACTTGGTCATTGTTATTGTAAGACAGTGTAGCTAAAGAGATTTGTTACTGGTCATTGGGACATTTTCTGTGAGTGAGAAGTTCATTTGAGGGGGGAATGCTTGTGTTTTGAGTCATTTGTTCACGCTTTCTCAAATGGAGGGATTAAGGCCAGGGAGGGGATTCACAAAAGTTAGGGATGAAATACTCTGGAGCTTAGTGGTCGCCCTCTGTTCGTTCTCTGACCTTGGACAGGCAGATACCCAAGAGGGTGCTTGTACAGTATATCATCATTGTTTTGTTCAAGACCTTTCACTCCCTACTAGCTAAAACTTAGGTAGGCTATGTTATCGAACACCCAAACATCTCTTTCCTTCTCACAAATTGTGACAAAATAAATTAGTGTTGTTGTGTGATACTGGAGATGTTTGCTGTTGTTGAACACAGCTGACATAATGTACCTTTCTGTGTGGTCTCCGGGGAGCTGCATTCAATAACAACCACCTGAGGAAATCAGCTGAGAGGGAGCTTCTGTTACACAGCGACGAGGCAGGAGGCAGAAAGCAGGAGGGAGGAAACAGGAACAGGAGACTGCAGGCAGAAGGTAGGAGGCAGGATTTAGGAGGCAGCAGGCCGAATTCAGGATGTCGGAGGAATGAGGCAGGAGGCAGGATTTAGGAGGTAGGGGACAGGTTACAGAAGGTACATGTACACCCAGATCCTTTGAGATGTATCTGAACAATCACAATGTTTCAGTGAGGACCCTGACTGTGGGGTTGAGGTCAGAGGAGGGGGGGGGGGGGGAGGAGGGGAGGGGGGCAGCATATG
This sequence comes from Osmerus eperlanus, assembly GCF_963692335.1. Lineage (NCBI taxonomy): Eukaryota > Metazoa > Chordata > Actinopteri > Osmeriformes > Osmeridae > Osmerus > Osmerus eperlanus. Next base: position 5,568,080 of record NC_085034.1, read on the forward strand.
TAAACAGAGAGGGGTCACTGGGGGTTCAGCCCTGGGAACCTGAGGACCACTCCCATCCTGACCCCTGTCCCCCCAACACCCCGCCCCTCGTCTAAAGTCCCCCCCACCCCCCTCTGTCCCTGACATACACAGAGAGGTGATTGACGCAAGCCAGGTCAAATCAACACCTTTGACCTCTTTTACTGTACTACATGTAGATACTTTCTCAGTGTAATTCAATGGGGATTTCCCGAAGCCATTCTGCTCACTTCATGGTACACTGAAGAAGCGTGCATAGTTTTCCACTGAACCCAAGGTGAACAATCTCTCTTTATGACTGGTGTGGGGCAGAATGTTTGGAATGCCAAGGCCTTTCCCTGCATGACATGTATGAGTATGGCGATGATTTGTGTCTGACACTGGCTCTAGATCACCTCCAAATGTCCTCTTTGGCTGTGCCAGATGAGCTAGGGTTACATGACAGATGAGCAGGCATTTAGATCGCCTTACCCAACACAGACATGCACCACTGGACCATCGAGACAGAGCTAAATGAAGAATAGTTTCAAGTCTAATGCAAAAAGTGACAACCTCCTGATAGAAAACCAGCTGGTCCATAGGAGAATATAGACTCCACTCGCGGACTGCTAGACTAGACTACTACATTTTGTATTACATTAGAACTATACAAAGCCAAACTTCCTATGAGTATCTGAGCTATCGAGAGTGTCACTATTCTGTTGACCCTTCATTGGTTGGTTGATGTATACTCTGTAACCAATGGTGATGAAGTGCCCCTGTCGCCAGGCACACACACAGTCTCCTCAGCAGATTAACCCTCATTGATTTATAGAGATTTACTCCTGAAAAGAAAACAGCTGGCACAGGGACAAATACCAGAGTTGGCAAGGAATAAATTAAACTGGGAGAAAAGCCAGCTCATTTGTTAAAAGAATGAGACTTAATGCAATGAAACATATACTTACGGAATTACAAAATATGATAAGGTCAGGGAGCAATCAATTGGACGGGCCAAGATTATTACATTCAGAAACTTTAGAGTTTTTCCTGTGAACGCTTCTCTGACTCATTATATTTCATGGAATTGTTCCATGGTACGGGTGTAACAAATGACTTTAAAATGATTCCATTCAAAACAATTAGGATATACCAGAAACAACATCTGATTATATGTTAAATGTGATTATACGTTACATTTTCTGGGACAAATGCTTCGTAGCCAAGAAATTACTATTGATTTCCCAGCTTTGTCTCGGTTTTTAATGAGGAAATCTGTGGACATGGATGTCCTGGAAAATGTAATTTTTTTCCCCTCAGAATAGAGCAAATGAAATATAGATTCCCTCTGGAGAGCTCTGCTGGGCTAAGGACTAAAACCAGGTAAAAAGCATAGGTTTTGGATCTGATTCAAACTCTACTTCTGAGGAATCTTACATGGAATTCATTTAGATAGCTATCCACCTCAAAACCTAAAAAAAACTCTCAAACACCCTTCTGTGTGTTCCCTCTCTTTTTTGTCAGTCCCAGTCTCAAACTTCATCAACCTTCTTTTCTATACAGAGCCAACAAATTGAACAAGTGAAAAATCCCAGCAACAGCGCCTAACATAAACATTAACCCCACTCCCATAACGTCAAATCTGTCTTTGTGCCAGAAGCCTGGAGCTCAGTTTTGGACGAATCCCCAGTGAGAGTCTCATTTGTGGGCTTAGGCATCCTCCACTCCCTGGTGTCTGGATATAGTGCTGGATGAAGGCCTAGATCTATAGCAGCTCAAACAGTAGTCTCCCCTGTGGATGTGGCCTGTATCAGATCCAGCTGTGGTTGTGTTAGGTGGGCCTTTGTGTGTAATAATGTTACACAGCGGCTGTCGTGCAGATGTGTCTCTCTCTCTCTCTCTCTCTCTCTCTCTCTCTCTCTCTCTCTCTCTCTCTCTCTCTCTCTCTCTCTCTCTGTCTTTCTGTCTCTGTCACTGTATTGTTGCTTCTTTGCCCCTCCACCCCCTGCCTCCCTCTCTCAGGCCTTTCTCTTCTCCTTCATACAGATGTGCTGAGGTCTTTCAGCCTGTCTGTCTTGCTCTTGATCATTCCACACCTTGCCTGACCGGAGGTACCGGAACCTTCCGCTGTTCACTGGGGTGGGCTCCACCTGACTCCTGGGGAGGAATGAGAGGGATCACGACCCTGTCCAATCAGCTGCTTCCTGTTGTGTCAGAGGGCTCTTCCGAGGCCTGCGGTGATCAGAGGAGAAGCTGGGAGCACAGCATCCGGCTGTGAAGAAGCTGGGGCAGTTAAAGACATACATCAGTGAACAGTAGCTGCACTGGGGCCAAGGGAGATACTGAGGGGGGGAGAGCGGGGGTGAGAGAGAGGGAGAGAGAGGGAGAGAGAGAGAGAAAGAGAGAGAAAGAGAGAGGGACATACAGAGAGCGAGAGAAGCACAGAGAAAGAAAAGGACAGAGAGATAAATAGAGAGAGAGAGAGAGAGAGAGTGAGAGAGAGAGAGAGAGAGAGAGAGAGAGAGAGAGAGAGAGAGAGAGAGAGAGAGAGAGAGAGAGAGAGAGAGAGAGAGAGAGAGAGAGAGAGAGAGAGAGAGAGAGAGAGAGAGGTGCAAGAGGGATGGTGATAAAACAGAAGTGGTGTTATTTATTGCTAGGGGCCAGAGAGAGATGAGTTTGCTCACTGTGAGGTGGAACAGAAGAGCGAGTGGTCATCTGGGGCTTTGCATGACCTGTTGGGGGACGTTTGAAGCTTTCAAAGACTTGACAGAGCTGTTCTTGCTGACAGTTACATAGAGAGTCTATCCCAGAATTGTGGTATGAATGTGAATGATCTTGACCAATGGGATTAGAGAAGCAAGATGTTGCTGTGAAGGGCACAATGACTGAGGTGAACTGAAGGCCGACATTGGCACAATATATCATGTGGGGAATTAGCTGGTTAATACTGGAGAAGGGTGTTACAGGCAAATTATGTATTTAAAAAAGAAATCCATTGTCGTTGGACATTCGGGAGATTGCTCAACTCTCTTGGCACATATTTAAAGATAGATGGGAGCTTTTTTCCTTTCTCTCCTGGTGAGTGACTGTTCTGACCTCCCTCTGCCCCACTCACAACTGTCACTCGCTGATTTAGGAATATTTTTAAATCAGGGGCTGTCGGGTTGATGGGATGAGGATGGGGTATCAGCGTCCCCAGAGGTCTTATAAATCTGGACAGTTTACTGGTGGGGGAAACGGCCAGACCTCTCTGTGTCCTGGGCCAGGATAATCCCAGGACTTCCTCTCCTCCGTGTCTCTCCCCTGGCCCACCGCCTAATGCATTTACTGTAACTAATAGCCGTTGTTTCCCGATTGACACGCTCCCATCCCTTTCTCCAGGAATGTGTGCGCCATACTCTTGACTCTGTGTGTGTGTGTGTGTGTGTACGGGGTAGGGGGCAGGATTTTCGGGCCAGGGGCTTGATTTCAATGCTAGCCTTGGGCCTACAGACATTGATGCAAGGGTGCTCAAAATATATAGAGTATGAGAGAGAGAGAGAGAGAGAGAGAGAGAGAGAGAGAGAGAGAGAGAGAGAGAGAGAGAGAGAGAGAGAGAGAGAGAGAGAGAGAGAGAGAGAGAGAGAGAGGGAGAGAAATTCGTTTTTGGGAGAGTCAGAGAGAGAAAAGTTAGCTTTAGAGAAATATGGGAGACAGAGCTGGTCTGGAGGTCTGGAGAACTCATTAATTTTCACACCAATGGCCACTGGCCACCTCTTCCACCCACTCCTTCTTCACCCCACCCCCACAACCCTCTCAGTTCCCCTTTCTCCAACTCCACCCCCAGCTCCTCACCCTCCACCTTCTACCCTATGATGGCTCTGGCAGATAGGGTGCTGTAACAGGGCCTCCGTCACGCTTGTCCTCTCTTTTGCTCTCCTTCCTCCCTCCCTCTCCCTCCCCCTCTCTCTCTCTCTCTCTAATACCCTGCCCCTGTTGGAGCACCACCAAAGCAAAAGAGGAACGCGCAAGTGTCAAGTCCTCTCATGCTGGCAGCGTCCGGCGCCTTTCAACAGCCTTTAGGCCGTTTAATGAACCATGTCCCTTATCGGCACAGGGTGACCCTAGCACATGGCCTGTGGAAGTCACACTGCGTACAGCACAGCACAGGCACATCACGCAGGAACAAACACATGGACAAATTCAGAGTTTCAACGAAGACATGTTTTCACAACCGTCAGATCTGGAAAACCATCCCCAACCCTTTTGACTCTGGTTTATCTGAATGCGTGGTGATGCGTGTGTTCGAGGATGCCTTGGTTTGTGTGTCTGGCCTCAGGGGATTATCCGCGATGGCGTAGAGGTTCCCCCTCGTCTGTGGCCGGCCCGCCAGACGAGGGGGAGGAGGTGGGGGTGGTAGGGTGGTCCTGGGTGCTCGGGGCACCCTGTGACCTCTAGTCCGGGTCGGGTGTCAGGGACTCGCCCTCTGGGAGGACTGCAGCTCGACCCCTTCGTCTCATTTCACATGGAGCTGTGTTCCAGACTGGCTCCAAGGTCATGTTCAGAGCCCAGACATAAAACAGACTGTCAGAGCAACAGAGACACAGACAGGCTGAGAGGGATGTCGCGAAGGGTGCAAGAAAGACAGAGCCCGAAAAAAGAAAGAAAACAGAAGGGAGAGATAAGGGAATGAAAGACAAAGAGAGACGGCCGTTGATGGGAGATAAAGGCACAGTGGTGTGAAAGAAGTGGGACTAATTCCACTTTAGTTCAAGTCTTGGGTAAATACATTAGGAATGAGTCAATGCTGGCAGGCCACAGTGTGACTAAACACCACGGGGGTCAATAACTCTAGGCCTATTCTGGCTGCTTTCTGACCAAAAACACACTAACGTCACAGGTTTTTTATCGTTCTGAATGGCACTTTGAAGTAACACTCGAAGTGATGCACATCAGGTGGAGAGGGAATCAGTGAGCCACAGAAGAAAGATCTTGGTTCAGGTTGACTTGTTTTGACCAAATGCTTTCTACCCCCCAGGTGGTTGATGGCCTTTCAACGGGTTTCTTTTTTGTAAAGCCACTTGTGATCCCGAAAATAAAAAGACAGAAGCACTCTTCGCAATTCAATATCCAAGGCAGTAGCAACAAATTGCCACTTGCCTTTCAATGCCTGTCTTCAAAGAAAAGTCGAAAATCATTCAGGAAAGATCCAGAAAATGCACCTCCACAACACGTATCATCTGACACTGTTCTAATTCTCTTTAATCCTTATCATCTGTTTGTGTGTTTCACAAAGAGACCAGCATGTAGATGTGTTACAAAGGCCCTGTCTACCAACACATTCCTTCCTGCGAAGCACTGTCCAGCAGGGTTCTATGAGCCTTAATTATCACACTCTGGCCTCACACAGCGGCGTGTCACTTGGATGAGCTACATTTCCTCACTAGCGAAGCGAGCATCTGTTTGTGAGTGCTACTGTCCTCTGATCCTCTGCCTCTTCGACACCTTTCCAGGCCAAGTGTTGTTGACTCACCCTGGACAGAGAGTGTCTAAGGGGGGGAGGAGGGGAGAGGGGCAAGAAGGGTGAGGGATGACAAAATGCATCCTAGTCCAACACCTTCTGTGTTTGTATGATTGGTGGAGGCAAGAGAGCGGAGGTGTGGACAGGGGAAAGAAAGGTGTTGGATGGTGGAAATGTGTGTATAGTTCCCTACAATAAACAAATAAAGCCTCCATCGTAAATGACAGTTGTAGGATATCTAAGAGATTTACTGTTGTTGAATGGAACTGTCTTATGGTGTCTGTTTATCCAAATTTGAATTTTGGACATTTAAAGACATTTGGTACTCTAAAGTAAACGTGTTTCCTAGACTTGCATCCATATAACAAAACACTATGGCCCTAACTAAATTGTATGAAAATGTAGTTTAACTATATTTTAAGAGTATGATGTGTGGTCCTGTTGACAAGATATATTTTGTTGGGTACTTGTGCCTCCCTAGTTGTTAAGTTTGAATTCTTGGTGGGACTTCTGGAGAGGATCAGACAGTTAACATACGTAAACAGCAGCAGCAGTGGGGATGGGGGCTCCATGCTGGGCTGATTATTTGACTGTTGTAAATGTTCCTGCACCCTGGAGAGGTTGAGTGAATCACATCTGGGGCTCAGCTCAGTGAGCACTACAGCTCATCTGCTCTTCTGATTTAGGCAGTAAAGGCAAAAGCATTTTCTTCAATTCTAATGGAGCCTCAGATTTTTTCAGCATCTCATTTGAATAAGTAATGGAAAAGAACTGCTGAGCAGTTCCACCACATCTTTACATGTACAATTGTCTCCATCTACTGGTGATGATGGGGAATTGCAGTTTAAGTGAAACATCACCATTTGCAATACAATAATGAAAGACTGCTATTAGCATTCTGACTAAATGTTGCATTTACCATCCTTGCATGCTATAAAAAATATTTATAATTACTAGGGAAGTCAGGGTACTGGACTTGACAATGTACTCCAGTTATGTATGCGCCAACATGCTTAAATCTTTAAACTTGGGTGTCTTGAGCAATTTAACAGATTAATCTTTCCAACGACAACCATTGTGTTACCTTTCTCTTTCAAAATGTGTTAATTCTAAGGATGTTTCAATACAGATCTAAGTTGGCATAATACGTTGGCAACAGACAGACCAATCCTGTTACAAAAAAAAACATTGCAACCTATTTGAAATCAACGGAGCACACAACTTTTGTCCCTCAATTTTATTATATGAAAATGTACAGAGAGATTAACGGTAGGACTTCTGGTAACGGGCACGGGCTCCAGGTCCACCGAACTTCTTGGACTCGCAGCGACGAGGATCGGCAACCAGCAGGGTCCTGTCGTACTGAATCAGGATGTCCTTGATCTCCTTCTTGGAGGCCTCGTCCACATCTAAAAGGGAGGAGGGTTTGAGGTTAACTACAGCAGACCACTTCAGAACAGTAACAGCTTAATCAAGAGTTGAGAAGTTAAATGTTAATATAAGAACAGCATAATTGTGTTTACTTACACTTCTGATAGTAAGCGACCAGGGCTTTGGAGATGGACTGACGGATAGCTGTAAAGAGGACGAACACCAAGGGATTGTGTTACATCATCCTCAAAATCAGTCATACATACAGCAGCAATCAAATGATATAATATGGGTTTAAAAATCTAAACGTGAGAGCAAGCATGAGCCGTTTACCGTAGATCTGGGCGACGTGTCCACCACCCTTCACCCGGACTCTGATGTCAACCCCAGCAAAACGCTCCTTACCCAGCAACAGCACTGGCTCTTGAAGCTAAGGACAGAGGAAAGGAACGTGTCACCTACAATACTAGAACTGCATGGAAATGGATCTGTGACAAGGTGAGAAGCGCTTTGGATCAAATAATCTGAAACAAAGTCAAGTAAACAGTTAAGCAAGAACCTGTCGAGCTAGAGGGGACCAGGTTGATTTCTGGGAGGCTCTCAACACCCACCTTGTACTGGAGAGTGGCTGGCTCAATCATCTCCAGGGGTCTGCCGTTCACCTTGATAAGGCCATTTCCCCTCTTGCAGTGAGCAACTGCTGTGGCGGTTTTCTGTAATCACACAACATGGTTCAATCCAATTAATGTAGCCGCTATGAATATTATCTACAGATGTTACAACAGCATCACTTGTTAGGGGAATAACCAGCAAATTTGAAGCAATACTAATCTGGCTACCTGTACATATGTTTGTCCATTATTAAGGACAGATTAGCCATGCCTTGATAGTGCTAGCTAGCGTGAGTTAGTATTAGAAAGCGTTTGGCAGTGATGAAATGATTAAAGAGGTTGGCTAGATGATACCATACCATATCATCTAGCCATGGGCTGACAAGATGGTTAAAAATCTTCCTGGCGTTAAAATTACTGCTAAATCACTTCAAGCACATTTTACATAGCTTGCTCACTACGTATTAATTGCATTACTTTTAGACTTGCCATTTCCATGCGTCTTACAACGCAGCCAACTTCACTTGGGACAGTACCGGACAACACTACTGACAGCAAATCAGCCAGTTACCTAGCCTAGGCCCAAATGTTTTCACCCCATTTCCAATTTTGAGAGATCACTAAACTTGGTAAATATCATTGTAAAGGTTTCTAGCACCTACTTTAACACACTTCATCAAATATATACTGTAACATGTCGTACATTAGTTGACTGAAACGGAAATTGGCTACCTTCCTTGCTAACGCGTTAGCACCACAACATGCTACGCTACGTTAGCCAGCTTGGGTGGTTGAATACACGTGGAATAAATATAGGCTTAATACTTACTTTGCGTCCAAAAACTTGGACAGATTGCAGAGGACCTTTAGCCGGCATGTTTCTGAAATAAGTAACATACAAGATTACTTTCACAAACACAGAAATGTCATAATTTTTGCCTTTATAACGGGTGAGGAAAGGAGAACGTACAGTCTTCAGCTAGAGTGCCGTACGGAGAGGCCGAACGGGTTTCTCACGCCGAACATCAGGGGCAGAGGTACGACAGTTCACAGTCGACATGCGGCTAAACGGATTTTGTATTTACGACAGTTGGAGTCCCTTTCCTCCATTTTGATATTTTGTCACGCCCACTTTCAGAGTTTGTTTCCTTGAAAGGGCCATGAAAATACATTATTTTTGCAATGCCTGTACATAAGAATGGAATTTAATTGTATTACGGCTTTTGGTTGCCTGTCTTGGAACGTTGATCTGCATTTCACTCACTCGTCGTCATAACCTTTCTATTATATACACCAGGACAGTCTCTGGAGGAAATCGCGTGGAAATTCAACCAGGGCATCAAATAAGATGGACTGCCTTCAGTACGCTCAGCCAAAGGCACATTATATCGGCCATTTGTTACACCTTGTGTCTTAACAACCAAGCCAGTAGAGGGAGTCCATATTCCAACCTTTGTGCATGAACTACTGGTATAAATCCACATGGTCAGACCTTAGTGGATTTTACACCAAGCGGAGTTTTCACTCATACATGCATAATTATTCTTGGAAATTGTATCTTGTTTTATATTTGCCTTAATGTAAGCCTGGCATATGTTAAGCCTTTTTTTTTATTAGCTTTCGCATAAATTGTCCAAAGCTCTGTTAAAGAGCACCATCTACTGGACATTAAAGGCAACTACATAATTTGTATGTTCAAAGTGACGTAATCCTTTTGGTTCACACTTCCCTACTGACAGTAAAGTGTCAGGTTGCCTGTCAGTTGAACTATCTTACGGACATATGTAAACATACAAGCCATACAACTGACAGGCAACATGTCAATGTACACAGAATTCCTGTACTCAGCATGTATCACTTTAATGGGTTTCTCTCAGTTTTTGCTTGGGTTTGAGTTGAATTCTTTGAGGTTTATCTTGACCACAGGGATCACGTGATCATGGCTGTCTGGGGAGCTCATGGTCCGAGGATGGGAAAGGGACCACTGTTAATGTGGGAAAGAGGAAGTGGGGAGCCTCCGAGGCTGCAAGTGCCCGACCTGCTGTGTGTCTGTAGGGTTGTGGTGGCTGGCTTTCCCATGAGTTCTTAGCCTCATGCACTGACAGGGCAAAATGACAAGAGAATGGGACTTAATTGAACGTTCCACTATTGAGGGTCAGCTAAATCAAGGGACTTGAACATAGCACATGACAATGTACAGAGACTATATGAAATGGTACTGACGCACACCCTGCAGACATGAATGACAGTGACTTGGAGAGAGGAGCGAAGGCACTGATGTCTGGGCATACTCTTACCCTTAAAGGAGGGAAGCGGCAAGACCATTCCTGGGGCAAGGGAGGGCTGAAGATAGATAGCATCTTGGGAATCTGTATACAGTGGCATGAGTCATGCAAGCGATGCAGCGCCTTCATATGCCTGACATTTACTGCAGGGAGAGTGGTGTTTATAGTGTGGAGTGCGGATGAACAGGCACCTGGCTTCTTTTATTGTCAAGTAGTAGTCTGACTCCCCTTGTAGCACAGAAAGTGAGCTGGTCTCGATGTGGAATGGTAATGGTTTTTGTCGTTCCTCTTGCTTCTCCGCCTCAAGGATTACTTTCACTTGGGTTCCCCCTCAAACTAGCTCTAGTTTGTATTATTAGCTCCAGGGTAAATGTAGTTGAGTGATGTGTAGAACTGCTTGCAGGCCAGTGCTGTCTCTAGTTAGCACTTTCATATGGACCAGAGTCCCCTGAGCAGCAATTTTGAAAGTATTTGTTTTCCGTCTCCCTTAAATTTGGATGAGGTCCATACTAAATCCCAATCCACAGGGTTGATCTACTCAAGCAGTGTGTTTGTGTGGGAAAGCAGGAATGAAAAGAAGGCCTTTTTGTCTTTGAAGTGACAGTTATGTCACTATTATTGAAGTCAATGAGGGCTTAGTATTTGAGCGAATGGGTGCTTGATATTCAAGTGAATGTGGACTTAAAGTACAGTTCAGCTTGTACCTTTTCTTGGTTGTACTTCAAGTTACTGAAGAGGCCAACTAATGTGTGGTACTATGTGAAGGGTCTGTTTTCTGGCCGTTGTTCACACTGACAAGAGTAATTTGATGCTCATAAGAATTAATTGTATACCACCCTCTCACTTAGCTACAGAACAGTTCATTTGTGACTCCATCTTTACATCAACCAGCAGATGACTCCTCCGAGGGATGTCCATGCAACCCATCAGTTCATGGTAAGTGTGCCAATGTCTGCACCCCAGTGGGGCAGACAGAGGAAGCGTTGTGTGGGATGTGGACCCAGGTCTGGACGAGAAGCAGTCAGAGAGACCTGTGTTTGTGCGGAGGGGGCGTCACACAGCTGGGGCCCCCGCCATCTGCATAGGAAACACTTTAAGGCAGCAGAATCGTTCCTGATTTCCTGCCCTCTACTCAGCGGTCGGCCTAAAGCACACAATCCCTTTGTGTTCCCTAACTGTCAAGCTCTCCTTACATTGTCCAGGCTTCTTAGCCATTTAGAGTTAAATAAGCTCAAATTGCTGCTTTAGGTATGATATTTCAAGCTCAGCCTTTGTAGCGTGCTAGGTGCTCTGCACCATCACATTATACCTCTTTTTTGCTTAGAATCGGGTCAAAGACAGACATCTTTTATACTCGCAGAGCGCTAGAGTTACCTCAGTCCGTTATTGTAGCAGAGCCCGTCCCTACCATATTACTAGGTCTGAAGTGTAGGACTCTGAGAGAGGAGTCTGCGGCCATCCAGTAAAAGCAGAGAGAGAAAAAGAACAGGCAATAAATTAAGAGCACACCATATATGTGCATTTCCTCTCGGAGAGGCCCTATGGAAACACCTCACCTGGAGGTTCAACCCCAGGACCTTGTCTTGTAACAGCACCCCGAGCACGATACAACGCTCTCAGATTTACTGCGGAGTGCCTGCTTTTTCAGGGCCGGACATATCGTCTCATTTTGACCATAATAGGCTGTGGCCAAGGTTGAAAAAGTGTTGCTGGTAGCTGAAGTTTCCCCAAGCATAGAGAAGGTTTGCCAAGCACACAGGGTGAGGGGAGGGTGGGAGGTGAGGGGTTTTGTGAGGGATACAGTAGTACAGTTACCATGGTGACGAGGCAGGACTCTTTCTACGAGACTTGCTTATGAAGCAGAAGAGTGACATCCCATTGAGGGGCCATGAATACTCTGCCTGCCTGCCAAGAGAAATAATGACTAGAAGCACCAGGTCTTACCTTTTATATCCGTGTGTGTGGGACCGTAAATGGGTTCTGTCTCCCTGATCTCTCCACAACCTAATCTTTGTCTGGGAAAAGTTCAGAGGCACTTTCAAGGTTCCTCATAATGACTTGTTCTATTGAGGAAGGCTTTGCAAGGATGAGTAATAATTGGTCAGAAGAAAAAGGGTAACGCTAATAACAATAGCACCTATTGTTTCTACCAGCCAATAACAATTGTCCTGTGGTCCTACTGACCATATTATTTGATGGAATAATACTTTAGAATAACATTTAAAATATTATAGAGGCATGTTCTATTCTCAACGTTGATGCACCATATGCATGAAGGAATAAACATTTGAAACAAATTTGGATTAGTTTATTTGGATTCATCGCTAGGTTAGGGTTAGGCTGTGACACAGGTACACTGTGGCTTACAGGACAGCTGTCTGAGTGACATTTATATCCATCCCCGTCTTTGTCACAGGAGCACCAACTCCTGTGGGGCACCGCAACAGGCCAGCAACGAGGGGCTTTCCCCCACATTGCACACCATTTCCCCAGGGTGAGGGCGCCTTTGTGCCATGGCAGTGGTAAATATTGATGTCTGCCCAGTGGGTTGACAGCTCATGGTTGTAAAATGTGGCCCGGTATTGAACCCTCGCTTGGACTTGAGCCCCTTCCATTAATTTCGCTATTTTAAGGTGCATCGGCCACATAGCAGTGAGCCAGGCAGCAACTGTTCCCTGGCTTTGTCATCCTCCATCTGCCTGGGTGGTAGGGCCTCAGCATGATGCCGAGCTGAGGGGACCAGGTCCATGAGGGCGGCAGCCATTGTCCCCTGTTCTCTCTCCCCATCACCTGATGCTCTCCAGGAACAGGGCATTAGCTCCTGGGAAGAGACAGACAGGGAAATGGACTGGGAGAGAATCGAGATGAACCGGCTCTGTTTGTGTGCTTGGGTGCATGTGCCCCTGTATGTTCATTTGTATGTGTGTGTGTTTGTGTGTGTTTATGTGTGCTAGTAGGGTTTAATAGTGGACTAGGAACACGGAGGGAACCAGGAAACCTTTCAGAGTCCAGGATTTGAACTCACACAGAGGATGTTATGATTCAGGTAATGTAGAACTGTCATTCCCCAAACGTTTTAAAGATTATTTTTAAGATAGTATTGAGTCCTACCACAAAGAGATTTAAACTCTCATACGTCCATGTTCCCACAAACAAAACATTGACATCCCTTCTGAGAAAGCCTCATTATGTATTTCAGAGTAGGTTAGTGTTTATAGAGGGGAACAGTGGCTCAAAGACTGTCTAAAGAAGCTGCACTTGAAACGTTGAGGACATTGAGTTTATGTGGCAGCCGAGCAAAGTAAGATGTGAAATGAGACAAGCTTGCCAACACACCAGTCGTTCTGTCACTGTCTCTCTGTCATACTTTTCCCTCCCCCATCTCTCTCTCTTTCTTTTTCTCCCACACTCACACACACACACAACTTATTCTCACTTTCAAACCCTCTCTCACTCTCTCCCCTCGTCAAGCATACACACACCCTTGTCCTCCCACACAATCTCCCTCCATCTCCCTCGCCTTCTTTGTCTTTCTTTGTGTCTCCTCCTCCTCCATCTTTCCTCTGTATGTGTGTGGGTCCGGTCAGGGTTCATGTATGAGACAGAGGGTGGAGGGGTGGGGAGGGGCCAAGTGGGGTCTGGGTGACATCAGCAGGGCAGGGAGAGCAGGAGCAGCACAGTCCCTCTCTCTGCTCTCTCTCTGCTCTCTCTCTGCTCTCTCTCTCTCTACTCTCTCTCTCTGCTGTCTCTGCTCTCTGTCTCTGCTCTCTCTCTCTCTACTCTCTCTCTCTGCTCTCTCTGCTCTCTCTCTGCTCTCTCTCTCTCTCTGCTCTCTCTCTCTCTGCTGTCTCTGCTCTCTCTCTGCTCTCTCTCTACCTTCTCTCTGCTCTCTCTCTGCTCTCTCTCTCTGCTCTCTCTCTCTCTGCTCTCTCTCTGCAGGTCATGGGTTTAAGGAAAACAAACATACAAAGACACTAACAATAGGATTGGGTAATAATTAGAGGTATAGGGAGTGGATGTGTGCTCAGTGGATGTGTAGTGTGTTGTGTGGTGTAAAATAAGGGTAAAGGTTTGCCACAAAAACAATCGTTTTAATATGCTCGTGGAGAGAAGGGGCTCTGCTAATGGCAAGGACACGCCTACAGGACACAGTTCACAGGTGTGCTCTATAAGTGATCCGGGCTCCTCCCCATACCTGCCGTCCTGCAAATGAAACAAACAAACAAAGGAAAAGCAGACAGGGAGAGGAGGCCCGGAACACAGGCACACACACACGCGCGCACACACACACACACACACACACACAGGCAGACGCATACACATTCACCCACACACAAACTGGGGGACGTGCCTTGAGGGAAAACAAATTCGAATTTGTCAGACTTTAGTACGTATTCAGTTACATAATATTGCATTGAATCTTGAATACGAACCAATGAATATGGAGACAGATGTATTTTACAGTCATGTATAATGTAGCTACTAGTTCCTGGGTTTTCTTGTCCGTCCATGTAAAATTTGACAATCCCCGTTCCCTTGGATAATCTGAGTGATTATGTCTCTAAATCTCAATGGTCCTGTACATTTTAGTTGTGTACATAAGCTGTCTTTGAGTCCATAATGTATGTCTGAATTTGTGTGTGTGTTTGTATTTTTGGTGTGTGTGTGTGTGTGTGTGTGTACAGTCATCCTCCTCTGAGCTCTGGGCTCCCCCGAGTGGGGATGGGGGGGTTGATGAGAAACTAGGCCAGCTCTCTCACAGGTCTCCAGAGGAGCACTCCTTAAAAGGCCTGGATGGATGATGTCGTGGACTCTCTCCTCTCCCTTTCCTTTAAGCAGAGCAATAGTAGCAGCCAGACCAGCAAGACAGGCTGGCTTTGGGAAACTCATCATGCAGGAACACACACCAGTGATGACATCATAGACTTGCACTAAGGCTCCTTATCCATCAGATGAACAGAAAGAGGGAGAGGGAGAGAGAGAGTTCTCCCTGGACCGTTAATGTGATCTTAGCCTACGGTCTGATTCCATTATGCAAATAAAGGACCTTTGGACAAGTGTTAAAAGGTAAAGATGTTTTTTGATGTGCTTGATAGCATTGCCAAGTGTGCCCATAACTGAGGAACTTAGACAGCTTCCTTTTCTTCTAAAAGCAGAAGCATGCAGAAACACAATAACGACTGTCAACTGAGACAGGAGAAATGAGAGATGCCAAAGATGCAGAGGTACTGAAAAATACTCATTACAAAAAGACAGCAATGTTCACCACCAAATTGCATTGCCCCTTTTATTTCCATATAGTCAGCCCGTGTGTGTAGACCACCTTCTGTAATCAATGTCTTCAGACAGCAGCTGCTGGCCTTTTTAGTTTCGGGAGCCCCAGCTAACTTTTTCCACTAGGACCTCTTTGATGAGGGTCAAGGACCGCTTCATGTACACAATGTCTAATGTAGCCAAAACACATCCCAGAGTCAGTCTTAGCCACTTGTTAACTGGGTTCTCCACAGGGCAGCTCCGGAAACCCTGTCTTGTGGCATGTTAGAATACCATGGGCCTAAAAATAAAAGAAATTAAGCTTGTGTGGGCTTGCTGTTTTATTATCGCTTTCTCCCTCCTTCCTTCTGTCTCTGTCTCTCTCTTTCTTTCTCTCTTACTCTCTCTCTGTCTCTATCCTTTCTCTTGCTATTCCCTTTCAATCCTCTCTCTTCATCCTGTCTCTCTATCTCTCTATCCTGTTTCTATCTCTCCATCCCACTGTCTTACCTCTAGGCACAAATCTGTGAGCCATCTGTTGTTATCTGAGGAATGCTCTCCACAATTTATGGACATATATGTACCAGCACATTGACATGCTCGGCCTATTTATAGACTACCAGCCTACCCGGGTGGTTGTTGTAATGATGTCACACAAGCTCTCAAGATAAATCACATTGTTTATCTTCGGTTGCTCTCTCTACCCACTGTTCGTGGCCTGTTTGTTTGTGTTTGCTTGTCTGTTCAGCTACATGTTTCTGATTGCTTCCATGCAGCGTATGAGAAGCATCAGCACCCCAGCGTGTTTCTTGTCAGTGAGAGAATGATTTGGTATACATGTACCTCCGATTACTCGGCAGTGAACTGGCACTTTTCTAATGGTTATGAAGATTTTGTAATTGGCGTGAAAGTATTGCAAAAATGTGCTTGAGGGAGACCCATGTACATACATACCTGTGTGTGTGTGTGTGTGTGTGTGTGTGTGTGTGTGTGTGTGCGTGCGTGTGTGTGTGTGTGTGCGTGTGTGCGTGTGTGTGTGTGTGTGTGTGTATGAGTGCGAGCAGACAGTTCATGTTTGAGCAGATCCTGTGTCAACTTGTGTTTGGCTGTGTCTAAAATAACGAGGTCTGACGTGGGAAGCCACCTCGGGGACGACAGAGAAGATTGCCTCTACAGCTGACATGTCAGCTTTCCCTCCACCACTCAGACACTTCACACACAGACAGGCATATGTTCCAGATTATACATGTATTCTGTCTCCCCTGCTAGACGTAGAACAAACCAGAACCTCTAATGGGTGGTTGAAATACACATTATTAGTCAGCTTGTCTCTTCTGACATGCGCATCTCTCTATGTACGGTAGCTCTTAGCTCAAAGATAACTAACAGATGACCTGAAGTGAAATGACTGCATGATATCCTAACTTCTATCAAGCCTGTTTTCACCTGCAACTGTCATCTCGAGTGTGGAAAAGTCTGTGATGGCAACTGATGGCACTCATTCGACCTTGACCCAATTTTTACCTCTCGCTCTAAATTAAACCCTGTTATAGAAAGCCGCAGCGTGGCCCACCCACTCTGTGACATTATAAGGACCTTTGTCTAGCTCCCCAGCTAAAATAATTGTCCATTAGGCCATTGGTGGGTTACTGAGGGTGCAGACTGGATCCACATATGTATAACAGTTGTCTGGGTCCAGAGCACCGTGCTGGGGAGAATGCATGCTGACTGTGTTTTTAGTAGGATTATGGTTAGCCTGATTAGCTTTTTTACTTCATTTGTTTAATGAGGAAATGTCTGTCTTTGTGATAGAGCCAAGTTTTATCATGGTCGCGTGGTTACAGTCCTGTTGGTGTAACTGCCTTGAAGGGTGAATATTCACATATGACAGTACCTCAATACCTTGTAATGAAGTTGAATTGAATCACTCTCACCCCTTCATCTAAATACAGCTTTAATTTCCTTCAAGTATGCTTCAGTTAAATCAGGCTTACACTGACATGATTGTCAATTGCTATTTAGATTAAAATTAAAATATGTATATTTTTAGTTGCCTGTCTCTGCTGTAATGGTAATTCTGGAGAGATACTGTTGCATTAAGACTCATTGTGAGTAGCTACACTGTGGAAGAAATTGGGATTTCCTGTGTGCTTACATTATTCACTAATCAATAGAACTAGTCATTGGATACTAGTTAGTACGTTCTCATGTAAGCTTGCTATTAATAAGAGTATATTGTGTCTATGTGTCAGGGTTAATAGATGTTCGGGGTCAGGAGAAAGTACTGGCTAAACAATCCTTGTCATGACTACAAGGAGAGCTCCAACTATGAACTCTCTAGTCTGAGAGTTGTCATGTGTTGGGAGCAGTGAATCTCTTTCTCTGAGACTGTTGAAACGTCATTACTGCCTGACTGTCACAATCTATGTTTACATTCTTGTGCCCTATAAAAGATGGTCCTCCGGCTTTCGGAGCTGAGAGAGACCTGGTTGAGACCTAAGCTTGGTGTTGTGTTGTCATTTATGGCCAGAAGACTGGTTTTCTCTCCCAATCTGCAGATTGATAAATACGTATTAAAATCCAGAACTTAACTGAACTTAGTCACTCCGTTTATGAAGAGACGGACAAAACACTTTCTTCATCAACTGAGAGAGGAAGAGTAAAATACAGAACAAGCTGAACCACAGTGAGCACAATTAAAGACAGCTCTGTTTATAGTTATGGACGGAAGGGTTTTCTTCATCTTGCAGACACTCAGCAAGCTAGCTTGAGGACTTCCTGTGCTAGATGAATGGAGTGTGATTAAAACAACCTTACAGTGCAGTACTGGAAATTTCAGACTATAATGTTACTAAGATTGTGTCTCTGGGCTGCTAACTTTGGGAGACCCTATGTCATGACTGAGCAGTTTGCCACCAAAAAGACTGATAACATGTAAAGACAGAAATACTCATGTGTATCCAATTAAAAAACAAAAGGTTATTCATTTGAGGATTTGATTTCTGGGGTCATGGGGGAGATGCAAATTTGGTGGAACAGGACACCATAGGACACCTGTTCATTGAAACATGATGCATTCTGAATATAGATTTGAGGGCCTTGAAGTGCTGGCAATGATAAATGAGATGTAGGTGACCTTTGACCTTCTGAGCAAGATTCCCCCCCCCCCCCCCCCTCTGTTTTGGACCCCCGTTATCATCAACAGGGTTGGCTTTAGTTCTTTAGTTTACCATAAGTGTGACTATTAGGAACATTATGTGCTTTTGACCTCGAAGGCAGATATATTTTATACATTTAAAGTTTCTGATAGCGATGAAGCAACAGATAAAAAGTTGACCCGATGGATCTGCAAGGGAAAAGACTTAAAGTGTGCTGTCTAAGAGATAAATGACTCCTCTCAGAAAGCATCCATCAGCTTCAAGTGCAGGCTCTCAAGCAAATCACTTTTTAACCTGCTTTTACCATTACCAGATATTAGACCACTCACTGATACTGGTCCTATCAATTCAAAAAATGGACATAGTGGCCATTCCAGTCTCAGCAACCATAGGTAACTTTAGTTGTATTTTAAAATAAGGCTTAAAGTACTCAATCCCCCTTCTCCCTCCACTTCATCAATGGAACACATCTTCCCTGTTATGACAGTCTGAAATGGACAACCTTTTTCCATTTCACAACATGGTTTTTGCTGAAATGATTCATTTGAGCTTGTAGCTCCAGCCCATTACCGACAGGCCTTTGCACAGTTCCAGATTTGTACTATTATTAGACCCCTTTCTCTAGGAAACAAGGTCACTGCAATTGCCTGTCTTATTGGGCTGTCACTTCTTATCCTGCCTTAAAGAAACATGTAGCCTAACACCAAAATGTACAGGAGAAACATTTTTGAAAAACAATGGGATTTTGGTATATCCTCATCACACAAACTGTAAGACAAAGGAACATATATACTGAGTCCAGAGACTGGATATGAGTCCATATGGTCTGGACTGGACAATGTGTTACAGGAGATTGAAGCCACACATACTCCCAGAGAATCAGATGATTGTACAGCTGTACTGGCTGCTAAGTGAACCTGCCCTATTTCTGTCATCGGGTAGAGATCAGCTGTTGTCTACAAAATTATCCCCATACAAACACCCCCATGGCCCCCTCCAGTGCCCCCCAGCCCCAAGTCTACACCCCATGGCCCCCCTCCACGGCCCTCTCCCAGGTCTATGCCCCACACATGTTTAGCGCTGTAATATCCTGAAAGTGTGAAGTAGATCTGACAAGCTCCAATGAGACTGCTGAAAAGTGCCCCTCACATGTCCCTCTGCCTGCATGCTCAGATTGGCACACTGTGCTGTGGGGGCAGAAAGATGAGCTGTGGACAGCTGCATCTGGCGCCGCCCCATCACAGGTCTGTTTGAACTACAACCCCATGGCTTCAAGAGTCAAATTCCCTCCTGTCTCATTCAGTGTCTAAGCTGCTGTTTACGCTGACATTCAACTGAACCCTAAGTACGTTGTACGCTCAAGAGACTATGTGGCATATACTTGTTTTGAATCAAAGAGTTGTGTCCTGCCACCTCACACACACACACTATTCCTCTTCTAGTATTAATGAGTAGAGTTTCGCGGCCCCTCCTGAATCTCTCTGATCTCAACAGATCTCTCTCTTTGCTCGATACATTGTTTGCCCTTGTCTGGATGGTAGCCCTGATCACATCGGTTGGTTCTTCTAAATTCCACAGGTATCTTTGATCACGTACAATGTCCAGGCCTCCCGGTTAGATCCTGGTGTGTGGATGAGCCAAGATGGGAGTCAGGTGGCTGAGCGGTTAGAGAATCGGGCTAGTAATCAGAAGGTCACTGGTTCGATTCCCAGCCGTGCAAAATGACATTGAGTCCTTGGGCAAGGCACTTCACCCTACTTGCCTCGGGGGAATGTCCCTGTACTTACTGTAAGTCGCTCTGGATAAGAGCGTCTGCTAAATGACTAAATGTATATAGTAGGTGTCATTGTGGACTTAGTGCCTAGTTGGGGCATCATGCTGTGCTTTTCTTCTGGGAATGTCATGATGTGCCCTAAGAACTTGTGCATAGGACAACATAGTGGGCTGAGAGCTCCACTGTCTGCAGACCTGCTAACTGTCTCCTGATACCAGCGGCCAGGAGGGAGATCTAAAATCCGACAGTGACTAATTGAAAAGACTAAGGGGCTGAGCCGGTGCTATCTGGACATTTCTAACCAAGGCTTTTGTACCTCACAAATAACATCAAAGCGTGACTATTTCTATCAGTGTGATTGCACTACAGTCTGGATGTTCTGGTCTGGTAGGAGTTGAGTGAGAGTGTGTGTCATGGGCGCCAATGTTGCCACGGCAACAAGCACAGGGCAACAAGAGAGTGGGCGTCTGGCTTCAATCAGATGTTACTTACTTGTCCATACTCACCCGTCACCCCATTCTGAGTGGCTGCTGCTTTTCTAACCTACACTGATAACTCAGTGTGTTAGTATGACAACTACAAACATACAGTGTGTGTTTCCTGGAAGGGCTTCTCAGAACTGTCAACTGTTTTACCTTTTCAAGATTTTATTTTCATAAAGTAGAAAAGAAAGAGTCTTAGTACACCAACTGATTTATCTTGTTGCTTAGATATCTCCTTGTCAACAGAACATGCCCTTTCATCATTATCACATTTTGTTTAATACAATTAACTGTGTTACTCCTTTAAGCGACACAAACATCACCACCTCTCTAACCAGCACCCTCTCCGGAACACTAAATCTACACACTTCATTAGGTTTTACAAACTGTGTCAGGGAACGTTTTATTTGAAAACACGAAGGTCATTATATTCCAAATTAATTTCTCCTTGGGAATCAGTCACAGACAGACTCTCAGTCAGAGAACAACTGCTTACCAAACAAACCTACATTTCAAATACAAATGGTGTTTGTATTGCCCTTTTACAAATAATGTCACATAGGGATTCACATATGGCCTCAGATCAGTACCTGTAATCTCTTTTAGTTATTAAAATTTGCTTTCACACCACCGTGTCTTTCAAGGACAACAATCAAAGAGTTGGCCGGGGTAATTTTGCAGTGATACTGGACATTTGTGTTAGTACTCCCCCAGACACTTTGATCTGCTGCAGGAAAAACAGCTAAACAGCCGTTTGGCATCAGAGGGAAGGATAATCAGGGAGAGAGTGTGTCGGAACCTTCTCTTTCAGTGACACATGACTATGACGCACATAACTGAACAGGATGACAGCACTGCATTGACTTCAGCTGTTGAACGTGTAAGACAAGACACCTAATAACAGTTACTGTACTACAGTGTGTGTGGTGAAATGGAGAGTGCAGTCATAATAATAAAGTGGTCGGCTCACATTTCACCCCCTGGGAACCTGTGACACTTTAAAACACAGAGGCTGTGGTTGATGTGGGTCAAATGTCACTTGAGAAATGTCTTGCTCGGTGGGAGAGCATTTGACTGCACATCAAGAATTGCAGGTTTGAATCCCCTCCTGTCGCTTTGAATAAAAGCATCTGCTGTCGCTTTGAGTAAATGAATGTATCATAGGCTATTATATATTATATAAAAGATTATGAAAACTCCCCTGTACTATAATATCAAACTGTGTCTCTTAGAAGAACGCGGGTGCAGATGGCTTGGCCTTGAGCACCTTCTGATGAACAGTGGTCTTATGAGTCGTCCAATCAGATGATCAGGGTGCATTGACTTGGCTGTAGATGGGACTGAGATTGGCAGAGCCTTCCAGTCACAGATGGTTTCTTGATGCTCTCCACCTGCCCCAAGCAGAATGGTAATGCCCCGCCATGTTTAGGTCTCCCTCTATTTAGTTTTGTTTTATCCTCTCTCCCCACTACTTCTGCTGGCTACAGTAAGTACTCTGTTTGAAGGACCATCGCTTCCAGATAACTGTGATGAATGTCTTGTTTCTTTTGCGTAATCTGTCAGTGGATAGCCTGTTCTGACTCCAATGGTACTGAATATTCTGATCTGATAAGTTTCTTGGTTAGTTGACAATACTGCTTTGACAGTGTACATTTCTACACCCCTGTCATAACAGTACAATCATTGCCAAACAGCAGAATAGCAGCTCTGTACAAGTGCTCTTGGCAGCACTGCTGTATGGCATTATAATGTGTTAGAAGTACGCTAATAGTACAGTATGTGTCCGCTATTAGTTTATGTACAAAATGTAACACTTTTATAAAGGTTAGAAGTTTGCAGATACTCTCAGACAGGTCGTCAACGCTAAACAGACACTTGGCAGGGTCTGAATCTTGCACTTCCACACACACACAAACACTGGATGTTACACATGTGGCCTCTCACACACTGTCCAATACTGGAAGGTAGGCTTGGTTCCCTTCCTACCAGCAGCTTAAAGGGCACCTTCCCTACAACTACAAGTCCTGATATCAGCAAAACAAACTCTTCCAGCCACTGACACACCCTGGACATTCTGTTCTCCACAACCCCTGTCTCTCAACAGACCTCCCTCCCTGAGGTATCCCATGATGCTCCTCTAGTATGGTGAACCATCCAGGGGTGCCGGTAAATTAGGATAAACTATAGTCTGATCCTCCTCTGTGTATCTTGGCCCCTTCAGACCCTTCTGTCCTGGCCCAGAAACATCCATGCCTCAGCCGGGTGTCTCTGACAGGAGGCTGATTTATCTGTTGCATCTGCAGAAATCAGCTTTCATAAGTCTGTCTTTACTGAATGTCCACGAGGGCTTGATAGATGGGGCCAGGGGTTGGGAAAATAATGTTGGGGTGGTCAAGGAACCCCCACAGTTATCCTTATAGAGATTAGCCTAGAAGTTGTTATTCATGTGTAAATTATTTGGATTGTTTCCTGAGTGGATCTTTTTACTGACCAAATTTCAGTTGGGTCATCTAATTTCTTGCAGACATGAATAGGATTAATCAGTAAGCACTGAACCACACACACCCTACAAACTACTTTAAAATTAACATTTCAAAAGTGTTCTTTATATTATATACCTAAACTACTTTAAGGTCCTGAAACCATTCCTGCCACCCCCGCGTCTTCCATGGACTGCTCAGGAAACTGGACGGTGGCAGTCCACAACCTGCCGCGTACACATTGCCCTCTGCCAACAATAACGTATGGTGGTGCCAAAACAATAATCCCTTTTTGCTCGGCCACCTTGCTTTGAGTGGGAGTTGAGATCCCACAGTCCACTTGACATTCCAAACACTTTAAGTTTTGATGTCAATTAAAACAGGTACTTGCTGTTTTATTTTATTGTGCACTGTCTGTTGTAAAAGAGAAACTCTTGTAATGGGACAGAAAAATCTCCATGCTATTTTGTATATAAAACTCTCAAACTTTTATCTCAATGACTAATGATCTCCATTAATTGCTCAGCTAATGTTTTACAGGCATTAGTCTCTCTCTCCATGTCTTTCTGTAATGGTTTCCTGTGGGAGTGGCACTTTAATGTGATCAAGAGGGTAAACACACTAGCCTGCAGCTGATTCTACAAAGGAACTACCACGTGTGGTGAACATTTTTATTCGTATAATTTGATGAATTTTTAAGTGTGTTGTACTTTGAATTGTTTTAAGCGTTTACACAATAATTTCACATTCATGTAAACAATGATTACTGTACATTCAATAAACTATTAAGCTACATTCAATGTTGAGAATAGAATAAAATGTATTTCTGTGTTACTGTTGAGACATTTAGCATGCAACATTAATCTCACTTGGCTTGTTGTTTCCTAAAGTTTGGCGTGCAACAACTGGCAACTAGTTTTGCCACCTTGTTCTGTTTTTATGCACAGTTAAGGGATGTAATTTGCACTTATTTATGGCACAGAGTATTTATTTAATCGATTCATGGCTGATACAGAAGAATAAACAGATGTTCTAATTACTTCATAGTTGACAGTGAACATAGTGAATATATTGCATTTTATCATGGCTATTTAAAAATAAAATAAGTTTCAAACAATATTAAAATATCTGGTATGGTCAAACAAATTCGTCATCATGCTAGAGTTCATGTTCTTTTTAATGGCCTATTATAACAAAATTACCGTCTCTGTTCACCTTTTCCCTTATCTGTGGATGATGACGTTATACTGCAGATCCTGAGGTGACGTTTCATTGTGTCTGCCCGATGTGTGTGCCAGTGTTCGCCAAAAATGTAGACGGCGAGTTAGGACTTAAAACAGTTCGAACGACAGCTGACCGGGAACGGGAAGGGCATGTCACATTTCCTGCTACCATCAATTATAATGAGAAAAATAATACAGAAATAAATATCCAAAATGTTTTAAAATGCTTTTGGAAAAGAATAGCAAGTTAGACCCCCAAGCGAACTTTCACGATTCCGCTCAGCAGGTCAAACACCGGCTGTCCTCGGAAATTAAAACGTACAACCCTTTGTCTCGCGACTCGCGAGTTTATGGAAAACAATCCAGACGCCCTCTTTCAGCCCCCCCTTCCCACGCCCCAGTGCGCTGTGGGATAGTGGCACTATAAAGTATATCCTCTCTCGAAGAAAGATAAGGAGCCCAAGACAGGAGGGGATGAAGATGGCGGACGCCAAGCAGAAGAGGAATGAACAGTTAAAACGGTGGTTAGGCTCGGAGACAGATATCGAGCCTCCTATTTTGAAAAAGAAGAAGACGAAGGTGAAGTTCGACGATGGCGCCGTGTTTTTGGCTGCCTGCTCGAGCGGCGATACCGAGGAGGTGCTCCGAATGCTTGACCGGGGTGCTGACATAAACTACGCCAATGTAGACGGTCTTACTGCCCTCCACCAGGTTTGTTTGCTAACATACAACAGTAACGATTCGATTATATCTGCTTATTTAAAACGAAAGACTTGTAGCAATGGAACCAAAGATGGAAGCAAGCTAGCTAGCTTGCTACCTGTCAAAGGAGAGCCATCTCATTCTGTTTACCTAGCACGCCCGTGCTCGTCGCTGAGAGAGGGCCACAATAATCGTCCTGGCTGGCTCGAATGGTTTGATGTGACTGTTAAATTGATTGAAATAGGAATTTGGCAGAGGAAACAACACCATCGGACATGATTGTGTGCAGAAAATGAATGAAGTCTATAGCTAAAGTAAGCTAAGCAAAATACCCAGCCTCTGCCCCTGCTGACACTAGCGCGAGCTAAGCAAAATGATTCATTCGGTCTTGCTAATTCTGTTACGTTAGCTTTAATAATCTTGGTTGTCCAGAATCGTTAGCTAGCTAGTCTAGTGGTGTCGCTAGCTAGTCGTCGTATATCCCCACCTGCAAGATTCAACCAGCTTGTTCTGTATTTATCGTCCACATTTATAGTAACTGTTAATATGACCAAATGGTAGCCTAGTTGTTTAGTTTATCTTGTAATAAAGAATATAGCTACGGGTTAATGATGTCCCCTTCCCTGACACTGATAATATATGGTCTAATAGCCTACTAACCCGTGAGTTAGCACTCGCTTAGCTGGGCTTTATACATGCATATGGGGCTTGAAAGTTTGCTGTGTGGACATAGAGCTGGCGTCCTTTTTCTTTTCTTTGACGCATTATTAAACCCTTCAAGGTGGTATATTAAGTCCATACAAATGGAAAGTTAATTCGTTTGAATGTAAACGTTGGTTAACATAAAACCTAAATATGAGTAAATATCTACGACTTTCTAATGACAATTGACGACAGCTTTTTTTACTCCCCAAGACTGTCAGATTGCTAGTTAGCAATCGTAGCTAGGCACAGTAACCAAAGCGCCTTAGTACAACATTACAGTTGAACGCTATTTACTGTGAACTGACTTATTCTAGTCAGTGTTGAGAAACTGATTTAAGTATTGAAATAATTGTGTACCGAGTAAGCTTGTACGATGAAGAGCTTCATGCATCAAAATATTGCCAACCAGAAGCGTGCTAACTAGGCTAGCTCTACCTCATCCCTAACTTGTAGGTACTGTCTATGAAAGTATGCAGCTAACGACGTGCCTATAAAGTGCGATTTTTTTTCAGGCTAGTGTCTTAAAAATGAATCGACATGATTTAACGAATAATCTTTCCTATTTTAGGCCATAACTATTCATTTTTCTTCGACGACGATATGACAGAGACTGGTAGACTATCCGTTTTGAGTACAGTTTGCGAATGACAGCGGGGCAAGCTACTGTAGGCTACGTTATCTAGTCAAGGTAGCCTAGCCTAGCTAGTACTGTAAGCTTAGCAATGACACACTGCAGACAGCCACGTCTTGACATTGACTAAAGATGTCTAACAATGGGTCATGTCATCGATGTCAACATAATTGTAATTTGAAATCTTCATCTTCCATCGGCATCGATTTTGTCGAGGTGGGACAACAGTTCGTTACTTTCCGGTATGATCTACAGGATGACCTAACGATGTAAAGTCGGCCTACTTTTTAGTCTCTGCCTATCTAGCATACAGTAATTGCGTACACTGGGATGAAGTTATGTGCAGAGGAATCTTGCTGGTGCCTAACTGACATCTGAGAGGGAATGCATTGTTTACATGTCAATGCCTGTCACAACGAGCTGTGTTAGGGAGAATATTATAGGTTACCTGTTGGCCTGACATTTCGGCAGCTGGAAAAAAAAACTGGTGACTTAAACAGAAACAAAGGCAAAAAACCCAGAGCTGTTTGTTGTTGGTGATGACATTTTATGCACTTGCGTGTAAAATGAGTAATGAGAGCTGTCTTTGAACAAGAGTTGCATTAGTGTATTTAACTAGGCCTAGATGGCTGGTGATCTCATACCTTTAGTCATTGCTCACAGATGTGCTGTTTACTCAGTAATGCATCACTGTCATAAAAAGCTGCTGCATGGAGACTGTGGACGTAACCTTCATGTTATACCTGTCTGTGGTTTTGCATTGCTGTATTTGTTTTGATATTTGAAAGATAACATAAAAAAGCATCACCTAAACTAGAATTAGAGTTTTTTTTGTTGGTGCAAATGGTAGCCTATTTATCTAAGATCAGCTTGGCCTAATAATATAGCAGAGACTGCAGCCAGTTTAATTTCTCCTGGAATTAGCCAGCCACCCGCGCACTCATGTGGCCCGAAAAAAAATTGGACCGTTGTACAGGGAGGAGCAGAGAGAGGAAAGAATTTGCTGTGCAGCTCTTCAGACCTAACCATGTCTGGAGAGCAGGCTGGAGCTGCTTTGTGTGTGTCTGTGTATGTACGTTCCAGCATGTGATCTGCAGCTCCGGGGTCTTAGAAAGGAGTGCAAGGCGATATAGGGATTTGCTTTTAACGTGCTAATCTCAGGATTGGAGTTGGGTCAACCTGATGTTGGTTTTCTCACCAAGTGGGGAATTTTAAAGCCAGACTTGTCTGACATTCAGCTCAATGACGCCTCTGCTAGTGTGCTACTTTTGTGTCTAACATTACGGTTATAATCCTAGTTGGACCAGATTGCATTGAAAAGCAGTTGCTTCATGCTTTTTTAAATGTTTTATAGGTAATCTTGCTCTCACGTAAATGTGTTATCAATCTCTCCAAGACCTGTAGTTTAGCCAACGTCTGGACCACATATGTTCACTCTTTAAAAGAAGATCCAGTCGTTTTACAGATACTCATCCCAGATGATGATGGTGATGATAGAACACCTAAAAGATAGATTTACTTCATGAATTGCAGAGTCAAAGTTTATCCACTGGTGAAAGACATGACCCACATTTTACAACCATAAGAAAGAAAACACCGCTTTTACAATGTCATGATTGATAGTGCTTCACTATGTAATCCTTATACACTAGTTTTCCACAGATAATGGTGATTTTTATAGTGCTGTTAAACTTAACCAGCCATGAGTTTGCCTGATAGTTATGCTGATGACATCATGCCACTGACAGTTTCCAGGTGCCCCAGTCCATGTCCTCTACCCCTCTTATTGTAATGAGACAGTGACCTCTGATTTTGGATTGAACTGCTCAGTGTTTTTACAGCAAGGGCTGACCACTCCTTCTTGGGTCCAGTGATTGTGCTGGCTGGGGTTATAAATAACACCAGCACAAGTTCCCCCGACTGGGCATCAGGAGACGATGGTACTAAGTTTGGGTATGAGTCACACCACACACAGGCGGTACAGCTCTGTGCGGCTAAGCTTTGTAGAGGAGGCTGGAGGCCTGGCACAGGTTTGCTTTTGGATTTCGCACTGTGGACGGCCTGTGTCTCACTTGGAACCGACTTTTGTGTTTCGTAACCTAGAAACTCTCAATAATGACCTTGTCTTGTGAATGGTCTGTGATGTCCTTCAGCTAGAGGACAGTCGAGTTAGAGATTTCTGAGAAGAATTTGGTTATAAAGAGAACAAACAATTGGTTAACACCCGATAAAGATTCTTGATTGGATTGTCACTTTTAAGAAATGGTTACCCCAATGACATCTCATGTCTGGTCTTGTGACGAGAGCTCACACCTTGGCCAGTTGCTCAAGAGAAGGTGGAGGTAGCGAGAAAGGGAAGGAGACTTGTGAATGAGGTGGGCTAAAGAGGTGTGTGTGTAGAAAGACAGATATGCCCTGGTCTGGGTGCGTAGCATTCCCGGGCCCCGTCGCCCTGGCCTGTGCATTCCTCACATGACAGTCGGTAGAAACCATGGTAAAGGGAGAGCAGAGCGGAGCAGGCATTCCTCAGCTGTCACCCCCCCCCCCCCCCCCAAAAAAAAATCTTCTCTAGTCATCCTCTGTCGTTCCGTCTGTCTCTCTGTCTCTGTCTTTCTTGCCTGATGCTGGGCCCAGAATGCTAGCCTGCTGTGCCCTCCTTCAAGCCTTTAGAGAAAGAGAGACAGGGAGCACCCAGAAAAGAAAATGCCTCTCCCTGGCCCACACCTGGCCCTTCACTTCACTCAGTCCTTGGCTCTCACACTGCCCAGCCCTGTACTGCACATTTATCTACTTTTACGTTACCCTTGGATGTGCAGCCTTCCATCATCTAATGTGCATGCCAAGATGTCAATATTGTTTTGGAACTGTAGAGGAAGACAATTCCACGTTCCTTTAGAATCAATTATATATGGGAAGTATGGCCATCTATGGCTAAATGAGGTCTTGGCATCATGCTATGGAATGCCAGACAGTTCATGTTGTTTCTCTACATTAGCATACACTACCTCCATTATGACCATTTTATCTCCAAATGCTATCTCGCTAAGTAGCCATGGCAACGGCTCATGCCCGGTTGC
Organism: Osmerus eperlanus; assembly: GCF_963692335.1. NCBI lineage: Eukaryota > Metazoa > Chordata > Actinopteri > Osmeriformes > Osmeridae > Osmerus > Osmerus eperlanus. The sequence continues at coordinate 5,597,329 of NC_085034.1, forward strand.
TAGAGGCTTGTCGGTTGATTTGCATACACCGGGAGTTGCATAACTCAGACTGAGCCTAGAGGAACGACAGCAGCAGCAGATCAGCAGCGAACACGTACTGTAGACTGCATGAATCTTGAAATGGAACAAACAGTGCTGGATGTCGAAGCAGCAACAGTTACATTAACAAATTACCCTCCGTGCTCCAGCCCCAATCCTGACCCTGAGATTCCCAGCTGTGCAAGAGAAGCTCCCGGTTGGCCAATGAGGGCTACAGAAAGGGATGCTGCTGACAGGCCCCCTGCCCCCCTGTTCAAAGCCTTATGCGTCCTGTTACACACTCTGCTGTGTGTGTGTGTGTGTGTGTGTGTGTGTGTTGTACCAGCTCGCTGGGTGGGACCCAGGGTTCAGACAGGCTAACATCACTATGTTTTATAACAGTTTCACCAAGCCTGACTCACGAGTTGTGATAAACCTAAGGGCGCAATGAACAGGTAGACCTTTTGAGGTGTCCAGAAGGTAGGCTCGGTCCTCTAGACATGACTGTTTTCAAAACTCCTATCCAGTTGTAAAACCTTTTCTTAGTCATGCGGCACATTGACATTTTTGACAGCATATTCACTGAGCTTACCTTCGGAAGCCGAGCTGGGAGCAGTTTGGGTTAACTCACCCCACCTGACGTGTGTGTTGTTGAGGAACAGAATGTGTTAGGTTAGGGTGTCTGATTTGGGATAAATTGAGTTGACTTGGGATATATTTAGTTTTTTGTTTGGGCTTTTTGCAGAGAAGCATGATGTTTAGCCCATTACAAAAGGGATTTACCGAGCTTCACCTTTTGATCATAGCCAGTAAATCCTTTGTGTTGTTTATCATCTGAGCTGGAGACCAAAATCTCCACCACCACCTCCAGAACCACTTCAGCCTCTCACTCTTTAGAAATCACAAACAGCAACAAGTGTTGCCATTGACAACCTCTGTGCCTTGTGTTTGACTGCAGAGAGTTTGGCACTGGCGTGCGCTGGTTGCTTAGACGGCATAGCACGCTTGCCTACTGCACATGGTACTATGTTTGGTTGGTGGAGGTGGGGGGCGGGGGGGGGGACTTCCAGTGGAATGCCCTGCATCCTTTGTTGAAATCACACAGAACCTCTCCAGGAGGCCTCGTCTCAGCCTCACAGACATCAGCACCGCAGAGAGAGTTACTGCCCTGAACAGAGAGGCCAGTCAGCCAGACAAAGGTCAACAGCATGAGATGGCTGCTTTTGAATCGGAGCAAAATTGTATTGTCTCATTGCATTCAAGGTTGAAGTGGAGGAACAAGATTAACTTGAGGTTGTTTCATGACACTAGAGACCATGCGTCATATTTAGTGTAGTGTGTTTCTGTTCCTGCTTCTCTCCTGCCATGCGAGCAGTTTCATTGACCTGAACACAGACAAGCACCTCATGCATTTGTAATTGCGAATATGACAGCAGCAGAATGAAAACACATTAAAATGTCACTTATTTATTTATTGTCTGCAATCAAGACAATCTGGATCTTATTGTTCTTTGCGTAGCCCATACATTTAGCTGCTGCCCTTTTACAAAGGTTAATGGCTAACAGATATTCTTGGTGTATGTAATGGCTATAGCTATACCAGATTGCGCATTCTTCTGTTTCTAATACAGAATGCCAATAAATTCAGGGTTAGCATCACCACCCAACTGCCAACCGCCAACCATTCATCAAGTGACTTGACAGCTCTCATAGCATCAGGTCCACCAAACCTGCACATCTGACCTGTTCTTATAATTGGCAGGTTGCGCCTTACCAGCATACCATGCTAGTGTTTTCATTCAAGTCTTTCCACCAGCCCTATAATCAAGCACGAGGAAGGAAGTGTTTGTGGCGTTGCGCCAAGGTGCTTTTCAACATGTTGGGTCATCTGTTGATTGACACAGATGCCTTACTTTTTTGTTCTGTTACATGTTAGAAGGCCTTTAACAAGGACTTTCTGAGACGGTTTAAATGTAAAATCTGATGGTGGATACATTTTGTAAAATGTTCTTTCTCTAGTTAAGGTCATTTCTAATTGTTTTGTGTTGTACCTCAGTTTGTAAAATGGACTCCTTGGGCTTGGTGCCTTAACGTCAGAAAGGCTGGACAGGGTGAAGTATTTCAGACAAGCGTCATTACAGGTTGAAACTGGTTCACCTGGGGTTGGAGGGAGAATTCCTCAGCTGAGTTCAACCTACCGTCATGCTAATGCCACGTATGTGTTCTGACTGACGCAACAGCTGAGGCTGCGGAGATCGACTCATCAAACAGAGCATCCATAGTTGCTCATCTTGTACGTGTAAGAGTCAATTAGCCGCGTCGCTCTTCTGTATCGCTGAGGGCTCTGCAAACCAATAAGAGAGTCTCTGGTGAATATTTACCAACTATCACTTTTTTTTGTGGGGTAGACGGGGTGACAAGCAACTTTAACAGAGATTTCCTGTTTCTCTTTTCTATGTAATACTTTACCCCCTCCCTTTTTTTTAAATAGTTTTTGCTTTTGCTATACCTTTCTCTACGTCTTCCATCAAGCGTTGCATATTATTGCTCTGCTGTGCGATGCCTGTGGAATGACTTCAGCCTGTCTGTTGTGTGGCACAGTCTCTCCCTGCGCTGTAGACTGGGCTCTGTCTCAGAAGCCTTCCCAACGTTGTTTAGTTCTCCAGCAATCACATGCCTCATGCTGGGTGGATGTATTTTTTATTAGATTGTGTGTGTGTCAACCGAAAACACCTGGACTCTGGAGACTCTTCATTGTCTTGTTGCGAAGAGGCCAATTAAAGCGGAGGGTTGTCTGTCTGTCGTCTATTGGAGGAGACGGGTTACATTCTTTCCCTTTTAAAAAAAAGAAAAAATAACAACTTGCAATGGCTGCGTCGCCAGCTGATGAAATGGGTCAGAGGTGAGATGAGGCCAGTTCTAAAGCACGAATGTGAAGGGAAGGACGAAGTGATGAGAAATGGCAGACTACATGCCTATACTCCCCTTACTCTGCATTCACATCCCAATTCACCTTATCGTGCAGCCCACTCGCACAATCATCCCCCCCCCCCCCCCCCCCCCGCCCCCTCAGTCCATTGATCTTGCTTGTGTATTTTTTTGCCATCAAGCAAATGTAGACCTGCAAAACTGCTGTGTGCTAGTTGTGCAACCCCAGCCTTTAGGGGGAAAAAAAAAGTGTTTGGGGAGTGTGTGTTTATCTGACTGCAGAGGCATCGCAGTGTCAGTGAAGGGGCCTGGATGGTCCAGGAGTCACACTGCTTGGCTAGGGAGTTTCAATGGCTGCAGGCGTTGGACGCCATTCAAACTGATCGGCTTATCTGTTTTAAAACCACCAGGTAGCCAGATTCAATGTTGCTGTATGAGCTGCATGTATGTTGTCGTCCTTTGTTGCACAGTTCTGCATTTATTGTAGTGTCATCAGCATTTGATATGCATATTTTATGGAGCATGAAATTTGTCAGGTCACTGAGTTCCAGATGTTAATAGATGCTTGCCAAATGAATTATTAAATCAACCACAAATGCCCCTTCTGCTGTTAGAATGAATAGAGGGGGCAAGCTAGGCCCTAAACCAACAGACAGCTTTGTAGTACAGTTGTAGACTATAGTCTGAGTTTAGTTAGTCACTCACTCGTGAGCCATTGTCGCACTAGAGATGCTTTAGAATGTGGTTAAAGGCCAAGCTGCCCATGGCCTTTGGTTCCCCTATCTTTAGACCCTGAATATTTATTTTTCCTGCATGATCAAGGGTGCTTGCCCCCTGTCATCCATTTCAAAGTTAGCTAAAGTTAGCTGGTTTTGAGTGCGCTGCCCTGCCCTGCTCTCCTTCCCTGCTGGGGCTAGCTGGAGGGATGAGGGTGTCGTGAGGTTCAGTCAAGACAGGAACAGGAAGTGTGTGTTTATTTTTCTCATTTCCTCACCCAGGCTCTGCAAGTGAGCTCTGCTTCATCTGCTGCTCCCTCTCCTCCTGCTTGTATCCCTGCACACAACCCTGCACACGCCCTCACAGTCAGCCTGTTGTATAGTTGTGTTCCAGGTAGGCCATGGCAACCACACGGTGCTTTCAGAGCTCCTGGAGTTCTTTCAGCTGGAGAGATGATGACGGCTCAACTTTGCCCCTACGCTCTTTAGTTCCTGATCCTTTGTGCGCCACTCAGTTCAGATGCCTGATTGTGTGGTGTGAACCGATGGTTGGAGCCATTACTCCACTAGTCGTAGAGGTGATCCATATTTGTAGTGGTAATGGCTATGGATCGGTGCTTTGCCTGGGGGCCGTACCCTGGCAACCACGCTGCCTGTTTACCTTCTGGTGTTGTTTTGGCTTTTGAGGCTCTGATCCCAGTACAGAGGGGACTGTACATTGAAGGCCATGTTGCACATTTACACTGTAGATCAAATCTTAGGAGATTTGGATGCTTGACTTGCCTCTAACCTAGAGCCGACCAGTACTGTTCTTTTGGGGCCAGTATCGATTTTAGGGAGTAATACATCTGATTACTATCGAAAATAAGTCGGAACAGTGCACTGAACAGTGAACTTCACTTATTATAATTAACGATTTAAAAAAGCACAAATAGGACAAAATAAATATAACTTGAAATGACTCAAAATGGTGCATATACACTGAGACCGATATTATGGGCCCATATCGGTTGGGTTCGTTCTACTCTAAATCAAACCACCTTACCCCTGTAGTGCTCCTTACTTTGCCCCCTACTCTTTTCCTCAAACCCCTGACGGTAAGATCTCATGGAAAAAAAAACGTGTCTTTGGAGTGTGGCTCTTGTTTTGACTGCTGAGCGTAAGCTGGAATGAAATGTACAGTTACGATCTCCCCTGCCTTCCCCCCCCCTCCGCCTCAATCCCGGCCTTCTTTTTCCATGGGAATCCCAATACCATATATGGTGGTCCTCTGCAAGAGCAGGAGGAGTGGAGACTAAGGCAGCGCTGAGTGTGTGTGTGTGTGTGTGTGTGTGTGTATGCAGGGCTTATCTTGTGGAAGGACCCAGCTGGCCGGCCTGCAGTGCTCTCTAGCCCTCCCGCAAGAGCATAGGAACCGTGTCCTATATCTTCCGAGGCTACAAACATACAAAACGTTATTTTCGATCCTGCACACCTACATTTGCGCTCACAGGCCCATTTCGTTTTCTCTCATTACCTTCCCCCCTCCACACACACGCACAAACTGGCGGTAAGGAGGAATTCCTTTTGTGGAAGTGGCCGCGAGCCTGTAAGCCTGTGACGTAGCGGTGTGGGCGGGCGCCAAGCACCGATTCTTGAAGTCCTGGAGCCCTGGAGTATTACTTATCTGGGAATTTCTCCACTGGTATGCTAGACCAGGCCTTGGTTGCTGTCCGACTAGGTGACTGCAGGGCGAGGAGAGAGGGCGAGCTACAGTAGCGAGGGGGGAAGAGGTTGAGAGGTAGGCCAGCTTCCACCTCCAGGAGAAGCAGCTCAGACTAGTCCTTTTGCTTTATATGGGGGTAAGTTAGGCTTTCCCTGAAATAAAACAAGGGCCATGTTATTGAGCTCCACTGTGGATGCCCCTATCTACCGTTATTAAATTAGCTGCTGACTTTGAAAGCCAGCAGTCATATTTTAGTTGCACATGTGATATTTTAAAGCCCTGACCCTTCATAGATAATGTTTTGGTTTTCCTGACAGCCACTCAAACGTTGCAAACCCCTCCTTACCCTCTCTCTCGCCTCCTGAAATTAGATTACCAGTTTCATTTTCCAGTCAGTGAGGCTTATCTAAAACACATGAGCCGATGATGGCAGCGGCAAGGGCTCAAGAGAATGACAGAATAAGACGTGCCCAATGACTACAGAGTGAGAGTTCGAGAGGAGGGGAAAAGTCCCACATTTGAATGATTCAGTGTTGATATTGTGAACTCTATAATGCTATCTATCATTGGAGTTCCATAATGTCATGGTTTCAGAAGGCTCAAAGTGCTCTGTGGCTGCGCTGTGTGCTTTCATCCCCACCCAAACCCCTGATCCCAATCACTGTGGAGGTGACTCAGGGCTTGCTCTGTGGTTTTGGGTTTGAAACAGCTACTTAGTTACCAAGCCAGCCCCTGCTTATGACTCAGTTTTGTGGTTTGTTTTGGTAATAGTTAAGAAATCCATTCCAAACTTGGCAAAGATTCTATACATTTTGGTACTATAAAGTCCGTTCCCCCCCCCCCCCCTACAGTAATACCAAGATTGAAAGTTGTGTAACGTTCAACAACTTTCTGTGGTTTAAGGTGTGCGGGCATTATGCTTGCCAGTGCTTTTGCTACTTTTGTGGGAAATGTTTCCTTAGATGTCATCAGGTTTTCATTTTCAGCCTGGACATCAGGCTACCTGTCCACTGTACCGTTTCACTTCCTTGTCTTTGCTAAACGCTAGCGATTATCTAGGTCGACCATGCAAATGTTTATGACCACTGCTCCTGGGATTACCTGCAGGACTTTATCCAAAGGAGCATGTGCTACTGACTTGTTCAGTGGCCCAGCCGTCAGAAGTCCGACCTCCCTAGTCTCTCCGGAGCACAGAGATGGTGTGTTTTAGTTGGCCGTTTGAGAGCCCTGCCAAAGGAAGTGAGGGAGGGGTGGAGTCCTCAAGTGTCCCCTACTTGATGTGGAGTGCTGCTATAGTTAGCCTGAAGCGCTCCGCTCGATGCCCTGAGAGATTAGAAAACCTCATCAGACACAGGTGTGCCGTGCGCTACTTCATTACAGCCGGAGGAAAGGGCCCTTTCAAAGGGTGGAAAAACCACGCTGCCGCCTTTCGGAACCTTTACAATGCAATTGTTTTTAGATGAAATTGCAGTTAGGCTGTGTTCATTTTCTTGTTTTTAAAGTGTGTAGACTACATCATAGTAGGACAGTCTAGGCTAGATTATGTGCACTAAATCTTTCTGAAGTAAGCATTTAGAGTATTAATCGTCGGTGTTTTGACATATGTAAAAGCTTATTGGAAGATTTTGACCATTCATAGAACTTTGTTAACAGTACGACTGCACGGTCTGCTTTGATTTAGCAATAAATAGTGAAAAGGAGTAGCAGTAAATAGCAGTAAATGTGAAAAGGATTGGCTGTGCATGAAGGGTAATGGTAACATTATTTATAGGAATTGATTTTCGAAGTACTTTGTTTCATGGAAGGCTTCAACAATTACTCCTCTTTCCCCTTTTTGTGATTCTTTATGTAAATGTTAGGCTACTGTTGCCATCCCTTGGGTCTGGTCAGGTTACCTGTTGTGGGTAGTGTAACCTGTCCTGGGAGAGCACTGGCAGCTTAATGACTAAAATGTGAAGCACTGCATAGACAAACTGCATCACTATCCTTTGACCATAATGGGTCATGAGAACCTCACCGGTGTGACCTGAAACTCTGCTAAAAAGGGAAAAAAACAAACATATAAAAATAAATAAATAGAAGAAGCACCCCCTCCTCCCCTTTCAAGATTAGCTTTTGATCTTGTCTGGCGAAAGGGTCTGCTGTGTATGCCTGCCTTCGGGGGCTATGTGGAGCAACCCCAGTGTGCTTTAAATGAAGTCTTTTTCTCTCCTTTTATTTATGTTTCGTTCAGAAAGGGCCTCGACGGGTCTGAACTCTTGTCCTCTTGTTTCGGTCTCCTCTCCAGGGGCGCACACGTCACTGGCTGCATTTTTCGGCCCCTTCTAAGGACGAGGGCTTTGCCCATCTCCTCCGATCCCCTGCTAGCGGCTAGGGACTCTGTGCCCGAAAATTCCTTGGGTGTTATTTTAGGATTAGGCCGTCGCATACGATGGTCACTGTATTGTTTTCCAGCCTGATCTTGTCCATATTTATCCTCGCTGGGCGGGTGGAGTTTATTAAGTTAATCCACATATAGCGTCCTGTAATCAGCCCCATGTGGGCGCGCTGAAGGGGAGAGGACGTGTGAAGTGGGAGATGCTCAGTCTGTCTCTTTTTGAGGAAGTCACTGCAAGTATGTTCTGTTACTGTTCGGTCTCATATCAGGCGAATCCAAATGTATTCTCTTTTGACGGTTGGTTGTAGCATGTAAGCCTTATCAAGAGGAAGTGGTCTGGCTTTCCTCTCGTTCAGTCGAGGAAAGAACTAGATCTTCTTCAGTCATCCTAAGTAGGTGACAGGGTTCGTACTCGACCCATAATGCACGACTCACATATATGGCACCTTGTAGTCAGAAATGGCAGCTAGCAGTGCTAGGCTACATGTGAGATTGGCATTAGCCTGTGCTAACTGTGTGGTTTCCTGTGATGTGGCCTGTGAGTGTTTGCTTGCAGGTTAGGTTTCATTGGGCTGCTTTGCTTTAGCCATGTTTGTCTACAAACACACTGTACAGTTCTATTCACATAATCTGTGTGTACACAGGCCTACAAAATGAGTGAAATTGAGGCAACTCAATTAGAACAGGGGTCTCTAAGCAACACTTCCTGTGGAGCTCCCTGCAGATTTTTGCTCCAACCCCAGTTGTAAAAAAACTCAATCAACTCATCAACCATCTAATTATTTGAATTGGGTGTGCTAGATTATGGTTGTGGCCAAAACCCTACAGGAAGGTAGCGTACCAGGAACAGGGTTTGAGAGCCTTGTGTTAAAATAGACTCCCAAAAAGCAGCAAGCACAGGGAGCTAGAAGGAGCTGCTGCTCTGGTGGTCTTCACACACATTAGGCTCCACCAGTTCCCACTCTCCCCGCTCTGGCGCTAAGTGGCACTTGAGGCCGAGTCACTTCCTGGCTCACACCAGCTGACGTCCCTGTGACGGCCTTCAAGCAGGGATGGGAATCTGGAGCACGTGGGCTGAATAAACACACACACAAGGTTGGATTTAGAAGGAACCTTTTGTTTAGATGGCTCTGTAGAAGAGGCGTAAATTGTTGTAAATGTTTCACCTGAAATCTAATGGTACGTTCTTGGTCACCCAGCTCCCAGTTGTAATGATTGAGTGGGCTACTGCAGAATAATCTCTCTGACCAATTTGTTAATGACATCCTTTTGCCCTGGCCATTCCAAAGCCTAATGGATACAAAGATACTCTTTCGGAGGGGGTAGATATAGACAGCGCGCAATTGACATTTAATTCGGTTTGAGTGATGAATTGAATCCTGTACGTCAATTTTATTAAGTTTAGTAAAGCATCGGACGTCCACTTCCCAGAAATGTCCCACCCCTCTTGAGATTTCTTTCCAGAAGGGGCACCTAGCTCTCTGTGTCATACCTCTTACTGGCAAGCTTATGAAGAGCCTGCCAGGCAGTACAGGCAGTAAGTCTGAAGCACCTGCTCCTGTGTGGTGACATGATATCCAGCGGACCAGTCAGCCTCCCCCTTTTCTCTTTCACTCCCCCCTCTTTCCCTGTGTGGCCACCAGCCAGTTCTGCTGTCTCACCACTGCGCTAAGCGCTAATGAAAGTCACACTCAGCTGTATAGAAATCCTGTCCAGGCTGCAGGGGGGAGGGGGAGGGGGAGGGGGAGGGGGAGGGGGAGGGGAGGGGGGGGGGTGCTGTAGTTCGCTCGGAGGAGAAGGGTGGAATTCTTCCCTACATTATATAACGTACCTGGCCCCAGCTTAGGAGCTCTCCAATGCCGGGAATTCAGAGGAAGGCTTGCGCTGGCCAGTGGAAGACTAACCTAGTCGTAGTCGGTTTTATATCACCAGGAACATGATACATAATGGACGAGTTGGATACTGTTGCAAAGTGTAGGCCTATGGTTTGAATTCCAGTGAAACATTTGACAACAAAAGACAAAAAATATAAACAGACATCATCTAGGGGTTATTATTCTTGTCTTTTGTCAAATGTTTCAATGGAATTTAAACCATTACGCCTACGTCAAGATCATGCGGTTGAATCATTTGGATAAGGTCTATTTTTGTGACTGATTCTCTTCTATTTATAGTGAGTGTTGCTTCACGTGCAGGGCTACCTCTACCCTGTGACTGACTAGGCCTGCTTTCCTTCCGCCTTGCACTGTGACCAAACTGGTTTTGAGTGTGTGCGTTTCAGCTGGGGAGGGAAGTCGGTACATGTCTGTGGTTCTTTGTCTCTGCCTGGTCTGACCTAGCTCTCTCTCTATGGTGTCTCCCTATCAAATAAATGTATAGCCACTGGCTGTTACATTTCAGTTCTGTTAACAAAATTTGCCTTTATGCCACACCGCAATATGTTTCTGTAAATTGAGTCTGAGGCCAAAAGTGGAAGTCTCCAAGACGGTTTATTTTCTTGCTGACTATGGCTTCGATGCCCTCATGCGCATGCAGAGCATTCTGTTGGCAAAAGACGGGACCCGCTCTCCACAATGCTACCATCACATTCCACAGCAGCTCCTATATTGGTCAAAGAATGTGCAGCAACACCCACCACCCCTCTTCCCCCTCCAGCAGTGGTAGTGTCACTCCTGCGTCAGTGGTTCACAGGCCTCTGGGAGATTCCAAAGATAGAAGAATGGGGGAGTTTCACAGTCGAGTATGCCGAGGCCCCATCTGCCTCCTCTCCCAGCCAAATGCTCTTTCCAAGAACCCCTAAGGGAGGATGACCGCAGTCCCCTGACTGTTGTGTCACGCTAGGATGTTCCTCCTGATGTGGTCAGTGACTCTGGCACCTGTCAGACACACAGTTCCTCCATGCAGGGGATTAGCTCTAATAGACTCCTGGAGCAGCTGGGCGGGCCCTGGGGAGGATGCTGAGCAGGACAGGGAGGATGGAGATGAGGCTGAGGGAGAGGTCAAGCAGAGGGGAAGATGGGGGGTGGTTCTCATGTGTTTGTGACATCACGAAGGTCATTGATTGAGTCATGGTTGGGTCTGATGGTGACATGGGTGTAGCGGAGTGTCGGAACTCTTGATCTTGACAGCCACTGGTCAGGTTCATCTGGGAGCAGGGGAGAACAGCCTGCCTCGCTGCAAGTTAAGATGAGCCCCCTCAGTTAAACTGCACCTGTAGTACTAGCTGGTGGAGGAACCGACACACACACACACACACACACACACACAACTCTAGATAAGAGCAGTGAAGCCCACACAAGCTCCCTCCAGCCTTGACCATGTACGGCACTGTAAACAGCCCAAATTTGGACAAGGATTTCTTCTAGCCAGATAGTCGTGTGCCCAGAACGTGAGGCTGTTGTGTGTATTTGTGCCCCCCCCCCTCCTTAACAGTTCAGTTGTCATAGCAACCCGTGGATAGAGTGGGAGACTTGCAGGCAGGCCTTTAAAAGGAGGATGGGGGGACCAGCAGCATGGACATCTTATCAGATCAAGTTTACGGGAAGTCAAAGCAAGGATTTAAACCTCCAAAGCCCAGGGACCTAAAAGAGAGCTTCAAAAGCAAAATGACCAATCGAGCTGTGTTCAGGCCAAGTGTCTAGCCTGTAGTTACATCATACACGGAGATGGCGGAGCGTGGGGGAAGAGGCAAAAACGTTTCCAAGATTGTCACGCATTCACGCTGGTTGTCTAACTGAACGAATACAGCACGTACACACACCCACACACACACACACTCCTACTTGATCAATATTCTAATCTCTCCATCTCTTCTCGTCCTATGCAGGCGTGCATAGACGACAACGTCGACATGGTGACCTTCCTGGTGGAGCATGGAGCCAGCATCAACCAGCCAGACAACGAGGGCTGGATCCCCCTGCACGCAGCAGCCTCCTGTGGATACATGGACATAGCAGAGTGAGTACTGCTGGGCGGGACCCACTGTCGTCCCACCAGGGAATGACTTTGACACGGGCAACATCGTGTCTATGCTGTGCGTATAAACAACCGATGAATGTAAGAAGGAAGTGAGACAGTGTTTTTAATACTGGAGAAGAATGGCGGATTGTGTGGTGGAATGCTAATTGACCTGATGGGCGTACTGTCGATCTCGATGATGGATTTGGTTGGATATGCATGTTGCAGAACACAGCTCAAGACGTTTTTCCATTTGTTTTCTTTAGGTGTTATTTAAGTGTCTTTTCCTTGAACGATTTGCCTTTTGCTTTCAATTTCATCCACACAAAAATGACAATGATATGAATTCTTACGTGTGTGTGATGTATTCTGAGTAGGCTTGCTGACCCCTAACCCCATGCTGTTCCTGTTAGACATCCACACTGTCGCCCTGGGTCTAAGCCGCATCAGGCTGACCTTGCACAGATGCAGCTGGGGCCTGCACTGCCCCCGTTTGGCCCCCATTCCAGTTCCAGCAAGCCCTCCATTAGTGAACCCTGTCTCTCTCCCCTCCGGCCGCATGATTGATAACCCAGCGTGACGACTTGCTGCTTTTAGATAACCTGATTGTACGCAAGCCCTTTCACCTTGAGGAAATCGATTTTTGCTTTGCTCCGTTGATAATGGATACTCGCCAATGCAGTAAGAATCAATTGACAATTTCATAAATTGGCCCTGTGTGCGAGGAAGTGTTTGCGTTGCTCCGAGCATTGCAACGCTGTGTCACAGCAGTTAATGCACGTGATGGCTTTCTGTGGACATCCTTTATCTTACCCTGCGCCGTAATGACAGTCCATCTTGGCAATCATTGGATAGGCTGAACAATCAATGAATCCCAGTATACATTGTGCTCCTACAAAGAAAACAGTTGTGTTAAGAGCTCAGGGGGTGGATACAGCTCAGTGGTGAGCATTTGACTGCAGATCAAGAGGTCACCGGTTCAAATCCTCCCTGTATGACGCTTTGGATAACAACAACATCTGCTGAAGACTTCATTATAGATGTTTTAAATCAAAGCCTTTTCCGATACTTTGTGTGCGTGTCACAACTGAAGGAAGCGTCTCACTATGACCCGGCTCTTGTGATGCTTCACGATTCTCGTCCCAAATATGAAACCTCCGGGTCAGCAGCGGTGTGGTTCGGCTCCACAGTTGCCTTCTTGGGTTGTCGCTCCCCCCCACTTGTTTTGAGGCAAGCAGACCGATCAGAGAGCGAAGCGGAGAGATAGGATCAGTGGGTATTTGAACAGGCTAAGGAGGACCGCAGCGGCTCACTGGCTGTCATTGTTCTGCATGCAGGGAGTGTGATGTGACCTGTTTAACAGCTCCTGTGTTATATGACAGCACAGGCAGCCTGGCTCTGCAGGATCTCTGCTTTCATACGTCAGAGACCCGACCGCTGTCCAAGTTGGAGCCGCGGCACTCTTTCACCGCCCTGATGGACTGTTTGCTCGTGTCATTCTTTCTGTCGTGTTTTGTATAACTCTGTAAGACCCGATAATAATAAACACATTCCCCCCTCTCAGCCAAATCCATCCTAGTGTCAGGGTGGATTAATTAAAAAGATGAGTACAGAAGCTGCCGTTTGTCAGATCATCTCTAGATAATTGTGAACTTTCAGAGGAAACTGAGCTTGGCTAGCTGGTCCATCACTGGAAAGCATGGAACAAGAGCGCTGTTGTCTCGCACACAATGGAACAAGGAGAAATGTCAAATGCCTACTCTGATGGCGATGACTAATGAGTGGTCTAGTTTTAATGTGTGTCTTGGGAGATCTGGTGTAGGTGGGTAGAGGGGCACATAACAGAATCATTGACCTCCCCGCTCAAGCCCCCTTCCCAGCAGCGTAGCACCACAAGAGGAAGACTGGCTTCTCTCCCACCCCCATTTCTTTGGTGTCAAACCCACAACCATCTGCCTTCCAGGGCAGGACTCTCAACCGCCGAGCCGCCACAGCCTGGAAAACCATCCTAAAATAGGCCGGGTAGGAAGTCAATTCAAGGGCGAGTAAAACTGAAAACATAATGGTGGTTGTGGCGCTTTTTGGGGAGTCCTTGGGGGTGTGCTTTATGTGGGCACGCTGGGGTATGTTGGAGGGGCTGTTGGTTCTCCACCACCATGTTGGAGGCAGCACACGTCAGTATGTCCTGTGGCTGAGAAGGCTCTTCTGCCAGGCCTGGAGGAGGGGGCTGAGGAGAGAGCCATGTCACGGGGGTCAAGCTGGGGGAAAGCCATGGCATGAGGGTTATTGTCAGTGCAGAAACCCAGATCGCCCTATAAGCCCTATAAGCTGGTGACTTTGTTACAAAAGCTGTAGAATGATGTTTCCCAGGTAGTTGTCCAGGGGACCATACTAAAAGGCCCCCCTCAAGGTCAAGGGCGATATGTACGACCCGCTGGGTTGTGACACACTCGTCACTGTGAGGTTAGTCACTGGACTGTTTCCCAGCAGACGGCAAAGGTGGATTATTGACAGTTAAGGAGAACTCATACATTTTTTTCCATAAGATGACGACAAATGACCATGGTGACCTGACCTTTTGTGGAATGAAAACGGCATGTATTCATTCACCAGACGTTTCATCCATCACAACATTTGAAGTTTGCCGTTTCCTAAAGAAGCCTTGTAGTATGCAGCCTTTTCTGGAGGTGGCGGTCCTAAGTATGGTTGTCCTCCGTGTGTCCCCAGGTACCTGATCAGCCAGGGGGCCAGTGTGGGTGTGGTGAACAGTGAGGGGGAGACCCCCCTGGACATCGCTGAAGAGGAGGCCATGGAGGAGCTCCTGCAGAACGAGATCAACCGACAAGGTACACCCCCGGCAGCCTCCCCCCCCACACACACACACCTCACCCTGTACCCTGACCCCGTCGTGGACCCGCTATACCCCTCATATAGTCCACTCCCCTCCAGACTTCATGGGCATGCCTTCACCTGTTCCTCCACTCGACCTCTCTATAGCCTTCTCTCCCCTCACAGCTGAAACGTCACTGGTCAAGCACAAACTATGTCTGTTTATATTCATGCCTGATTAATTTGAGGTTGAGTGTGCAATTCACATACAATGTTACACCCCCGCCCAATAATTCTACATCTCTAACAGGCTAAGCAGTTATGTTCTGCCTCTCAAAATAGATCCGGCTACTCTGTTGAGTAAGGGGGTGGGGTGGGGTGGACTGTTGTTGTGTGTGCAATGGATCATGGTAAATGCATCTAGGCTGCTGCTGCAGCCTCCGGTCATGTCAGGCAGCAGGTCTTGGCAGGCCTCCAGCCCGCGTGCCTCCAGCCCGCGTGCACTCAGCCCTGGTTCAGTAGCGCTGCGTTGGGCCGGCCCAGCAGCCACGCACGCACAGTTTACGCTCCGGTCTCGCTCACCCCTCGGATAATCCGTGTGTTCAGCCAAGCTAGAGAGCATATGTGGACACCGTGTCCAGGTATGTCATGGCGTGTACCTTGTCATAAAGGATTTATGAAAAACACAAGAGTGAGCCACAGAGGGGCCTGGGGGGAGGGAAAAAGAGCCTTGCGTAACGGAGAAATCAGATCCTCCGCTTCAAACCTGATCACCCTTTGTGATGATGCTAAACTGAATGGAAGCAGATTTCAATTTTTGGACCCATCCCCCTGTTTCCCCCCTCCCCCCCAGTGAGCGGCCTTGTACAGGCGTGCTAACGACCGCAGGGCGGTGTGGGGGGGATCTCTCCCCTGACCAGGCTGCTGAATGACAGCCACGCGCTCTGCCTCCTAGCAGGCCCCACACACACTCAGCCTCTCTGGAACATTCAGCCACCTCCATCACAGCCAATCATCTACACACATGTCAGAATCAGAATCATGTCTGTGTACCTTAAAAAAAAAAAGTTGTTTTGGTGACTATAATTAGCATATTGTGTTTCAGTTTAGCCTTTTAGGCAGGTGGCTGTGCCCACATTCCTGATGTCATGCACTCCAATGTCCCCCGGACGTGCAACCCAGTATCAGGTCCTCTGTCCACAGGGAAGTGACCAGGGGATGTCTGGGTACGTGGAAGAGACCAACTGCTCCCACAGGGACATTAAGCGGCCTGGCTTGTAGTGTTGTCAGGGTCCTGCTTTGGTTAAAGCCTACAATGTCTTTTAACACTCCCTCAGTCCTCCCGGGTATTTTCTGTGCAGCCTGCCTCCAGACATAATTACCCACAGCCTGCAGTTTGTTAGCATGTTGCTCTCCTCGAGAGCCTGTTGGGTAACGGCGCAGCCCGAGTCCAGCCCGAGTCCAGCCCGAGTCCAGCCCGAGTCCAGCCCGAGTCCAGCCCGAGTCCAGCCCGAGTCCAGCCCGAGTCCAGCCCGAGTCCAGCCCGAGTCCAGCCCGAGTCCAGCCCCACCCACAGGAGCGGCCTGGCTCCCACTGGAGGCAGCTGTCAGACAACATTACCCCGTGGCTCGACGGCTGCCTTTGTCCGCAGATCTGGGCTGAGGTGTCAGCCCCCCCCCCCCCGCCTCATCCCCTAGTGCACACCATTGCGCTCACCCTGGTCATATGACGAGGGTAAGTTATAATGCTGACCATCACCCCCCCCCCCCCCCCCCCCCCCGCCCGGCTCTGCTTGTACATGTGTTTTTAGCCTCGGGGTTTTTTTTTTATCTGCCCAGTGGAAAGGGAGGAGGCAATTACAGTGGGAATTAGCGGTGGGCAGAGTTTCACGAATGCCCCCTTTCAGACGAGCGTCCACAGAGGAGGGGGGAATCTGCTCTGCTTTTGACCCTGGCACAATACAATACAATACAAGGACACTGGGCTCTCCATGTTCGGAGGTAGGCCGGCGGGCGTTACGTAACGGCTGTTGTGTAAGCTGGATGTGTGTAATGTGCCTTTCTCCTCTCGCGGGCCGTCTACTCCGAGACGCCCAGTGCCGGGGTTAAACTCGTTAACAGGCCACCGGCATTCTCCCCCTGTCTGGATTGACCTTCAGATCCTCTCTGTCCTGGTCAGGTCAACCTGGTCAGGTGACTGCTCTGACCACCACTCCCACTTCCGCACGCCCTCCTGTCATGGCAGCGCCTCAGGGGCCGCCTCTAGCTGAGAAACAGGACAAACCCCACTAGTGACACCTTGACCCTCCTTCCCCCTCTCTAACACACAGCCCCCCCCCCCCCCCCCCCCGCTACACTGTAATGGGCTGGAGGGGTCACTTGGCTTGCCTAGTCAGCAGTTTCCCCTCAGCAGAGATTAAACTCGTTTTAATTTTGTCCCAGGCCGCCAATTTCCTCAACGACCTTGTCAGACTGCATGCTTCCCTTATAGGATGTTCCTCAGGAGCTTTACAGCCAGTGTCTTTTGGACATGTTCCTTTCCATATTAGCAGACCAGCACTTTTTTTTTTTTTGTACAGAGAGATGAAAAGGGGAAAAAGAGTGTTTGTGCAAGAGGAAGGAATACGTGCAGATTTAACCAAACTGTTGTTCTGCTGGATTCTCTCCCATGTATTTCCTCAGTAGAAGGTGCAGTGTTGTCATGTAAAACATCTTAGTAACTGCCAGTGCTCTGGTGCTGCCTGGTGGTCCTGTCCAAGGCCTGTTGGCCTTGCTGCTTGAAAAGCACAGCTGCAGGCACGCCAGCCTGCTCTAAGGAGCGCTGCTAATGGGGCTCCACCTACCTGTTACACATTCACCCCGTAGGTCAACCATTTGAAGTCAGTCTACAGTGGCAGAGGCCATTAGGATCCGTTCTGCACACTTAAGGACACTCCTACTGAAACGAGGCAGGGTGTTTACATTTATCTCCAGTTGGCATGTCAACAAATGTTAACACGGACCCATTTCTCTTTTTGAATTAGACGTTCCAATTGTTTCGTTTTGTAGTTGAACCGATAGCATTACGGTGTGTGCTCTAATGTAGAAGAGTCAAATAGCTCCTTAATGCAGTTAGGTGAAAATCCCCAGCATGACGGTCTCTCTGAATGGTACGTTTGTCAGACATGGGTCTATTGTACCAGAGTGTGCATGTTCCAGCCGTCCTGTCCTGTACTCTGAGAAGCCCCGGAGGAATAAAGGACTAATTGACGTCCATTATGTCAGCCCCAATGTATTGCACTGTGGTGGCGTCACATGGACTGTGTAAAAGGGCAACGCTTTTTCTAAACAGTGCAGCCATCTATAGTGCCATCTCACGCTGGCTGACTCCTGTCACCCTAGGGCCTGGTGACCTTATTGATCCAGACTGTCACTGCGCTCCATCGGAGATGTGCATTAAACTGGCCTATTCATTTCTGCCTAGTGATGTTTGTTGACTTCCCGCTCAACCTTTTCAGTTGCGTACAATTCACTGTCGGGTGAACCGCGGCGGTGAGATGCAAAGTCCATCTCAGGCCCCTTGACTGTGCGGGTTTTCTTTCCCACAATTGAAAAGCGGCGCTCAGACAAGCAGGGCTCTGTCAGTGAGTTAGTGGGAATGTTCCAGAGCGAGCAGCCCGCGCCGACAGATCTGCGGCCCGTCGGCCCTCTCGCGCCCTCCTCTGCCGTGGCCGCAGGCCAGGCTTCTGGGCAACCTTAACTGCTGCCTGTCCAACCCGCGACACCCCCAATGCAATCTGACGGTTTACTCAAGGCCATGCCTCAGCTCTCGAACCTCATCAAGTGCGACAGGTCCTCGTCTTAACCATGTCACCTCACCCACACTGGACTGAAACGAGCCGTGCTGCCCGCATGGTGAAGCTCGTCCAATGAAATCAGAAAGCATGTTCCAAGTCTGCTGACGGAACCCGACCCATGTGACCTTCGTATGAGTTCAGTTTTACACGTCAACTGTTTTTTTGGGGGGTATAGCAGAACAGGAAGCATCGTCCGTTTATAGGAGAAGTTGAACACAAAGGTTCACCTTTTAATGTTGACCCGTACCACTGAGCACTCTGGCCCTGCGTGCTGTCAGCACAGAAGGGGGAGATGCTCCTCTAGTGTCTTTTATTGCAGAAGTCTCAACAAGACAACACATGCCTGTTCCCTGCGTAGCCTGTAGTGTGTAGCATGGACACGCTGGCCCACATAGCAAGCTATGGCCTACATGTTTGTCTCCCCAAGCTGTGACCGAAATGTACAGATATTTGAAGTTAATTAGTCCAAGTTCTAGTTCGCAACGTTGCCCTCTAGTGCACAGTGTCATTGACGATTGACACATGTCATATTTCTGATGTTTTACTCCCTTTTTTTTTTTTTTACGTACTCTGGTACTTTTTAAGTTGAGCTAAAAAAGAAGTCATTTGTAAAGGTTTTGGCATGGTTTAGATTTTCAGCCCGGTTTCAAGTGACCTGACATCCCTAGATTCATGTCTTCAGGTCACTGTTGGGCTGGTCTTCTTGGCTCTGCTCTTCCAGCCTCTTTGTCACTCACCATGGCAGAGCTTAAGTTGTCGTAGCCTTCGCCTACTCTTAAGTAGCTGCTAATCCGGGCTGGGCCCGGCTAAGGGACGCCTCCTCACCTCTCACTCCTCCCTGACAGGAGTGGACATCGAGGCGGCCAGGAAGGAAGAGGAGCGCGTCATGCTGAGAGACGCCCGCCAGTGGGTCAACAGCGGCCAGATCAGCGACGTCCGCCACGCCAAGTCCGGCGGCACGGCGCTCCACGTCGCCGCCGCCAAGGGATACGCCGAGGTTTTAAAGTAAGTCTGACTGGGTTACCGTAGCTCAGCTGGTGTGGTACTGCCTTACAGCGAGAGGCCAGCTCTGTGGATCTGAAAGACCTCTGACCTTTTGTATCGATGGGGATTCTGAGGTTGGATTTGCGAATACGTTTCAATCCGGGGCTCCTTTAGTCCTCCCGAGGGTCCTTTATTGTCCCGTTTGTCTTGTTTGTGTCTCTTCATGTCATGCCTTGTACTCAGGCTGTGACAGAGCAGACACACACTGACTTCTCAGGAGAGGGACTGCAGATTTCTGGCCATCTGTTGCTGGGACGTCAGCCAAGCGTCTCTTAACACAATCCACCATCACTCATGGCACCTAAACAAGATCTGGGATGCCCAGTGCACGACTGTCCAAGAAATGGACTGGAATGTATTCACTGTAAAAGTGGCTGGCATTTGATTCATCTGAACATTTGGCCACTTATTCATCTTTTGTTAAATACATTTCCGTTGTTTTTTTTTTTTTGTATTGCGAGTGTCCAAGGACCACTAAAAATGGTCACAATGTTGAGGTTGCAGGACCCTGGCAGTGATGTGCGCTTGCACCACCAAATCCAAGCTTTTCCAAATCTCAACTTCTGTTTTTGTGTCCCCCCCCCCAGGCTTTTAATCCAAGCAGGGTATGATGTAAATATCAAGGACTTTGATGGCTGGACTCCCCTCCATGCTGCTGCACACTGGGGCAAGGAGGAGGCCTGCAGGATACTGGTGGAGAGCCTGTGTGACATGGACCTCATCAACAAAGTGGTGAGTCTCCGTCCCTCCTCACCTCACACCTCCAACATACAGTAGAATACTAGACAGCCCATGCACCTCCAGTTAAAGCTGGGATATGTTTAGGCCCTGCTTTGTCCACAGTTTGAAATTGCGTCTTGTCCTCAGGGTCAGACGGCTTTCGACGTAGCAGATGAAGATGTAATTGCCTACTTGGAAGAACTGCAGAAAAAGCAGAATCTGGTAAGCCTTTGTGTCGTGAGTGCTTGAGTGCTTTCATTTCAGCTCTAATGCACCCAGTAACCTTTTTATGGTTTTGAAAACCTGTCAACTGAGTTGTTTGCTGTGTAGGTATCCTTGTGACACATGCCCTCAATTGCATTTGATTATCTTTTTTTTACAGTTTGACGTGATGTGTCACAGAGTCCTGGAATTGTTCTTGTCCGTGTAGATGTTCTCAGAGTTCAGGCCTTAAGGACTGCTGCTAATCCTTGCTGTGTGTGTTCTTGCTTTCAGCTTCTGAGTGAGAAGAAGGATGTGAAAAAGTCTCCCTTGATAGAAACCACCACCACTGGGGACAATAATCAATCTTTGAAACCACTGAAGAGGTAAATAACAAGGCAGAGATGGATGAACTAGTAATGGATTGTCACTACTTGAGAAACTGCCACCGGTTAGAGAATTTGTCTTTAAAGCCAAAGGCAAACAACCTGTTTGAACCAAATGTAACGGGTGGTTTGATTCTGATAATAGTTAGGGAATGGCCAAAAGAGCCAAATGAATGAAAAGTTCTTCATAGAAGATGATGTTAGTCACTAAGGTGAGTCACGGAACCAAGCGTGTGCGTGTGTGTGTGTGTGTTCCAGCAAAGAGACTGTCCTCCTGGAGCCTGAGAAGAGCGCCCCCCGTATCGAGGCCCTGGAGCCGGAGAAGGTGGACGAGGAAGAGGAGGGCAAGAAGGACGAGTCCAGCTGCTCCAGCGAGGAGGAAGAAGAGGAAGACTCCGAATCCGAAACCGAAGCAGGTGCGTTGTCGTCAATCCTGGAAAGACATTTTCATCGCTGTCTAAAAAAAAAAACGTTTTCTCTGTACCCCGCGTGGGTACAGAGAGAAACGTCTCTCTGTACCCACGCGTGGATTTGAATATGCTCCGATAGCAGCACACGGAAAGGCACTCCATGGCCTACGTTTCGCTTCCATTTGCATGAGCGCGATGCGAAATCTACTTTCAGTGTCGCGGGTGTTTACCTCCCTGTTCCTTACCAACACTCCCTCCCCTCTGCCGTTTCAGACAAGAGCAAGCCTTCGCCCCCGGTCAGCAACAGCACCAGCACCCCCACCCCGGCTCCAGCCAGCGTGGCCGTGTCGTCGCCCACCACCCCCACCACCCCGACCAGCCCCACTAACCAGGTGACTCCCATCTCGCCTCTCACGAAGGTACGGCCTGGTGGATAAGGTCTCCTGCTGCCCGGATAACCGGACATCAGTGAAGGAACTCTGTTCCAGTTGAAGCACTCTGAGGGTGTCCCTGAGTGGAGAGAGTCACAGGGCTGAGAGAGTTTAGGGGGTTTCAGAGAGTTTCTTGTTTCCGAGGGGCTGGGTATTGGAGGATGGGAATGTCCCAGTAGTCGACTGAGGATCAAGAGGGCCCGGGTTTAAGCCCCGCCCTCTCTCTCTCCCCCGCGCGTTGTCGAGGTTCAGAGCGCGTGTAACGTGAAGGCATCTCATTAGGTCACACCTGTGAGCAGCGGAAGACCATGTGGTCTCAGCTGAATTCACTTATTATCCCCCCCCCTTGTCCACCTCAGTGCAGCCTGCTGCGAGGCATTTGGACGTCTGCCCGTCTCCCGCCAGCCTCCCTCCCGCCTTCACAAATCAATACGATTCACCATCTATTTTGTTTCTCCCTGCTTCCACACACACCCAATTTTGCGGTTGTGGGAGTTTACATAGATGAGGTTATGGTTGAAATGTTGTGTTCGTCACACGAGCTGTTACTGTGTAAGGGCGGTAGGCTCGACACTGCCCTTACGCAGAAAACTGAAAACCCAACAGCTGTCAGGCTGGCTCCGGGAGCAAGAGTTACGATTGGTTGGAAAGTACAGGTCCTCTTTCTTAACAAACATGGCAACAGTTGTACCGTGGGGTTTGTAACCAATTGTGACAGTGTTCAGAAGGCGTGCATCACATGGTGTCTGTGGTGAATTTCAAAGGCCCAGAGGATGATGGCCCTCCACTGTTCTCCTTTGGACGGATGCTGCCCCCTGCAGGATGCATGTGGTGTAGCAGCACCAGGATAGGCACTGGACCGGCCATATTGACAGGGCCAAGATGCAGTGTTGGCCATGATGATATAAAATAACACAGTAAGGTTTACATAGACACGTGGCTCTGTTTCTGTGCGTCTTTTTCAATATCATTATGTAGGCCTGTTCATTTATTCAGTTGAGTCTTTGAGGGAGGTTGGTTTAGGTGCAGTTGTGCTATTTGAGCAGAGGTGAAGCCTTCTGTGACATTGTTTGTAAGAAGGGCTATACAAATCAAATTATTTCACCCACTGGGTGTTTCATGACTTCCATTTGATGGGTTTCTATTGGTCACAGACCCAGCAGTCAAACCAAACCAGAGACTGTCCACCAGCCCATTTTATATACTAGCCAATGAGGACTCCTTATTTTTTATTCTTCACATATACCTGTCCACATTTTAAAGCCAAACACGTGACACAATGTTCCCTGTCTAACAAGAGTGAGAGAACCTTAACAATGTCCAGTTTGACACTAGCAACGTTGTTTTTCTGCCTTTTTTCCAAATGCATATATGAGCTGAGATTTAAGGACTGGTCTCCCTTGTGCCAGTAAACATTGTGTGGAGTGTCTGGGTCTTAAAATCTGTCTGCCATAACGTGCCTCTGTTTCTCTGTTGCTGCTGCAGTGTCTATTCCTGTTTCTGCGTCTCCCCCACTCTCATCTCCCGCTCTCCTCTTTCTCCGCTGCTCACTATCTACCTTTCTCTCATTTTCTTTCCTTCTCTCTCTCATCATGGCTCTTGTCTTGGTTGGCTTTAGTCTGATTATATTACTCCCCTCATGCCTGTGGCGGAGCCAAGCTGTCCTGCATTGTGGCGTCAAGGCTTGCGCAAAACTGGCATTTCTCTCGTGCCCAAAAAACCTATGGTGAGGCATCGGTGTGTTCTGTTCCAGCGTTCTACTACCCCCCCCCCTCCTCCCTCTTCCCTGAATAATTTCCCCTCACCTACCAAAACATCCCTAACCTCCTCGGTCTGACCCAGATGTGGGCTAACCCGTGTTCCTGGTCCGCGCTGACATGGTTTATCAGCATGATCTTCCCACACGCTGTCCTCGATGCTTTCACTGTGTGTCCCCGTGACCCGTGTGCTTTTGGTGTTGTCGTCCACATCCAGCAATCCTCTGCTATCTCCTGGACATCTCCGTGTTGCCATTGTGTTTTGAGAGTGCATTGTGCCCACAGCTTGTGTGAAGCCTAACAGGTTGCACGGGTTGGTTCCCAGCCGTGCTAGGGCACATGTGGGATCTCTGTAACCATCTTGGTTCAGGCCACCGGTGTTTAGTTTGAAGGAGGAGAATGTATGCTGTGTAACATGACTCGCCTGTTTGGCTTTTTGTAAACATTTCCTAGTGGAGATTAGGTGTCCAGCATGCATCCAGGCCCTCCCTTTCCCCCTTCAACATGGACATGAATGTCTCCTCTGAGCGCTAATGAATCCACACACATGGTCGAGTACCGGATTCACCCATACCGATACTCTTAGCTGTTTGCCTAGGATTAACCCCAAGTGTTATTTACCCAGACACTAAACTCAAATCTGCTGCTACTGTTCTTATGACACTGTCAATCAATCAATGCCCTCTGTCGGGGTCCTTCTCCCCAGGTGGCCCAGTCGGCAGGGAAGGTGTCCCCCAAGGAGGACGAGAGGAAGGACGAGTCCCCCGCCTCGTGGCGCCTGGGCCTGAGGAAGACGGGCAGCTACGGGGCGCTGGCGGAGATCACCACCACCACCAAGGAGGCCCAGAAGGAGAAGGACCCGGCCGGGGTGATGCGCTCGGCCTCAAGCCCCCGCCTCTCCTCCTCCCTGGACAACAAGGACAAAGAGAAGGTCCGCCTCCACAGCCCCCCCCTCGTCCCCGTCTAACCTCGTGTGTTCCGATGCTAAGTCGAGCGCTACCACGGAAACCAGAGGTCTAGGACTCGTTTAGAAGGCCACTTCCTTTCCCAACTGGCTGTCGATATGACATCTTTCAGGCTGTTCTGCAGTGTTGGTGTCGAATCGTTTACTTGCGTTCGTTCATCATCTTGAGACGGGCTCCAAGTAAACCCCCGAATCACACGACTCACTGTCTTTTGACCCTTGCAGGAGAAGGACAAGGGAACCCGGCTGGCCTTCGTTGCCCCCACCATCCCCAGGAGACTGGCCAGCACGTCGGACATTGACGAGAAAGAGAACAGGTGACCCTCCCTGGCTGGGCTCTCCCGGCTGCTCCACAAAGTGCATTGAAAGCAGCGCCCCCTGCTGCTCCCAGCTGTGTGTGACAGGCTGGAGGAGGCTTCAGTCTGGCCTGTGCATGCTGTGTGGCTCACATGCTCTCTGTTCCCTTCATGTACAGCCATGAAAAGTGGTAGAGCCAACATTTGTTCAGAAATATACCTGCAGAGAGTAGTCAGTAGCCTGTATATCCAAGGAATATAATTGTACCCTCATTTTACAGTACATCTAGTTTCTACAAATATTGCATTGATTCAGTCTGACCAGAATGTTTTACTGCTAGAATCTTCTTTTGGGTGGTTAAACCCTCGCTCAGAAACCCCTACAGTAACAACACGGGTGTGTCATCATCCCTGGTGTACATGTGTGGAGCCCCAGGGTGCTAGTGTAGCTTGCTCTTCCCCAGGGACTCTGCTGCTAGCCTGGTGCGTAGCGGCTCCTACACCCAGAGACGCTGGGACGAGGACACCAAGAACAGCAAAGGCACCGCCTCCACCAACAGAACCACGCCCAGCTACCAGCGCAGGTTAGCCCCACGCCCCGCCCTTGTCAGACCCCCTCTCCACCCCAACCCTCCTCGCCAGGGCATCAGATCGCCAAACATCGATCCGATCCCTTTCCGGTCATTAGGCTGTTAATGAGTCAAACTTACGACCTCGCTGACATGGTCCTCATCGAGTTTTTAGTGTCGGTGGTTTTAGTCCAGTTAGTTTTGAGTCTTGTGTTTAGTTTTGTACGCCAGTGCAGTTGGAGGCATGCTTGTACATGCTTTATGAGCATCTGTTCCTGAGAAGGCAATGCAGATCACCCACATGCATCTCTCTCTGCCAGTCGTTTGCATGACTGCACTCGTCCTGTCTGGTTGCTGTGCTTGTAGTGTTCCCCACCCCAGCCATCATCAGAGGCCCTGTTGCCTCATTGGCACTCCAATGAGACTACATTACCCACAAACCCTACAGCACAGACAACCAGGACACAGACAGACATGCGTCAGAGCTTGTAGTCTTTTTTTTTTTTATCTGTGTGTGTATATATGTTTGTGTGTGTGTATGTGCGTCCCCTGCTAACATGCCTCTCTCGCCTGCCCCAACACGCCACACCACCCCCACCCTGCCCCCCCCCCCCCCCCACCCGACCAACCAGCACGTCCCACACGCTAGCGCTAGGGCGGAGTGGCAGCACGCGGGACGTGCCCGCCAAGTCCTCGTCCGCCTCCAGCTTGGACCCTAACACCTGTAACGCTAAACCCTGGCAGTCGCCCTCCTCCCACTACCAGTCTTACAGCATATACCGCAGGTATACCATCCACCGGTCCTGGTGCCAACCTCCACCCTCCCTCTCTTTCTCGCTCTCTCTCCTTCTCGCTCCCTCTTTCTCTCTCCTTCTCGCTCTCTTTCTCCTTCTCGCTCTCTTTCTCCCTCTCTCGCTGTCCTTCTCGCTGTCCTTCTCGCTGTCCTTCTCGCTGTCCTTCTCGCTGTCCTTCTCGCTGTCCTTCTTGCTTTTTCTCTCTCGCTATCTGTCTCTCTCTCTCTCTCTCTCTCTGCATCATGGAAATGCATTCAGTGTACAGCTGGAGCCTGGTTTGTGTTGTTGCATCATGTGTGAATAGAAGTGGCTATCCTGCTTCTTTTTGTATTGCAACGGTAATGGGGTTGCACCTCTTCTGTCTCTCCTTCCATCCTCCATCCTGTCTCTCCTTCCATCCTCCATCCCGTCTCTCTCTGTCTCTCCTTCCATCCTCCATCCCGTCTCTCTCTCTCTCTGTCTCTCCTTCCATCCTCCATCTCGTCTCTCTCTCTCTCTGTCTCTCCTTCCATCCTCCATCTCGTCTCTCTCTCTCTCTGTCTCTCCTTCCATCCCGCATCCTCGTCCTCCCGCCCCCTCCCCCATGCTCCACATAACGGTGGTCCCTTGGTGTCCGCAGTGGGTCGTTTGGCCGGAGGCACGAGGACCTGGGCTCCTCCACCACGTCCGCCTCCTCCACCACCACCTCCTCGTCTGTTACCTCACCCACGGGCCACCGCGGGCTGCTCTCCAGCCTGGGCTCCTCCTCGGCCCGCACCGGCTCCTCCAGCAGCCTCACCAGCAGGTACACACGCGCACACACACCACACACACACACCTGTACGCTCACAGGACTAACAAACCAGTACGTGTACACACACACACGACTCCTTTCCTGATCACGTTTTATATGTCAGTACAGTAATGCGGGAGGGAGTCAGGTGGCTGAGCGGTTAGGGAATCGGGCTAGTAATCAGAAGGCCGCTGGTTCGATTCCCGGCCGTGTCAAATGACGTTGTGTCCTTGGGCAAGGCACTTCACCCTACTTGCCTCGGGGGAATGTCCCTGTACTAACTAAGTCGCTCAGGATAAGAGCGTCTGCTAAATGACTAAATGTAATGCAGTAATGTCTGTGTGTGATCAGGTACTGGGCAGAGGAGAGTGCGGAGAGGGAAAAGGACAAGGAGAAGGAGTCTGCTGCGGTCATCCCCACCATCAACACTGGCTCCACCACCACGTCCACTACAACCACTGGCACCATCATAGGCTCTGACGGCAGGGAGAGGCGCAGGTACACACGCACACACCTGCACACCCGCGCATACCACACAAACACACACCACCATATAGGCGGACGTGTCCCATGCACTCATCAGACGAACTTGTGAATGCCCTCAAAGTCCGCTGTCTCTTGCTCTTTTCAGTAGATTTTTCCGGACACACAGCCTCTGTTTGAGAACAGGGTGTGATCTCTTCCTTCTCATGCTTTGTGTACTCTGTGTGAAGGAGAGAGAGAGAGAGAGAGAGAGAGAGAGAGGGGAAGGGGGGGGGGAGAGAGAAAGAGAGGGTGTGTGTTTAACTGGGGTTAAGAGTGTGTCTTCCTGTGTAGTCTGCACTGAAATAAGCCACCTGCCAGGAGTGGGGGCTGGAGAGAGTCATCTCTCTCTCCGCTCTGGTGAGTTCTCTCCTTATAAGGAAGATGGGTAGGAGCAGCCCGCTCCTCAAGGCCAAGGCTCGGCCCCCGAAGTGAACGAGTTTGTCTTTCTGTAGGGGGACGTAGACAACCTTTTCCATGGAAGAAACCAAAACAGCAACAACTCCTCGACCTTTTGCTCGTCCCAAGTGGATTCTGTTGCGTTATTATGTGTTATTAATGTGTCTGGTGGATACACAGTCCATGATAGATAGCTCTGTCATTACATGGTCATTGTGAATGACCTTCAGGATCAATAAAGTGAATTGAATTGGAATCCAGTCCCAGCGTATGGCGCTCATATCAGCCGCGTGTCCAGGTGACTCCCCCTGACTGTGTTTTGTTCCTGGGGCAGATCGTACCTCACGCCTGTCCGAGACGAGGAGTCCGAGTCTCAGAGGAAGGCTCGCTCCAGGCAGGCCCGCCAGTCCAGGAGGTCCACCCAGGTCAGCCCCCCGCCTTCCCCTTGGACACACACATACACACACACACACACATAGACACTAACATGCAAGCACAGAAGCATCTCTACATGCTCTGTCGGTCAGCTGACAACTGTACAACTGTAAACTTCCACTCCTGTAAAGGTGGTGGATTATAAATGTGAGCATCAACGATAGTTACCGCTGACTGTCACATTTCTTGCCGTAGTCCATTTTATCATGCTACTGAAACGCGTAATGTTTACCATTCTTAGGTCTATATTTTACTGCTGAACTTTATTGGTTGTTCTTCCTTGGGTGTTTGTATAAACTAGGCACACATTCCTCACTGTGGCAGTGTTGTTATGAGTTGGTTGTTTACAAGCTGAGGGAAATGAAACTGTTCCTCGTCCTCGCTGAAACACTGAGACAACTAAATGTGGTTCAGCTTACACTTCCTATTAAATCGTTAAACTGTTTTTACAACAGAATAATGCTCACCGTGAAGGTCCTGAAACGAGTCATAAAAGCCACTGCGTAATTTACTGCAGACTGCCATTTTGTTGCTGAGCCCCTTGTGAGATTCAAAATGGCCAACCAGAAAGCAGCTCTGACTCCCCGGCGACTCGCCTCACTCCTGCCTTTTCCTCCTCCAGGGCGTGACCCTGACTGACCTCCAGGAGGCAGAGAAGACCATGGGGAGGAGCCGCCCCACACGGACCCGCGAGGAGGAGAAGGAGGAGAAGGAGAAACAGGACAAGGAGAAGCAGCAGGAGGAGAGGAAGGAGACGGAGACCAAGGAGGAGGACTACCGGTCGAGGTACCGCAGCCTGGAAGAGGTAGGTGTTCACGCCTCTCAATCCCCTTTGGGAGAGACCACTCCCTCCGGGTCTCACTGAAGTGCCTAACCGTCAACCTCAAATCGGTGCAGTTGCCCAACCTCACTTGATGATCTACGCACACAAAAAAAACCCTGAACGTGTCAGTGAGATGTTTGAACAGACGCGGGGTCAAGTCGCAGTACCAACCAGGCTGTCGTTTCCTCCCCTCTCTCTCTTGTTGCAGCCGTACCAGCGCTACCGCCCCTCCTCCACCTCCTCCACGGTCGGCACGGCCGCCCCCTCCTCCAGCTCCTCCCTCAGCTCCTACAGCTCCCTCAACCGGCCCAACAGCCTGACGGGCATCACCTCCTCCTACAGCCGCGCCTCCAGGGACACGGAGAAAGGTGGGGAGAGCGCACGGAGAACGGGCCGGCCTCGCGCGTCTGTCTCGCTGTTTTTTTACTAGAACAGGATAATTGGAGTGAAGTGCTTTGATTTACATACCTCCTTGTTCGACTGTGCACCCATACACGTGTACACACACACACACACACACACAGTATTTGAATTCAACACCTGCCTTAGGACACAGCTTACATTGCAGCCTCGCCACAAAGCCAGGCAGGCACAGACAGGTTAAGCTGATCTCAAGCCCGTCTTGGCATGGATCCCCCACACCCAGGTTCACATGGAAACCGTGCCACCCTCGGCTCAGTCCCTCCGAGGGGAGAGGATTGGGTGGCTCTTAATCGAAATAGTTCTCTTGTGAGAGGGTAAACTCCCTGGGAAAGGCCTTGGTTCCATCCCAGAGCTAAAACACAATCCGCACTTTGTTTTCTCAGAGCCAAAGCTGTTTTCTTTGAACCCCGTCCAACTCAATTGTTACCCGAAGTTTGCCAACGAGTGCAGTCAAACAAACAAAAGGTTTATGCCAAATTTAAGATTCTGTAGATTTGGAAAATAATTGGTGCTCTTAAATGGTCATTTCATTATATTTATTTGTCGTCACATTCCAGATTTGCCTTTGTGTGTCATGAAAAGGTCAAGGTCTGCTTTGGGGGTCGGGGGTAGGGGGGGGGGTTCTGTGTGCGTGAGGCTCACCTGCTCTCTCTGTCTGACAGAGTCGGACAAGAAGGAGGAGGAGAAGGAGGGAGAGGACAGGTCCCAGCCCCGCTCCATACGGGATCGCCGGCGGCCCCGGGAGAAGAGGCGCTCCACCGGGGTCTCCTTCTGGACCCAAGATGTACGACACACACACACACACACACACACACACATCCTCACACACCCACACGCAGAAACGCACACATTCCAAATTGTAGAGCAAAAATGTGTATCTTTTTGCCGACACACAGATCAGTAAAGGCAAGAATAGAAACAGAGGGCATTATTGATTCAGCAGGTCAGGTAAGCGTAGCTGGATCGGAGGTACACCTGAGAGTAGCTGTTGCCCAGAACGGGGAGTGACCAGTGTGTGTGGGTGTGTCTCCTCCTATTCCAGAGTGATGAGAATGACCCAGACCAGCAGTCGGACTCGGAGGAGGGCAGCATCAAGAGCGAACCCCAGGTAGCATCACACTCATCTCTCCTCCTTTTCTGTTTTCTCTCTCGCTCTCGCTCGCTAATTTTCTCTAACGCTCTTTAGCTCTCTCTCTCTCTCTCAAACACACACCTACATTCTCTGTGCCTAGTCATTTAGCCTAAGGGCAAAAGTATAGATAACAGGCAGATGAAAATGCATTGGAATTCAGAAATCCCCTGGCTTCACTGTAAGCTTTGACCCAACTTAGACTCCAGCTGCTGATCTCTCCCCTCCTGCCTCTCCCACCTAGGATAGTCAAGACCAAACAAGTACAAATTTGCTTTCATTTGTCCTATTTTGGCCTGCTTTCCTTGGTACAGTAAAGAAACAAGACCTTTTCCCTCTTTCCCTCCCTCTGTCCCCCCCCCCCCCGTGCTGACTTTGGACGTAATCATCCCCCCTCCTTCTCTATCTTCCTGTGATTGTCCTGTTGCTAAGGTGACCTTGCAAACCACAAGCAGTCTAGCCTGCAGTCCAGTGAATTCCAAAACAAGGCTGCCACGTGAGGGAAATGTGGATCACTGGTGTCAAAGTACATGTGAGCTTTAGTTTGAACCTCAGTCACTTGAAATATTAAGAGCAATTGTTTAACACCCCACAATACATTAAGGGGACAAGGACAAGGGAGCATACAAAAAAAGCTCAACTTTATGCCAAGCCTTTTGAAAAACTGTTACTTAGATGGCAAACAGCCTGGAGATTGTCGAAGCCACGTTTCTGCGGGTTTGACATCTTGGAGGGTTCTAATACAGTACGTCTAGATTAGTAGGAAAAGCATCCTATGATCTTAGAAGACCTCCAGATCCACCGCAGGATGGATTCCTGCCCCGAGCTGGGCCAGAGCCTGCTTGGTGTCTGGAAGGAGAGGCCCTCAGACAGAGGGGGACCGGGGAACTTGGCTCCAGATCACACAGTAGGTGGAGGGGCGCTGGGTTCTGACAGCCAGCAGGCCTCTTTGTTGTTGGGCAGCCCACATGGGCGGGGCCAGAGCGGAAGACAAAATAGGAAACGGCCCATTAGCCGTGCGTGGATAGGAACAAACTCAGGCTATTCCCCTCTCGGCAGCTGATATTAGACAGGCTCTAAGTGTACAGTATCCTGGAAGAGGTCACACTAACAACTACTCAAACTGTTCATTCATCATTAGACTTGACAGGAAGGAGAATGGGGGGGGGGGCGTCTACATTCATGGTCCTATTGGCAGAATCTCCCTTCAGTCCCTTGTTCACTGTGTAAATAACTCGGTTTCACATTTGTGAAAACCGGGTACCATCAGAACATTCATTTGTTTTGTGCACATCTTTTCCTGCAAGTGATAACACAGATGCACTTGTAGGCTTCAGTTCATGTAGAGCAGAACAACCCCTCGCATATTACTCATTGAGAATCTACATTCCAGACCTCGGCCTGTCTAGACACCAGAAAGACTCAAGTGCACTCAATATGTCGTGGACTTTCAAGTGTTTAGACAACAGGGAAAGACATTACAATTCACTCACTCACTGTGTTGCTTTCTTTTACAGAGTGACCGACTGTCCAGGTATGTTTTCAAATTACACACACACACACACACACAAGCATCCTATTTACCCAACGCACTGTGCCACTTCAGACAATGACCACACTTTCCAAGCCCTGGGTAAATGTTAGCTGCGTGTAATGAGACTCGGTGACGGTGTTTGTTTCCCCCAGGAACGAGAGCAGCACCTCGTCCTCTGACCGCTACGACGCCCTGGGTAGCCGTGGCTACGGCGAGGGGCGGAGGCCGTACTCCAGCAGACTGGACAGAGATGATGCCACTGACTACAAGAAGGTACCACAGCTCCTAACAGGCTCCCCTTTCACAAATCTCAATTCCACAACGCCTGACTTAACCCCCTCATGCCCTCGCAATGTGAGGTAGACGTTTCCGAATGCAATATGTTGACTCCCCTTGGGCTGTTGCAGTATGGTATTGTCATCCCTACGGCCTTTAGTGAGCTCTTATCTCGTAAGAGGTGTTTTGGGACACGGCGTGTCGACAGACCCAGGTGGTATGTTTGTGCCATCCTGGTCCCGCGGTGCTGTATGGACTGACACACTCGTCTCTTCCAGCTTTATGAGCAGATACTAGCTGAGAATGAGAAGCTGAAGGCCCAGTTACGTGACACCGACCTGGAGCTGACAGACCTGAAGCTACAGCTGGAGAAGGCCACACAGGTGGGCTTGGGGCTGCTAAGGGGTTTTGGGTAGTGGGGGCTGGTTGGCTGGGGGGGGAGGAGGGGGAGTAGGTAAGACTCTTACTGTTACCTCCTGTATTACATGAGAGGCTGCAGGGAGGGGAATGTCAACCTCCATGTGTGCGCTGCCTGCCTGTCAGCTGTGTGACACTGCGGCTGTTTGTGTTTCAGAGGCAGGAGCGCTTCGCTGATCGCTCAAAGCTCGAGAAGGAGAAAAGGGTAACTACTGTCTCTTTGCTTTTGCTGTAATGTTACACTACTTACTGCCTGTTTTAATTAAAGAGCAACAGTTCTTGTTATTCCAAAGTGTTCATTACCTCCTCAAAACAATTGCCTTTTTTTTGTACTTGAAGCGATACTTTTCTAATCTAAACGAGCAAAGTAGCATTCCCCGCACGTGTGGAATGGCAGAATTGGCGTACAGTTGAAGCTAACAAAGTGGTAACACATGCTAACTGGTTTATGTCTGAAGGTTACGAGCAGGCCCCAATTTCAGCTGGGTGGTGGTATGGTCTAACAGAGTCTTATCCTCCTAGTGCTCTGCCACTGCTGCTGGCTGCTGTCACACGCCCATCTCCTCTAGTTCCCCCCTGTGGGGGGGGGGGGCTCTCCGCCCCTCAAAGCACCAAGCTCTCCTTCTCTCACCTGTTTTTGAACCTTCTAGCCAGCGTGTGGTCACCCCTTATCAAATATTGTCATGTGTAGTAGTGTGTGTTGTGCAGTCTGTGTAATCTGTGTGTGAGAGGATGATGGTCTGTGTTTGTCTTGGAAGTTTTAAGTGTGTGTGTGTGTGTGGGGGGGTTCTTCTGCATGTGCTTGTACATGACATTGCTCACTCGCATTTCGAGGCACTTTCATTGTCATCACGCCGGCGGCCTTTCGGGCAACGTTGCGTCGTCGACCATGGGAACACGACGCAAACGTCCCGAAGCGAACCTTCTCACCAGGTCATGTCCTGTAATGATTGGCTCTTCTCCCGTCCGTGGCGCTAGTGTGTGGAAATTCCCAGTGTTAACCAAACCGTAGCCCTCCCTCCCCGGCTCTGATCGCAGGTCACAGCAAACATTCCCCTCACTACATGGGGCTCCCAGATGAGGGGACTGCTTCTGGTTAACCCCTCGCTGCCCCTCGTTTCCCTTCCCGTGGCGTCATGAACACATCCCATTAACCTCTCAGTTCATTCCACCTCATCCAACGTTTCATCCCTTTTTTTTTTTTGTATTTTGTAACGCCCTCATCCCGAGACCCCCGCCTCTAACAGTAACCCCCATCAGGCAGATCGATGTACACGGCTAGGTTCCGTAGGCGGGAATGTTCCGCCGTCCTCTCCCACGGCCGTGGCTTGATGATGCCTCACGGTCATGCGTGTGGTCACGTGTGTGTGTGTGTGTGTGTCCCCTCCGCTCCATCCTCCACCCTCTCTCTCACCCGTCTCCCTCTTCTATGCGGAGCAGAACTGGGGTTGCGTGTTACACGTCTGTTTTTGTCGTTGTTGTTTTTTTCTCTCATCAACCTTGCACACACACCCCTGGTCTGACTGCCGTCTGTCCCTTCTCCCCTCCAGGACAGAAGAGCTCTAGAAAGGAAGATCTCTGAGATGGAGGAGGAACTCAAGGTACACCACCCCTCCTCACCCACCGCTCAGGGGGAGACACATGAGTTTGGGGCAGTTTTTGGTTGGGAATTGGTGCCTAGTGATTGGGATCTTACCTCAAGATATCACATTAGTATTGGTCTGACCAGTAGCTAGGGCATGGCATGACAGGTTAGATGGAAGTGTATTTGGTCTTGTCTAGTTAGCGGGTTCTACCATGCTAATTCTCCAGTGTACTCATGAAACCAGAGGGCAAAGAGCAGCTGACGAGAATTCACGTGATCGTGTAGAGTTTGTTGTACTGAAAGGATCACCTCTCTGGGTCTCTCAAGCGCCGTCACACCTATCTGCTACCATGGCCCAAGTCTCATATTCCCCAGGGGTCACGGTTAAGTCTTCTGTGGTCAAGTTTGAGTTCCAGGACCAGGTAGCATCTCTCGTTCCAACTCAGTGCAGCAACTCCTGGAGTGACGTCCTGTTCAAGGTTGTTGTTTTCTGGGGGTGGGGGGGGTGGGGGGAGATAAACACACAAATCCACCATGTGCTCCTCCCAGTACTGAGCCTGAATGTGGGTGTCTTCTTTCTAGGTCATGGACAGCTGTGTGATCATGTCTCCCTCTTGTCTCTCATTGTGCTCTAGTTTGCTACTGTAGATTCCCATCTCGCCCACATGCCGACCAGGAGAGCTCGTGTCATTCCTCCTGTGCCGAATCTCTGTCCCCATTTCCTAACAATCTCCTTTTCCCTCTTTCTTTCTTTCTTTTTTTTTTTTTTTCTTCTCCCCCCCCTCTATTCATTCCCTCTCTACCATGTTGTCCTTTTCGAATTCCTTCTTTCCTTTTTCTGTCCTGGTTCCTTTTCTGGTTCACTTCCATTCTCCTGTCTGTCTCCTTTACGGCTTCTGTCTGTCTCCATCCCTTCTGTCTCCATCCCTTCCTTCTGTCTGTCTCCATCCCTTCCTTCTTTCTGTCTGTCTCCATCCCTTCCTTCTTTCTGTCTGTCTCCCTCTCTGTGTTATGGTTTTCCTGCAGAACCTCCCCCAAGTAAAGCAGGTCCAGGCCTTGAGGCAGGTTAAGGAGCGGCTGCAGGCTGAGAACCGGGCCCTGGCCCGCGTGGTTGCCAAGCTGTCCGAGTCCGCCTGCAGCCACCTGCCCGCCGTTGACCTGTAGCGCCCCCCCTCTCCTCCCAACACGACCACCACCTCACCACCACCACTTCCCTCAACCCCTTCTCATGCTCTCCATCCGTGCTCCGCCCCACGCCCATAGACAGGCAGGTGCCCCCAGAGCCACATCGACACCACCAGGTTTTACCACTGTGACCCCCCCCCCCCCTCCCCTCCGTTCTTCTGCCTCCCCTGGCCTCACCACTTTTACAATGGGGAGTGCGATTTGTTTTTTGGACCGGGCACTTTCCTTTTTTAGTACACCTTTTTAAGAACAGAAAGATTGAGCCCTTTTTTTCCACTTGGGATTTTCATCTAATTTTAAGTCAGGTGAGTACCAGTTGTTTAATAAGCAAGTGGTACTAAACAATGGTCACATCTGTCTTTTTGCAGCTGATTTCCAGCAGTCTGTTATTAATAATTCCGATGTGCTTTAAAGGAAAGTGTCCCCTTTTCTGTTCTGTCCCCAAAGTGTGCCGTCTTGAAGCCTTGATCCAGGGAGTGCGGTTGTGGAGTTTGGATTGTCTTGGCTTCTTTGCATGACATGGCTTTTTCTTTTGGCGCCAAAATGGTGGCCATTTTTCGGGGGGCGGGGGGGGGGACGTGGTTTCTTTCCTCCTCGACTCTTTCCCCTGTCCCTCCCCTTCGTTTGATTCCCCCCTTTTTGAGATGACATCAACCCAGCCTCGGCTCAATGGCTGTGTGCTTCTACAGCTGCACTGACGGGAGCCAGGTACTAGCTACTGGAGTTACTTGTTTGATCGGCATGTAGTACAAATACACCTCTTGTCCCAGAAGGCACTTGCTCTCTATTCTGGGGTTCCTATTGGTTCTATTGGGTGATCCTGAAGTGAATTGAGGCCTGGTTGGTTGATTGTCATTCGTATCAGAGTTTTGACTCTTGTTGTTACTCCCTGGACTGTTATTGTACATGTTAGTGTATCAGAGGGAGATATGTTTATACCATGATGGAGGACGTCATGTGTGGTTACTCAGGACAATCCTCATCTGCATGGCTTTACAGAAACTTCCAACTCAATGTGTTAAAACTAG
Source organism: Osmerus eperlanus (assembly GCF_963692335.1). Classification (NCBI taxonomy): domain Eukaryota; kingdom Metazoa; phylum Chordata; class Actinopteri; order Osmeriformes; family Osmeridae; genus Osmerus; species Osmerus eperlanus. Next base: position 5,633,794 of record NC_085034.1, read on the forward strand.
GCTCTTTATTACAGAGCTCTTTTGTAATATTGTCTCAAAAAGGTGGAGTTCTGGGTTTTTGGTGCGTTTATGTGGGATAATAATTAAGCATTAAGCTTTTATAAAGTAATGTATAATTGCCTCAGTTACAGCAGATTTCAACAAGTTGCTGTGGGTAAATGTTTCACAATGGCTCACTGCAGGCGAACAACTAGAATCAAGCATTTTCACTTTAGGCACCGCTTTCAAAGCAAAATGGTAATGAGTTCAAAGTGAACTGCACCCGAAGCTTTGACCAACGTGACAGCCACCTCTGCAAGTCTACATTCCTGTAGGGTACACAGCACCACAGGTGCAGTGTACACGAGAGGGGGACAAAAACAAACTGCTGTATCCTACACTGTGGTGCTGTGTAGGATGCAGCAGTTTGTTTTTGTCCCCCTCTCATGCATTGGAGCCCTGTATGCGTCGGAACAAAGGAAAGCCTGTTTGTTCTGCCGGGTTTGTACTGTGCTGTATTGGAGAGACTTTGTTTCCTGGCTGCAAGTGTGTAGCCATTCTTGTTCTGCATGGCTAATTTAGCTGACATTTTGGACTGTGGTGTGTGTGTGCCTGCTCACTTTCTCGTGTGAGAACATTTACGTGACGAGAAAGAATTGTTACAAATAAATAAACCGAAATCAAATATGTTTGAGAGAAACTTGTGTGGCTTGTTGGAACAGCTGACATGCATACATGCTGCCATTAACAAGTTTGGAGAACCAGACTGACTGGTTCCAACAGCTCCTCCAATGTGTCTGTCGTGACTCGTCTAACCCAACTCTTTCCCTCTTCCCTGTTTCTCTCTCTCGTGTCGTTTGTTCTCTCTTTCAGACGCTACCAGACTTGAAAGCAGACAACCAGAGACTAAAGGATGAGAATGGAGCCCTCATTCGCGTCATTAGCAAGCTTTCCAAGTAGAGCCCCCCCTGCGCCCCTCCATCCTGCGCCCCTCCATCCTGTGCCCCGCGCCACCTCCCTCATGGCAGTGACTCATGGAATTGCACATTTAGATATTAATTGCAACAGACATCAGAAACAAGAACTCCCCCATCTCCTTCCTCTATCCCTCCCTTGTCCTCCACTGCCCCTATCCGTTCCCCAACCATCCATCCTTCTTCCCCCCCCCCCCCCCCCCCCCCCCACCACCACCATTGTAGACGCCTTCGAGGTAATTTTCCACTTGATTCAATGGTTACTGGTCCAGATCCGGGATCACAGTTTACACAGCAGATGAAATGGGGATTGTGAAACGGCGTTATGGACGGGGAAGCCTCAAAAAAAAAAAAAAAAAAACTATTTAACCATGAAGCCTTAGTTTGTACATATAAAACAACACTTGCACCAATCTCTCAGCTGTCACAGGGACAGTTATTATACCAACACCAGATTTTATTTGTGCCACACTCTCTTATTCAATGTGATTTCTTCTTATTCCCCCTTACACCTATCCTCTACCTGCATAGACGTGTGGTGCAATGTGCAGTTTCCTCCTCCCTCTCTAAGTGCCAGAAGTCACCCTCCTTATGAAGGCTCTGTCTCCCAGCAGATGACTTCCCAGCTGTATACCTAGTCGTGGAGGAGAACTCTCCCTTCACACACACACACACACGCTGCCCTAATACTCTCATCCCTTTCACCTTTCAAGTACCACAGGCACACCCCCCCCCCCCCCCTTTCTCCTTCTTAACCATACCACCCACCCTCCCTCCATTTCTGAACCTTTGTGTGTCTTCCTCAGAGGGAAATGGAATTCTCGATTTATACAGATCATGGTGGACTTGGTGGAATTTAAGCTTTCACTGTATGTGCAATATGCATTTATTTCTTATAAAAAATAATGCTTTAATGATGAGTCCATCACTAGTAGAACTTTCACTTCTCTTCCGCCTCTCCATCACCCATCCTTGCTTTCCCCCTTCCCCCTCTTTTTTTGTTGTTGCTTTCTTTAAGTTTGTAGTGTAGTCAATGGTTTATACTCTGTAATCCTCACTTCGTTTTAGCAGGTACTGAGTGATGCTGTATATACCTGTATGTATTGTTTGAGCCCAGCACATGGCATGCGTTAACGGTTCCCGCCTGTTACTATTAAAAATATACAAACTCCAGAGGACAAAAAAAAAGGTGTGTTTTAGCTATTTTTCTTCCTTTTATAGTCTAAAGACATTGGATGACAGTAGGGCCACTCTTAAAGGAGTTGGCTGGCAGTGTTCAGTGATTCTTTTCTCTCCAGTTTTAAGTGTTCACGATAATTGTGAGATAAGAATAATATAATTGCTTCACTACATTTCACACATTGTATTCAGTATCTTTGGAAGAGTGCTGTTCATTTTCTTTCCTTTTTTTCTTTTTTTTAAGCTGTAGTGTTAGCCAAGATTTTGTCACTAAAATATCTTTAGGTATCGCTAACCCAGTCTTCTTATGATGTCTATATGCACTGTCAATGCCATGTGAGGAGTCTGGATGGCAGGTTCAGCTAAGTTGCCACCTTCAAAATAAAAGTCCATGCATCAGAAACAGTTTATGCATTTCAGTGGCCTTTTAAAGAAATACTGTAGGAAAGAGTCACTGTAGATGGACTGTTGGCCATCTCCTCTTTTGGTTTCGATTTTATTTGACTTTTTTTCTTTTCTCGTTGATATTTTTTTTTCTTTTTAAATGTCCTGTCATCTTGTAAAATAGGTGTGTGTGGCTTCATACATGCAAGCTGTGCTGTGACTACCAACCACTGAAGAGTTCATTAAAAATAAACTTGTACATTGTAAAGACCTTGTTGTTTTTGTATTCATGTCATTGTTTTTTTATTTGTATTTCCTCAAGTGAGAAGGCCTGGACGAGAAGTATGACTTCTAGGAAGTAACATACCTGAATTCAGTGTTCTGCCACTAGATGGTGCACATTTTTATTCCATCGTATTTACTAAGTATTTCTTTTAACATGCTGAGCATGAATTCTTCATTTTTCTGTATTAGCAGGCTGCAACTGTGAATATAAGACTTGTTTCAACACGATGATGCTAGCAGGTATTATGACATTGATTTATTAGTAAGACAGTTTAGGTACGTTAAACCTACCCTGACTGGTTCTAACCAGTTGTTTTAACCACTATAACCATGAGTAAAATGCTGTTTGTTCTGTATGTATGGCCTAGTTTAGAACAATGACTACTAAATGTAAAGGCGTTAAATCGACGACAAAAACACACTTCGTCAAACCTGTGGGGCTGGGTGATTGCTGCTGCATGCTGGTAGCAAAACAAGCCTGTGTTTGTTGTTTTCTCTGCTTTCCCATTCCTCTGAAATCACTGCAGCGATAACGGTGTGAGGCAAAGTGTGTCCCCCACCCATGGTTAGGTACAAAACAGGCTTCAATAAACACACCTGCTCACAGTCTAACACGGAGAATACCCAAAGCAATGTGGGAAAGACGGAATCAACTACCACCTGTACCTAAAGTGCTTTGAGCTCATACGATCCGTGTGCTACTAAGCTCGTTCTAGAGACTGGTTTCATCAAGCTTCATGGCCCATTCCAACCACCTTCTGAGACACTGGGTATAAGTGGGTGGTATGTGTTAGAGCTGCGATGGCCCAGAGTCATGCAAAATGGGTTATATTTTCCATATGTGTTTTTTGCTCAATGGTGGCTCACTATAGTAGTCGGACTATCAGTCTGGTTAATGTTTCATGTTGACACGCAAATTCCTGTGCTGCAACCTCAAGCATATTGTCTTCATCAGAGCTTTGACCAGAGTTAATGGGAAAAAGATCAGCTGGACAGCTTCCCAGACATAAAAATGGCTGCAAATGATTATAGAAGCTAATGGATTAAATACTTGAGGCCTATTCATGGTTTCCCCCTGTATTATAAGAGGATATGTTGGGTCTGTTGGTCATAATGTTGCTGAGTGCATGTATTTTTTATAGGTGTATGTATTTTCTTGTTGGAATATAGAAATTTGTAGTTTCAATACCTGTGTATCCTTGTGTGAATGCTCCTGTGATGCACAAAGACCAGGCCTTGCTCCCACAGCTCAAAGGCCTAGGAGGTCTGAGTTCTGTTTCAACCTCCCCTTCTGACCGCTCTGGCCCAGGCTCGATATTAGTTCAGTGAAGCACAAAGAAATGTGGAACATTCCCCCAAATAAGTTTCACCGAGGCTTAGACTCATGATTGGTGACTGACAACGGTCCTACCCGGAGATGCGCTGCTGTGCTTCTCTGGGTTTTAAATCCTTCAGAGAGGGGGGAATAAGAGCTCAGCAGCTCCTGTCTCTCTCACACACACACACACGATCCCCTCTCTCATTCTTTCCACCGCTGGGGCCTAATCTCCCTCTCTTCCCTCCTGTCGTACTGTGCTGAAGCTGCAGTGTGTGGTGAGCTAATGGCAGAGCAGATGACAGCACAAAGCTAGACCCCATTTCATGTCTCTATCTCTTGTCACACAAACTCTCTCATTCACACACTTATTTGCGTACTAGTTAAACAAAGCACTTTTTGCTTGAAAGAGTTGTTGGGTTTAAATATGAGTTACTCCCATTATGACACGTTCACCACGGGTTGAGAAGGCAGCTTATAGGGAGGAAAACTGCTTGTCTCTTCTGACACAGCAGAAAAACAACATTATCATAGGATGCAGTTATACACTAGAAGCAATGAACAATTGTGGTTATGTCACCATGGTAGTTGCAAAGCAAGTTATTCATTCCATCTGCCTCCTAGAGGTGTCAGCTGGGGAGGAGAATTTCAGCTGGTGCGGTAGACCTCGAATACTCATACCCAATTTACAGTAAGAATATTTGATTCATACGTTTAACTGTCAGCTTAGGGATGCTACAGTTGCAGCATCTGACACAACAATTAAGTTGTGAAATGTCAGTTACATTTTAATCAACCAATCAGCATTCAGAGAGGGAGTGAGAGAGATGCTGACTCAGGAATGCAGAACATAGCCTGGGCTTGAGAACAGGTTGGCTTGCTGGCCCACTTAGTCACCCACCATGCCATGTTCACCAGATGGCACCCCACAGATGGCATGGGCAGCCATTGGGGGGCACAGCATGGGTAAGGGACATACCGTGCTGACAGTGAGAGAGGACTTCATGAAGCTAATGCCCACATCACCAGAGCGGAGAAAGGGTCAAACACTGGATGCCTTTTTTCTTATTAATGAGCAACAGTCTTTTTGGTCTGTTCTAGCGTGGAAGTCGCTTTGGATAAAAGTGTCTGCTAAATGAATACATGTAAATGTAAGTAAACAAATCCCATCAAGCCTACAGAAAGGAAACTAGAGAACTCTCTTCAGGTTGTGACTTCTGGTCTATTGTGTCCCCTGCAGAATACAAAAAGTGAACCATATCTGTTTGAATCTCTGACCTTTTTTTTTTTTACCTGTTTCTGTCTCTCCCTTTCTCTATCTCTCTCTGGCTCCTGCTAGTCCTCTGTGTCTCTATCTCTCTCTGGCTCCTGCTAGTCCTCTGTGTCTTTATCTCTCTCTGGCTCCTGCTAGTCCTCCGTGTCTTTCTCTATCTCTCTCTGGCTCTTGTTAGTCCTCCGTGTTGAAGCCCTCCTGCATCAAGTCTTGTGTTTTCATCCAGTGGCCAAACTCAGACAGACATTCCTTTTGGAGACTGAATCCCCCTGTACCTCAGCCGGTATGTCCAGCACACTCACTGGGCCTCAAGAGGCTGCCTGAGTGATTCTTATCTCACAGTCACCGCACAGCTGTTGGACAAGCAATTGTTTGAAGAAACCAAGTTTAAGCGTAACATTGAACATAATACATCTGTTTTCAACATCTGGATTAAGCATTTTCCATAGAGATTCTCCATTGAGAGGTATTTTTCATCCAAGACTACAGTTGATTTGTGTTTGAAGACAACCCCTCTGACCCAAATGGATAGAAATGCGGTGGGGTGTCCGGGACAATATCATCACTGAATATATTTTCATGGAGAGTTGAGCACTGCATCAGTTCATATCCATAAAAGGCTGTCTGAGATACAACAACAAAAAGATCATTTTCATTTTATTGGCCATCTTGTGGCTTTTTGGTGAAAGCATACCTGCGGGATGAATGAAAAACTGTTAACATAAGAGAAAACATGACACAATGTTATGTTTAATATCAGTTTGAGGCTGCCGAGCATTAACATTTTACGGTTGGCTTCTCTTTTTTATCTGACCACTTATGTACATTGTGGGGTGTGAGTAAAGAGGAGGAAGAACTGATCGGGGGAATTTATTGAAAGAAGCCAGACTGTTTTTAGTGAGGGTCTTGAACCTTTAAAGATAAGACACGTTTTCAGAAATGGGAGGGAAGGCTTCTCCTGTCTCCCATTGGAAATGTGTTCATGGAATGCTGCTAAGTGGGATTTGGTTGAAAGTAACAGGGAGTTTGTGTTGGCATGGAGACTTGGAGAAAACCCATTGTGTCCTGTCCTTCTTTCTTCCACCCCAAAACCGACGGAAACATGCTAAATATGCAGCAGTTTGACCTCACCCTTAAGATCAGGAGCTATTTTTAGACCAGGCGTGTCCTCCTTGGTATATTTCTCCTTTATCTCTGACGTTTGACGACAATGAAGAGTGATTTGTAAAGTGCACTTTTGTGTCGATATGACCAATGCCTGTTGGAAACCCACTTGATAACATTGCAAGACTGAGTAGATATGTGGAGGGCTAAGTAAGAAACTTAAAGTTTCAATTGCAGGGCACACTGGTTCTCATGCTAGTCTCTATACCATTGGAGTAATATTGTAGGTTCCTGAAACCAAAGTCTAGAGTGAAATGGTACAGAACACACTTGGATGGCAAGCAAGTTATTACAGTGGAGCTTTGCATCCATGCACAGCACACAGCAGGATATTGCCTTGACCAGGGTGTAGCCTATGGATCATTAAACATGGAAAGCCTATAATTAGCAGCTAACGTTTGCACTCTGAAAGTAAAACTGAGGTTGGGTTATGCTTCTGACATGTTTTATGAAACAACAAGCGTGCTAATAAGGATGATGCACGGGTTCTTCAAAGTTTATAATTTGTCAAAGTTTACACATGAGCTCGGGGGAACATGCCAAACCACGACTATTTGTTTTTGTTTCCCCATTCATCAAGGGATTTTAACCAGGCTATCATGGAAGGTCATATGCTCCTTTCAGTTTTATTTTTGATTTTCGTTTCATCCAGCCATTACAGAAAGCGTTGTAAATGTACACAAAGTCCTAGATCGTGGAGGCAGCATTGCTATTGAGATGATCGCTTCTGTGTTCACCTCTAAGCTCCCGTGGGCCGGCCTTGGTGACTCATTCACCGCATAAAGAAGCTCTCCGTGGGAGCTGCGTGGGATTGCGCATGTCATCAACAAACTGTAGCCTACCTCAAAATAAATGTTCGATTCCAACTCAACATAAAACTGATATTGCCTCCGTAAATAATGCAAAAGGCATTCAGGAAGCTCAAAAAATGTACAATTGAAAGAAAAGTAGACAGAGTATGAAACCAAGCAGATAAACTCGCAGCTAAGAAGTATCTGTAAACAACGCTTGATAAAATATACTGCGTTAGGCTGAACTTTGATTTAATTTTCATTCCCCTACGTGTTAGTATGGACATCGATTGTATTCGTACCTACTCGTGTGTCCTCGGAAAGCCCAGAGCGCGAGAAAGTGGGCAGAACGCTGTTCTCTGTTGCGTGTGACTAATCGAGCTTCCCTGTGAAGTAGCATTCAATTCATACCAACCGTCTGTTCACCTGAGAGATCGAAAGCGTTGTAAAAGAGCAGGTGAGTAACTCCAGTGGTAATTTAGATTTAAGTCGACTACTTGTCTGAACGTTAGTTTTAAACAACACAGTAAAACTTCTGGACATCTGAGTGCTGACAGCGCTGAAGTTCCTTTAGATGTGAGTGTTGTAACTTTCTAACGAAGTTCGGTTTTAATGAGACCTGCTAAATCTTTATATCCTATCAGTGTGACTGCAAGACACATTTTGTAAACATTAATACAACATTCGGTACAATTTATGGGAAGTAAACCATTTAGTTAACATTCTGCATTTATCCAATTTAAATGTAATTGTTCTCACCTGTCTAGTGGTGGTGTAGGAGTAGGCTACTATTGAACACTGAATACTATTAAATCAACAAAAACAAAAAAACTTTTCCAGGTGAACCCCATTGGTGAGAACAAACGAGCAAAAAAAGGATCATGGCAACGGGGGGATTTAAATCTGCACCGACAGACTTTTTAGAAGAATGGAAGGCTAAACGGGAGAAAATGAGGGCGAAAATGCTTGTGGACATAGCCGCGGCCACTGGCGCGTGTGCTGGTAACGTGGCTGCCACTCCATCTCTTGGGACAGGCAACAGCAACAAAAGTGAGGCGCGCAGTGCCGCTCAGAGCACCGAACTGAACAACAACGCCAACATTGATCGCGGGGGCTCTGTTCCCGTTAACTGCCTGACATCCTCTCCAATGGCACGCTCATCATCGTCCTCGGCCTTGAAGAGACCCGAGGACGACCTGCAGCCCACCACACCAGCACCCAAAGGAGCGGACAACCAGGGAAGTAACTTGAAGAAGACACCTCAGCCGGAGAAAGTTCCTTGTGCCTCTCAAGATTCCAGCCCCACTGCTGTCTCTAATGACAGTGACAAAGAAAGCACGTCACCTGGCAAAGGCAAGGAGAAGAAGAATAGTGGTCCAAGCTCCAGGAAGGGGAAAGGGCAGATCGAGAAGAGGAAGTTGAGAGAGAAGCGCCGATCAACTGGTGTTGTCAGCATACCATCTAACGAGGTAAGTCCGCTGTCAATCAAACTTAAGTTTGTTTACATGCAGTAAACTCTACATTAAATAAGGACTTTATATGAACAAAGGTTTGGCACATATGTTAATCATTCTACCTTTATCTTTATTATTATTCAAAGGCAATTCGAACTAGATTCCATTATACTTAATTCGATACTGACTGTATAATGAAGAATAAAAAATAAATGTATGCCATCACCCCAATTTAAATGAAAACTAACAGTTGGCACACATGAACACAGCCAGCACCACAATTGAATGATTGCAAGTGTTGGGGGAGGTGGTGTTATGTCATTAAAATAATTTCACAGCCAAGGCTGGGTGCAGAATGAAACCAGAACGATGCCAAACATCACCTCCAGACAGGCCCTTGCTGCAGCCTGCTGTGAACCTTCCACTTCTGCAGTTTGGCAATTGATTCGTACATGAACAGACCTAGTTTTATGATGTGGCTCTGGCTTTTTTGCCTTGGGGTCGCCTAGAAAAGGAAACTCATATCCAAACACACTCGCACATTCACACACACTGCATGCCAGCCACCCAGATCCTGTGAGTTTCACTTGGAGGTTGACCAGTGTCTGAGTTGGCGTGCATCATCCTGTTATTAAGCTCTCTGCCGTGCCAGAACAAAGTAGTATGAGAACTGGTCATAAGCCAGGTGGTAATGCTAGGTTTCAGCACGGCGGGAGGCAATTCAAATATGTCCGATCATGCCCCATGATCTCCCACTGGCTCGTTCGGGGAGGAATGAGGAATGTAACATTTTCTGGGTAACATATTTATTGCTGTGGGTGATTTCATTCCACTTTCCGCCAGTGTTCCAAACCTACACAAGGGCAAACACTATGATGGCTGCCCATGTGATTGGATCCACTTCACACAAGTCCCCTGGCGTCTTGAATGTGGTTGAATAGGTGTGAATAGGTACGCCTGGGTAATCTCTCCTGCTTGTTCTCAGGCTACAATAGCCTCTTAAAGGGGGCTTTTCAGAGAAATGGGGAACCCAATAACCCTGACTGTGATTATGATGGGCTGATAATGGCTTCACGCTTAACTGGAGAATACACTCCAGGTGGGTCTGGGCGGTGTCACTCAGGACCACCTCCCTACATTCCAGACAGGTGTCACCTTACGCCCTGCCCTGTGGTAGAGCGAGGGGTGTGTCTGTACTGATGGACCTGAACTTGCTACGACCGCTCCATAGGAATATGGTGTGTTTGTGTGTGTGTGTTTTTAAGAGAAATGCTGAGGCTGTTATTTTTCACATGCAAAATATTATAGTGTGCACACAGGATGAACCAGTATCTTTATTTTCAGCTATAATCTTGCCAATTTCTGTGCATTACATGTTATCGCCGTGGCACAGAATTCCAGCCACAATAGAGTTGTGAGCCCATTTATTATGAATATGTTCTTTTAAAGGATTATTTGCCTGACCTTACAATTTATGCATGGTGCTCCGAGCATGCGTCTGTGGAGTGTGTGTGTTTCCTGGTGTATGTATGTGTGCATATTTACAGAACACTCTGAGCTTGTCAGGTGTGCTTTCCTCCACGTATGTGTGGGGTCAGAGAGGTTGTTGAGCCAGCGGCGGGGGTGATCCCTTCTGTGCAGTCAGCCACACCAAGGTCCACACATGATTTAGATCCTGCATTGTTGGGGGGCCAGCCACTTTTATGGCCCCCAGTGAGTTATGAGCCCTTACTGGGCACTCTGGAGGTTTCAGGCCAGAGTAGGAACTTTGTTTCAAGTACAGCACTGGAGCCCACTGATAACAGCTTCTGATGTGTGCGCGTGCTCAACAGTGTGTGTGTGTGCACACGTGTGGATAACACAATCCTCTCTGAAACCTGCCTCGGTTTCAGCAGCAGTGGAACGCCCCAGTGATCTGTGATACGCATCTGTGCCCAAGAGCTCTGATAATTAGTACCCTGGTGATAAGACCATGTAGCCATGGGGATTTTTTGTAGAGTTACAGAAACTAGCATTTATACACTGTGTGTGTCTGTCATAAGGAAAGTTTTGTTTTTATGCGTGAGTGTGAGAGTTCACTGATAATCTATTACTATACAGACAAAGCAATGTGTGTGTAATGTATATTATTTCTTTGGGAATTTGGATCAGCAATGTTAATTAAGGGAAGGCCTTTTGTTTGTCATCTGGCATAGTCAATTAGTCATTTAGCAGACGCTCTTATCCAGAGCGACTTACAGTAAGTACAGGGACATTCCCCCGAGGCAAGTAGGGTGAAGTGCCTTGCCCAAGGACACAACGTCATTTTGCGCAGCCAGGAATCGAACCAGCAACCTTCTGATTAATAGCCCTATTCCCTAACCGCTCAGCCATCTGACTCCCCGTCTCAACCTGTTTATGGCTCATTGGCTGAACCTTCTTCCAATCTGATCCTCTAACCTTTTTCCAAGCTCATTTGCCAACTGAAACGGTTTTAGGAGGCAACAAAAGGTTGCATGAGATTGGACTTGACTTTCTAAAAATGATGAAACCCTAGTAAGCAGGACATTGGGAATACCAGGGCCTGTCTCCTGCTGGGTGGTCTGTCAGGCGCTGTCTGTGGCTACCTCCTCCACACCTTTAGGAAGATTTTCACATCTGATCCCAACATTTCTTCACGATCAGCTGACGTTGTTGTGCTGAAAGCAGCAGAATTGTTTACACGTTGGGGGGGGGGGGTGTTATTTGACACTTGTGATAAAGTAGTAATGCGTACATGGAGGTTTTCATGGTGCCCCCTCCTTGAAACAAACCCTGCTTAAGTGAGAGACTTTCACAACCTACATTCAGGGGCTTTCTGGGAAATGTCTCATCGTATGTTGCAAGGCCCCCGGTGACGATTGTCTCTCTTCGTCACCTGTTTGTGATATTTTATTGCAGAAATTGTTGCTGTCTTGCAACACAGTGTTCCTTGGCATTAACCACTGTTTATACTGTTGGAACCCCACACTTAAGTCACCCGATTATCTGCTGCGCTTTTTCGACTTTGGATCATTTGCTTTGGATCAAAGCGGCGTGCTACATGAATACATGTTGAGTGTGTGTGGACAGCACGTCCTCAGGCAGCAGTGTAGGTTTGAACACGGCCTCTCTAACCTGTACCAGGGGTCTGCATGCCTCCCCCCCTCCTCAGTGTTATGTTTCCCCCTCAGAGGAAGCCTCTCTTCCTGCTGCAGCCTCATCATAACTCAGTGTTCTACAGCCCCCCAGGCTGCATGGATGGGCTTTACACCCCTCTGCAGGGCTCACGACGAACCTTTTTTTTCCTCACTGTCCCAGTACCGTCCCAAAGTGCAAACTGAACCATCCCTGAACTTAAACTGACCTTGACCTGTCCCAAAATTCTTGTGTGTTTGCATTTTGACATTCTGTCACGGGTCTAGGTTATTTTCAACACTATTTAAGTCATCCATACAGGGGGCTACCTTCATGGTGGTTTCAACACAATTATTTGTGTGGCTGAAGTAAAAAAAAGTTTCTAAAGGTTGAAAATATATTTGAAAATACAGTGATCTGATGATGTATGTTACTGTGATCATTATGTGGGGAACAGATTTACCTGGAGGCCAGCATCACTGTATTGCTTTATAAATAGCCAGAATGTAATATACAAGGGGGAACCACTTTCATCAGGCCTCCAGGGAAATCTGTTCCCCCTGTGTGCTCAGTGTAAAAGACTGATGTATAGATGAAACTTGTTATACATACATCACCAGCATCACTGTATTTCTTTATAAATGGCCAGACTGTAATATACAGGGGGGGGACCACTTTCCTCAGGCCTCCAACAGCAGTGGCCAGGAAGACGGAGCTCGGAATGTTCTAAGCTCTGATTGTTTTCAGGTTCAGTTTAAGCTGAATCATCGTATCTTTTTGGAAACATTTTAGTTTTTGTAACATTCCCACAAACACCCCCCCCCCCCCAACCTCCCAATGCTTTTCCATGAACTTTACATAATTATAGATCCATAAATTGCATAAATATTATGATTTCACATTGATGTGTTAACTTATTGTACAGAAGCCAAGGTACAGTTTGTCCAGAAAGTGCATTTCACCTATTTCACATCTGTAGAAAGGAATGTCATAATGAAAGTCTTCTTGGGGCGGAGCAAGTTTAACATGCTCTTAAAGCCTTCTCCAAACAAGGTCACATCATCACAGCAAATACCTCAAGGATTTTATCATGGGCTTAGGTAAGCAAGGAATTATTTGGGCAGGGTGGTACGCTTATTTTAGTTGATTGTTGGTAGAACAACTAACATATGGGAAACTGTTAAACTGTACTGTTGTTCTAAGTAGTTTTCTTTTTTTGGGGGGGTGGAATCACCGTCACAAGAAAAAGTTTGTGAGAGGTGTGACTAATTGCTAAAGTCCCCAACATAGTTCTGGGAGAGTCTGGGGAATTCCAGGGGGCGAGCAGAGGAATGGAATGTAGATGTAGTGTTCCCTGGGTTACTTGACATGGTTTCCAGGTAGGCCCCATGTGGTGGGGGCACAGAGGGGTCTCTCTACACCTCATGAAACACCCTGTTTCTCCTAATGGGCTGTGGCACAGGGGAAGGGGCTGCTTTCACAAACTTTTCATTAAACGTCATCGCTCATTAAGCCCCTACTAGGTGAAGCTCTGTGAATGACCCTCCAATGGGCTGTCAGTGGAAATCACACTGGATTTGGAAGGTGGGGAGGCAGATGGAGAAACGGTAGGTGGAAATACCGTCTTAGCCGAGTTTGGCCCCCTGAGCGACACATTCCCTGTTTGTCCGAGCCTGCCGCAGGTCAAAAGAATAAGTTCTGGCGTGAAGGCCCACTTGGTTTATGATGAAACATCCCATGAGTCAGGTTATGCTGTAGACATTTCAGCAGCTCACAAGGATATATTGCTAAAATATTGTCCTATGTAGAGATGTTGATCAAAACCAGAGCAATGTGGATATTTTTCTTCTTGATCTAGGTCAGTGGTCTGTAGTTATGGCTGTCTCTGACCTCCATGCAGCACAGCACAGTAGATTATTATGCAGCAGAAACGCCCCCCCAGACAGCCTCCAGAGAGGAATGCACAGTCATGCAGACCTGCTTGTCCGTCTTGTGAACTCTGCTCTTTGCACCTCTACACACACACACACGCTTGCGCGCAGACACACACACACGCACACGCTTGGAGCAACACTAGTTAGCGCTGTCACGGTGAAAGTTAATGCATAGTTTGACAATGATGGGGTGAGATCAGTGGAGATGGTCTTGGGCAGTAAGGCCAACCTACATTATCTCTAAAGGAGGACTGTGCAAATGGACAGTGGTCAACAACAAAAAATAGTCCTGTTACTAAGGCGTGTGTTTGAACTTTGTGTGTGCGTGCAACATGACACGCTTCTGTCACAGCTGGAGTGACGTAGTCCTGGCTGTCTGAATGACCAATCACCAGCCCAGTCCACCAAACCAGGAAGTCCAGCGTGATCAGGGAGATGCCTCCTATGTACGTTATTGTTATGCATCCTGTTCATGAGTTGCGTAACGTGACCTTCGTTGGAATGATGAATGAAGGAAAACATCAATGATTCCATTTCAAGATCTCTGACAGATCAGTGTCCCACTTGGAATCATTGATCTTCTCCTTCATTTATAAAGAATACCTTTGAAATCCATGTACCTAAATGTCTCTTGGCTTTTAGGCTTAGTTGTCCTCTCTGTATCTGACCTCCCTTCACACAAGAGCATTAACGTGGCATGTTATGATGATTAATTTTCCGGTTATTGAGACGTCCCATCCTGCATACCCTTATCCTTATGTCTCTCCTAAGGCTGTGCTGTTTGTCCAGGATTCATGGGGCAGTAAGCGTTTTTATGCCTCCCATTTGGAAACAGCTTGCGTGTACTTGAGATGTAGTTTCAACACTTGGCCTTGCTCTCTTTCTCTCTCGCGCACACACACACACACACACACAACCAGTGTAGGGAGGGAGCCTTAGAGAGTGGAGGATCAGGGTCAGTCTGCTGATGGCTTGCTCTTCCCCTGCTGATCTAGCTGTACTGTGTGTGTGTGTGGTTTTTGTTGGACATTCCTACGTGTTGGGCAGCAGTGTAGGATTTGTGAGTCAGCCCTAATCAGGCCACTCTGCGTGATTAGGCATTTGGGAGCCTGTCTGTGTGGATTCACTACAGTAGAATAACAGTCTGCCTCCTTCACCCTTTCTCCCTCATTACATCTCTTGCTTCTTTTCCTCCACATATCTTGTTTTCTTTGAATGTCTGCGACACTGATAGGTGTTTTGCGCAGGGACAGTTCAGCAGACACTAGTACGTATGTCACCAGGAATATCTCTCAAACTTTGTCCCCTGATAACGATGAGATATCAAGCAGAACCACCGCAGGATATGTTGCGTGTGACGAATGACAAACAAACATTCCTCACAAAGCACCTGGCCTTTTTGCTCTGCTCCACCGTAGACGGGGAGAGCCAGGTGCCATAGCAACACCTAGGCAACTAGAAGTATGCCGAGAGGCACAGGTGTGACGGAGGGAGAGTTTTCTATTAAAAACATGTTTCCTTTCGGAGAAATCTCTAATTAACCGATGCATGCAGTCTGCATATTGACGTGGACAATGTTTTGGGGCGATTAACAGAAAATACCATCAGGCACATCGAATGGAAACACATTAAAATGTGTCAGTCTAAAAATGTTTCCCCTGTGAAACACTAAATCAAATAAAGAATGTGCTTCCAATGGCAATAGGATTGAAGGAAGCCTTTATCTTTAAGCTTTTCACCTAAACCAAGGAATACATGTGTTGTAAGAGTCTGGAAAAGCCAGTTTGTCATCAATTTAAGCTTGGATGGTGGAACTGAGTTGGTGTGTTGTTTTTGTAGTGGGAGAAATGGGCCCCTCAGCTGTGTTTGTTAGGATCACGTCTCTCTGGCACTGCCCTCAGCAGGGTGCCACACTGATCAATGATTGGCTGGTGCAGCATACCCACTTCACCATGTGACCAATGGGTGACTATGTAGAGTTTGTTTAGTTCACAGGTGGTGTAGAGGGGCAAACCCCATGTCAACACCCCTAGGGGTTGGGAACACATCCAAACTAGAGTTGTTTTTGAACGTATTGTCGGTGCTCCCTGAGACTGTATTGTGTGGCTCGTGGCAGCTTATGGGGGGCTTGAGGAAGGCTGATTTCTCCCCCGAGGCAGATGGAGAGGCACGAGGCACACCAGGCCCAAAGACAACAGCGACACGGAGCAGAACTCTTGGATCAGGGTGCCCATTGTTACAGATTAGCCGCTTCCAGGCCTGCTTACACGCTCCGTGACAACTCTCCGGGTCTTGGAGCCGCGGGGAGTTTAGCAGACACCCGCTACCCAGCCAAAGGTTACATTCCTGGGCCATGGCAAAGGAGATGGTGACCCAAGGAGACTGTTGGAGGCTGTTGTGAAAAGTAAATATGATGGTGTAGCAACACGCCTCCACATATAGCGCTAGTCAGCAGCATACTCAGCAGGTGAGGAATGTGGAGAATGGGGACATCAACAGCTCCTTGTGTCAAGAGTTATACTGTCAGCTCTAGTGTTCACATAGTTTGATGTACCACATGAAACATGTAGTGTAGGTAAGGCTCTTTCAGAAGCTGTTTCACAGCCCATTGGTCGAGCCCATAGTCTGAAGCCTGAAGGTCTTGGGTCATGTCGTCTGGAAAAACTAGCCACTAGTTCTGAATGGAAAAAGACAACCTTTGGTAAGGCTGATATAATGACACCTCAGTTCCTCAGGTGATTAAAAGCAGACCAGGACCAGATCCTAACAGAAACACAACACAGAAGCAATGTACATTTTCAAAAATAAATTCTCCTAAAACTTAAGCATGCAGACAGAGCATGTAATTGGTTGAATTGGTGTCTGTAGGGTGTGTTGGAACGCTCAAATGTTCACTCTTCATTGAAAATGCAATGCATGCACTGAAAATCTGTCCACTGACCAGACTGGCACAGTGACAGAGCTTTCTCCCCTGCCGAATGAAAGATTTGCTGAACGTCCTGTTATGCATACTGATTTTCATAAGTACACTTTCGCATAATTAATTGAAATGGTGTCTGCCAGTAACAGGCACCCCTTGACACGAACCCGGGTCGGACATTCAGTTTGAAGAGACAGAGGGGGCCTGCCAAGACGAATCTCTCTCTCTCTCCCTCCCCAGAGAAGAAGTCTGGTGGTAATTTCATTGCTACACCACATACTGAAGCTTTTCCTGTTCCATGGGTGTTAGTGTTAGCCTCTGGAACAGTACGGACCAGCTCTGCTTCCTAAAAGATGCATGGGCCAATTAAATGTTCAGTTCTGGCGTGACAGATTGGATTCTCATCTCGAGACGCCCTCTCTGATTGTGAATGCCATGCCCTGAGTTTCCACTTCATCCTGTCTTTCCTCCCCCCCTGCTAGTAACCCAGACCTGAACCTGATGGTATTTAGCTTGTGGATACATGGTGAATTTATGTTTGTCTGGTTTATTTTGGGGATTTATAAATTGTCTATTTTTGTTGTCGGGTGAATAGGGATGGCCGTGTTGGCTGAGTGGTGAAGCAGCTCATTTACATACAAGTGCTTGACTCTTAACGGGTGTGTGTGTGTGCTCTTGTTGTTTGTCTGTGTTCAGACTTTCAGTTGACGTTTTTGTGTACTTTAGAGCCAGGCTCTAGTAAACATGAGGCAGGGAGGACTCTTGTGTGGTCTATATCTTTCTCTCTCCATCTCTCTTTTTCACTGTCACTTTCACTTTCTCTACCTCCACCTTCATCTTTCTCTATACCTCTGTCTATCTTTCTCTCCCTCCATCTCTTTCTCTACTTGTTTTCCCTATCCTTCATATATGTCTGAGCGGTGTGATACAGGTACCTTCCTGAGCAGGATGAATGGCCTGGTGTTGTCTACTTCATCTGCCCTCAGGTCTGGATTTATCTTCCTCACGCCAGCCTGAAGGGTTGAAAAATCAGGAGCAAACAGTCCTCCTTCCTAGTGAGACTGGGTCTGAGACAGAGAGAGCAACACAGAGAGACTGACATGGGCAGAGAGACGGAGAGAAAAAGAGAGAGAGGGAAGGGAGAAGTAACACAAACATAAACAGGATGTCGCTGGTATTTGGGAATTTGGACTTTGAAAAGAGCTAGCCGCACACTTTTATGTTTATCGTTAGCGTTGTTTTTTTTCTTCCTGCACATACAAGATCTTCGCATGAGACATGATTTCATCGGTGTACATGTCTTGCGGTTATAATTTGAACATTTCTCAGCACGAATGTTATTGCAATTGTCAGAAAGTGGTAAGCTATTTACCTGTAGCTACGCACATTATTCAGTGTCTTGACGAGAGCCAGCAGAAGGACTACAAGAGGAAGAATAATGTCTTCCTGTTTGCAGAGTTCTCAGGAAACGCTGAAACAACATGACATGGTCATAAACAAGTAGGTAGTACACATACACAGGGGAATAAATCAACACAGTCCCCTAGACTTCAGACAAATGTGCACAAGAGATGATACCAAAAACAGAATCAATCTGCAAAATGGAGCACAATAAAAGCGAGGCCTCTGAAAGAAAAAAAGAGCTGCTCCCAGCCTTTTCAGATGGACATTTCAACATACCGTGTTGGACAACAATGGCGGGCCGGCCTTTTGATGTGCATTAGCACGACACGTGAAACTGAGCATCCTGTTTCCTGGGCTGTGGCCATTATCCCCTCACTAACACGGTCTTGGCAGGAGAAACGACCAACTCAGCAAATGCTTCTATCAAAAGCCACTCTTTCCACCTCTCTCTCCTTTTCCGTGCCCTGTGCTATGCTTACACTTTCACGCTGTTCCGGCAAGTCAGGAGGTGGTGTGTTTTTTTCCCCCCCCTCCCCGGTGACTGCTAGCACTACCACACATGGCTTGTTCAGCCTCAGACAGCACTGACCATGACTCACAATCTGGTGTGGTTGTCTGCCAGGCCCCCAAACACAATGGTTTCTGTAGACAAAGCCCCCTTTCTCAGAAGAATGCCAAACATGTCTTAACGGTTTCCGATACTGTACATCCGTCAGCTCGTGTTACTCTTCAAGGCATGCAAGCTGAAAGGTGCTTTGCGATACGCCTCCCTGGGCTCCACCGAGTTTACCAGACCACGCCAGTTACGTGAGCCCTTTGGAGATAACGACATGTAGAGCTTCTTGATGTACGAAGTGTACCATGTTCAGATGTATTTGGTCTATCCTAGATAGGAGATACATACGATACACTAAAGTGTCCTGTTTTTTTCCGAGCCACCAAAATGATCTTATCAATCCCCACAGGTATTCTCAACCTAGAATGTCAGTTGGAACACATAACAGAATAAATGTAGACCTGAGGCCAAGACCAGTTTTTCCAGCACAGGGAGTGTAGAAGGGTTTGAGTGTTCTTATAGATGCGTGTCTGACTGAGGGGCAGGTATGTAAACCTAAATGTCACATTAAACACGTTAAACCGATTGGGATGGCTACAGGAGGGCTTGAGGCCTCCACAGTCACAGGTCTTTGTAATCCTCGTCCGCCTTCTATCACTTTCTCTCATTCTACTATTCACTCCCCCCCCCCCCCCCCACGACTCCCACATCACCAGACAGTCATGTTCCTGTTATACCTATATGTTCTGTGTGTCTCTCTATCTTGTCTCTCTTGCTTTCTTCCCCCCTTCTATCCAGTAATTAGAATAATTGAAGTGTACGCCTGGTCAAGTCTTTAACCTCCATCTTGTTTTCCTCTCCAGTTTTGAAGAATTCTTGGAAAGAAAACTTTCATGCCATCACATGCCGTTGAGGTGTTTCTGAGAAGGAGAAACACAGAAAGGAGGAGATGCAGTTGGCGGCCGTTAGGAAACACGAGACGTCGCTAATCTCTTTCTATTCAAATGCCATATAGAGAGACATAAAGGGAAGGCGTCATTGCTTCGGGGGAGTGTGATTTAATGTTGTGGATCAATTTGTCCTACTGAGTACTTATATCATGTTTTGTAGATACATGGGGCTCATTATGTAACCCGATTCCTGTGTTGACAATGTATCCTCTATCACACAGCCGTCCAACGCTGATGTTGTGCCTCAGCTTCTGGTGCGTCACGCTGTTATGCTAGTCATTAGCGGTATTGTTTTCTGCAGGGCGGTTAGGCACCTGTTAATCATTATCGGGCAAGATACAAAAGGGTTTCGATTGAAACTGGTGGACTGATTGACTCGCTGCTTGCGTGGCAAACGTTACCTACACCATAGCATCCATTCGGAATCGGTTGGGTGCCTTATCTGGTAATTAAATCACTATTCTGCAGCCTGGCGACTGCCAGAGTACCACATGAATCTGGACATGTTTTCCAGTTGGTTTCCCTGATGGCATGTGTAGCAATGTGCTCTTCTGGCGGTTTGGGAACACAGAGCTGCTGCGGTTTTGAAATATTCAAGGGTCCCCTATCAGCTGTATTATGTGCTGGCAGCTGTAACTGGATATCTCCTCGTGATTTGTCTTTCCCTTTCCTAAACAGTTCTTAGTGACAGTGGCAGCCAGGCCATGCAGGTGGTTTGATGTATTGGTCTGTCTAGGAAGCAGAGGCCGTGTGGTTTCAGGTGCACTTGAATCATACATGAGTGGCGGCAGGCAGATCTTGTCTGCTTGGGTTCCAGACTGTGCGGTCCTCACTTCTCACCTCTCCGCCTCTGACCTTCTGGATCCGTGTACGCTCCTGTTTCTATTCTCTGGTTGTCTTTCCCTCTGAACCTCAGCCGGGCCAGATAAGCAGCGCCAGGGTGCAAAGGTCACCAGAGACGTGGGAATGGTGGTGTCCATGTTGGTCCAGCTCCAGGAGAGCCTTTGGTTCGCTCAGACAGACTGGAACATTCCCAGAGTCCCCAAGGGGGAAGACTGTGTGCTCACAAATAACAAACATACCATTTGTCTCTTCTAGGGGAATCTCCCCTTTTTCTATATTAATCCCTCTCTCTTCCTTTATCCAGATCCCTCGGTCTCTCTCTCTCTCTCTATGTATTTATGTTTCTCTCTCTCTGTCTCTCCATCTAGCCCTCTTTCTGTTTCTCTCAGTTCTCTATCGTCCCTCTTGGGGCCCTCTGGCTTCCTCAGAAGCCCCACAGAGTTGATTGCACATTTCTCAGGTGATCCTCTCTGCAGGCTAGGTTTAAGCACAGGGTACACGTGCACCATGTGAAGCGCCCCGCCACTACGTCACAGAACCTGACACCAGCAGCACAACAGAGCTGGGATTTACCCCTCGGGGGGAAAGCAGGAAGTCAAGATAAAGAAAATCAGCTTTTTATTCCTCACAGGAGGAAACGGCTCGTCTGATGTCAACTGCTGGAATGCAGAAAGGCTTTGTTTAGAAGACTGTAAATCCCCCCCCCCCCCCCCCCCCCAACTCGGCCCCATCATACACCTGGTGTCACAGTCCTGAACCACTCTGGGATCCGCTGCTTATGGAAAGTGTGTGTGTACTTTCGGGTGTGCCTTTCACACCATCTCCCAAGTACCTCAACAATCTTGGTCATTTACATGAGCGTGGTGGCCCTTGCTCACTTTTGGGAGGTTAAGGCGAGAGCTGAGATAGGAGGATTTCCAGTAATGACTCTCAGGATTCCGCGTTCATTTTTAATCTGCCGTCTCCGTGGCTCAGAGAGAGGGAAGGGACCCGTAGGTTCACCAGCAAATGACTGCAAGTGATCTGCTCTAACAGCCAGTGTGGGAAGCGAGCGATAAGTATCCGCATTCCATGCGCTTATTTGTATGTAAATGCGGCGACGCGGTGACTCACTGCTGCTGAGTGCGTGCGTGTGCTCGCGCCAGCGTGTGTATGGGCCCTGTCATTGTTGCTCTAAGCCCGCTCCCGCTGTCTCGTCTGAGCTGAACGGCTGCTGGAGCAGAGAGCGAGTTTAGGAATGCACTAATCATGCACCTCTGCCAGCCTGCCCAACCCAACCTAGCCCAGCACAACCATGCCCAGTCCACCCCAGCCCAGCCCAGCACAACCTAACCCAGCGCTACCCAACCCAACCAAGCTGTGCCAGCCCAACCCAGTCTTTTGTCCAAACTTCAAAACAACAAACCCTCAGCCCAGCCCCTTTTTAGGTACATCTGCCCCCTATCCTCCAATCAACGAGAAGCAGCATGTGTCACTTTTGGGAAGAGCGTGTTGTCTCATTCCATCAGGACACCCCCCTAGCCTTCCCAGACTCCCCTCCCCCCCCCCCCCCCCCCTCCTTGTGCCATGACGGGAATGTTGTGACACAATCCGTAATCCGGGCCGAATCGTATCCCCTCAGCTCTGAAGCCCAGCCAGACAATGGGCCTCATTCATAATGAATGGTGTCTGATCAGAAGGTCCGTTTCCCACTTTCCATTTTCACTTGCACCGTCATCCTGCACCTGCTTCACGGAGTTTAAGCAACGTTTAGAATGGTTTACCTCAAGAATGACACAATAAAGACACACAGATGAAATGAAAATGACGTTACATACTGTGGTGGAGTTAAACTTGCCTGGATTGGTCTCTTCATGAAATCAATAAACCCAGAGTCAAGCACTCCCTGTAAATGTTGTCTGCAAGGGAGCATCGTATTGTACGTCTCTGGTTTGGCTTCTTGTCAGCCTCTGAAGTAGGCTTATCTTCTCCCTGAGCAGAAGAACTCGAGACATTATCAACTTCATCACTTTGTTTTTCTTTCAGTGCCAAAGGGAGTGTAATTGCTTGGGTATAGCCAAGCCAAGTATTTTGGATGATGGGTTGATGATGTGTGATGTTTAGATTTATATATTTTTTCACACTGCCATCTGCTCCCTTTCCAATTTTTTGAGCTTTTTTTTTTTCTTCTTTCATCTGAGGTGAGTTATCCACTTAGATGTGATTTTACCGCTTTTGAATATGTGCCCCTAAGACATAGACAGTTCAGTGGTCAATCTGTTTGCATTGACCGACACTAGTACATTTTACACTACAGTGTGCAAGCCACCTGATGAATGCTGCCTGCTCTCTCTCAATCAGTTTTGATCAGTCATTCCAAATGGATTAAGCAACATAATTTGCTGTCTAATGCAATCGTCAGGGACAACTACCGTAAGGAATTGTTGTAAGGGCATCAGCAGGAGTTGTATGATTTTTGGTAGGTGAGAATTATGGTATTATAGGTTGTTTCATATTATATTCTATCTGGTGTGACAGGACATTTTCAAAATCCAGGAAGTGTTTAAATCCTGACGCGAAGTATCCCCTGGTCCAACTGCTTCTGTAAACGAGTCACAAAGGGAATCCGATGAATGCTCATTTAACCTCATACACTTCTCTCTGTCTCTGGTTTTAATCCTCCCTCCCCTGGCTTCACACCATCTTGTTATTTATTTGCGAGAAGAGAGAAGAGTAATCGAGTCATTGGAAAAGTATTTTGTTTTTTTTATGGAGTTGTTTGTTTACCCCTTTGGGAACGGTCTTGGCTGGAGGCTCTAATGTAGCTGAGCTGAAGCTCTGACAGTGTCATCCAGAATAGAGCTGGGCATCTATCAAATAGACCAAGGAGGAATGTGAGGGGCATTGACACCTGCAAATGTCACTTCTGGGAGACAATAGAAATTCAGACTGCTGCCCAAGTAATCCCTCGTCCAAGCTTGAGGGGACATCCGTCTAGATTTCTTTTTTTCTCTTTTTACAAATCCCTTTTATAAAATAAATGTGTTCCTAACCTGTAATTTATTTTAATGATGAGCGGTAATTATCCTTTATACCCTCGTGTAGGCCCACATTTTGGTGCAGAGCACTGAGCAAATTGGTAATTACTTAAGTGGGAGGCTCAGCATTAAAATAGAATGTCTCAGATGCAGGAAATATTGATGTTTTCCATGACAAAAATGAGGTCATCGGTTTATCTAAACAGTGTTCAATTAGAAAGTAGTAAGTGCTGTAACTGATATTTATTCTTGACTAACTAGTAAGGTTTAATGTTGACACACGACTCAGTAAAACTCTGTGTTTATGAGGGCTTGGTTCCTGTTACCTCAGACATACTCTGGTATAAGGCCATCAGCGTGCTTTGGTTCGTTGGTCAAATCAGTTTAATCATTAACAAACTGTTGGATCTTGTATGCAGTATAACAAGGAGGAACAGCCATACAAATCATGTTTGTGCTACAGTGCTGAAGGTTATCTGACATGCTTTATTGAAGTCTGTTTTGATAAAGGCTTAACTGTGGCTCTCTTGTCTTCAGCTGAGATCCACACTTTGAAGTTTCTCCAGAGTACCATCGTTCTGGAAGCCAACCTCCCATTCCTCTTAAGCTATTTTCCCAAACAAGCCAATACAGTTATGCAACACGGCGCGCTCATAAAAAAACAGACGCTCATACAGTTTCACTTCAGTTTATCCTTTCACCTCAGTTCACCCGCTTCAGTGGTTAAACAATCAATCAAAGGTTCCTCTGTATTCTGTACATGTTCTACTAAACAATCTGTTTCCTTGTGGGAAAATTGCCATGAAAGTAGTGTGATATGATGTTTGTCCCCTTAGAAAAAAGCGGTTAGTGTGTTAGTGACATGCCCTACTGTGAACCAGTTCTTTGAAGCAGTGTTGAGGGAGTCTCCCTGCACAGCAAGTCCTGACAAGAGAGTGGGGTTGTTATTATTAATAGTGCTGTTATTTAAGATCTGCTTCTTATTCATCTTTTGATATATGTATAGAATTTTTAGGTTTATTAAAACCTTCTGTCCAGACTCCTGCCTCTGGAGGCTAGCAGGTTTTATAAGCATAAAATGACTCCTGATATCTGAGGTGATTTGGAATTTCACTAATCCAATTTTCTCAGCATTGTAGAAGAAGTAAATCGCTGGTAAGATGTTGACATCAGTTTCAAATTGCTCATCAGCCCTTAAATCCCATGCCGTAATTACAAACTTCAAATCAAAGAACACGTTTTCATCTCCGCTTACGTGAATTAAACGGCAGTGGTCGTGACGCACTGCAAGTCCCAAGACGGTACATTCTCGTTCAGTGACGATGGCACTATCAACCTGACTCATCTATTCACCCTCAGAGGGGCAGTTGTTATCTGAAATGAGAGTCTGCAGGGGCCGTTTACACTGCAGCCTCCCATCCTGGCCTCCCATCCTCACCTAGTGAGCCCACACTGTCCCCACAGCCGACCTCTCTCTCCGTCAGACTGTCACTGTGTCTCTCTGTCTCTCTGCCTTGCTCTCCTCCAAAGCGAGCGGAGGTGGGTTTGCTGGGGGAGGCTGTCACAGATAACAGGAGTCAACTCGCAATGTAAGCATGACTTGGTCTTCTCTCCTTTTGTTTCTCCTTCCGTTCTTTGAAGTGCATAGCATGCAGTGACATAAGCATGCTCAAACCCCCAATCAGTGCTTCGATATTAATGTGCCGTTTTTTTCCCCCCGTTAGTGAGCTTAATAACCGTGGTTTTAACAGTTTTAATTGCACTTGCTATTGCTCTCTATGGCCAAGCCCGGGGAAGGCAGATGGTGTCTTAGATCTCCCTGGTGTATTGTTGCCTTTGAGGAGCGTAGCAGCAATGGGCAAAGTCACCATGCAGGGAAAATGTCTCTCCTAAAAGGATGAGGACCATTTGACACAGTCGGGTTTAATGCCGGAGGATAATGAAAACCTAATCAGAGCGGAGATGGGGCTGGCCTTTAACACAAGCCTAAAGCTAAACTGTTCTGGCTGTGAATGTTCCACTTCTCCGTTGACTCCAGTGGGGATTACCTAACTTAATTACACTATCTAACCACACATGGAAGCTTCCCTCCAACCAGCCTCCATTTGTTCTACCATGTGATTCCACCCACACACGTAGAGGCAGCCTCCAGTGCCGTGTGCTGGTTTCGGTTTCTGGGTGTCACTGTGTCCTAGTTCATTGAGCTTCCTTCATATCCGCCAGCTCCACCTAGTATGACATGAAGCCCACACCTAAAGACCAATCCCCTCCGCCCCATAGATAAGCCATGTGGCACCAAACATCACTGGGTAAACATTTGGTGGAGTTGCAGAGTTAGGACAGGAAGTTGCAGAGTGAGGACAGGAAGTTAAGAGTTGTTTTACGGACATCTTTTCTTGTTGGTTTTGGAATCTTATTGTGTACAGAGTCTGGTGGAGGAGGATAAGAATAGCCCGGCTCTAAGAGAGAGAGGGAGGGAGGAGGGGGCCTGTGGGCCTCTCCGTGGGGTCTCTCGTGCAACTCCTCTGCTTGCAGAGCAGATTGCTATTTGAAGTTAATCTGTCTTTCCCATCATTCCTGGAGGCCTCAGTCCTCTGTCAGAAGTCAACAGCAGCTTATTATGGCCGAGCTGGTTTGGCCCACACCCACGCCACGTCTAACCAATGGGCGGTTCTGGAAGCCAAACACGCCCACCCTTCACCGTCTATCACTCAGTTAACATCGCAGAATTAACCGAACCATGACGGAGCACTCTCGCCAGCCGTGGAGATCTGGGAGGAAGGCAGTCCGCCCTGGCCATCCGCCACATCAGTGTAATCACTCAAGCAGACTACATGTTCATGTTTGTCTGCTATGGAGCTAGAAGAAGAAAAAAAAGAGTTGGTTTATTGACTTAAGAGTCTGCCACTCCCCTTCCCCCGTGAGAGATCTCGCTGCAAGAAAGCGAGGGAATGTGGTCCGGAGGGCCAAGACAAACCCTCAGAAACCCCATCCACGTCCTTCCTGCTCCGCCATGGCTGCCGCTGTTTCACTGGAGAGGAGTCTGGCGGTTTCATACCCGCTCCTCTGATACTGCAGCCTGGCTGGACGCTCGGTGCTCGCTGCAGAGGCTCATTTAGGACTCATTACACAGCCCACAGAACACGAGGCTGTCTATTGGCTCATACACAGGCGCGCTGTGCGACTCCCTCATTGATCATTTGCATCTGATGGGGGTTATCGATTGAGACTCCCGCCTTTCTCATCAGGAGGACATCAAAGTCCATATTTTATCTGCCGTCTGTGTTTGGGCACACACAGGACCATTGACGTTAACCATTCACTGTCATTAGTTACAAGGAATATTGATGCTTTCTGCTCCCACTCTGAACACAGTGACTGATCTTTGAGTTTCACCACCAATTCTATAGTGTGTTGCAGGCATTCATGTTGCCACAGAGAAACCCGAATGATGTTGGGAAACTCTGCCTGAATTCAGAAAGCATGTCAAGACTCCCCAAACTGTGAGGCTCTCTAATAAATGATGACCTGTCCTAAACAAGTTATGTATGTCTTGGAGATGTATGGAAATATGTGTACATACTTGAGAATCTTTTATAATGTATTCACTTAGCAAGCAGTAGCTTTTATCCAAAGCAACATACTGTACATTTGGGGATTTGAACCTGCAACCTCTTGAATTGCAGATACTCTACCAGCTCCATACTATCCTCTACTAGCTGTACCTATCTTTGTAAATACTGTACCTACTTAGTTTGTTACAATAGATTGGATTAAATAATTAGGAAACATGATGACCTTTTAGGGTGTAGGAATCCAGAAGCCTGTGTTGATCTGTTAAACCTCAACAAAGCCTGGATCCTTTCTCGTTAGCTTCTCATTAGTTAACCTTCAGAAACGTAGACTCTTCTCCTCCTTCCTGGAAAATAAACTGTAACAAATCTCCCTTCTGGTTGCACTTATTGCCTCCTTGTGTTTTCTGAGACTCCAGTTCCCATATTCCCTTTCGGATCTCTGCTCCCCCACCTTCCTCGAGATCCCAGTGAGGAAATGAAAGGGAAGTCTGACAAGTCTTCCCTGCGACCTCCTGTTTTCTTTCTGATGTTCAGAGGGCCGTCAGTCACAGCTGCAGAGGTCCCTGAGGTCTGTGCGGTAGGTAGCTAAGCGTGCCAGGCAGGTATGCATCTACAGACATCAGTCTGCCACGTGTTTTAGAAGAACAAAGCATGGAAGCTTAGCACCGGCTCAACCGTGAGTTTCTCAAGTATAATTTTCCATGCCGGTTGAATATCGAATTTCCATCAGGAGGAGACTCCATTGGAAGTCGCTAAGCATTTGGACTTGATGTATCTTCGGGAAACAAGCCCTTTGCATTGTGCAATGATGTTGGATTCAACTTGTTCATCAATTTGAGAGACAAATTGCAAGCAAACCACGGAATCTGGGCGCTAGCCTGTTTGTTCAATGCACTTCTCCAACATTCTGCAAAGACATTTAATGAGTGATTCCCTGTTATGTAAACAGAGTATCGTAGGTTTTCCCGCACGCCAAGTTCTCCAGAAATAAATAGCGTTTGATGTAACGGATTAGAGCTGATGGATTCAGTGATGTGTGGTAGAGGAGGACTATCTACAGGCTGTTGTTGAGGTGACAGATGGTAACCATTACATACCATTTCCACATAGACCAGCCGGTTTAGAACTGCATCTCTCCACACACGTGTACTAAAATGGGAGAAAACATGGTACATGTGTGATATTTCATGGTCACGTACACAAATGTAAGGTTTCTGGAGAACCTGTAGGATTGTATTCTCTGGCAATACAGCCCACCAATCAGGTGACGATGTTGGGGGCCTAACATTTGTCCAGAGTCAGGATGGCTAATGTGTGATCTTTTTTTCGTGCATCATTTTTCACGTTTTTCTTCATGAGGGGTGAATCGTTCCTTTTTAGATGGAGAAAGCGTCTTTGCCATTTCCAGTTTTGCGCTCCGTACGTTTATTTTAAAATCTCGAGTACTGGAGAAAGCCATTTGCATTGCTTATACATAGGTCCTGCTGCTGCTAGCTGGCTGCTATGTGCCCAGCTTCACTGCTAGCCGGCATCTCTGTGGTGCTTTTGATTGCTCTGTGAAAGCAGAATAGCCCCTGAGTTGATGAAGCTGTGAATGAGAACTCGACCGCAGCCAAGAAACCCCAGAGGAAGACGCCAACAAAATGCAAGAGCTCCACAAAGGTGGAGGAGGCCTGAATGGTGCTGTGAGAGGCTCGAACTGGCAGAGGCTTGTTTCGTTCCAAAAACCCAATCAAAATGATGTAGAGCAGATGGCCCTCCTCTTTAGTGGTGGACGGAAGGTTCTAGTTGGCTCCCTGTCCAGTACCGCTCTTCCAATTTATTTCGCATAGTGCCCAGCCACAACTATCACAATAACCAACTGTTTAGCTGCTGTGCTCAGAATTCCCCCGGCTGTCAGATGAGCCTGCTTTGTGCCCGGTTGCTAGGTAGCCCCAGGGCCGAGGGATTCAAGAGGCTGGGAAAAGGAAATTATGGGATAGCTTAGAGACACTGTTGTAAACTGGCACATTTTAGTACTGTAACTGCAGTTTGGGGAGGGGGTTGGTAATGCATTGGATGTGCATGAGAGCAAGATAACAGGCATTCCAAGGAAAAAAGGGTGTGGAGAATGGGAGTCTGTCTCCCAGGGCTGTGGGGTCAAAGGCCCTGTAACGTGCTGACAGACACAGTAGGAGTGGGTCACGAGATAAGCAGCCATTAAACTCAAGGTTATAAATGTAAACATTATCTTTCTCGCCAGTCCCTCCTGCATCAACCCTGACATGCACTCCAGCAGCGGTGCCCCCCCCCCCCCCCCCCCCCGTCAGCAGGGGGCTAAAAGGCCATGCACGCTTGTCCACTGTACTGGGAGGGGAGTGAGAGGGGGGGGGGGGGGGGTGAGGCCGGAGAGGAACACATTTGTGTCAGAGAGAGAGATGGAAGCGTTTCCCTTTTGAGACGGGGCCGTTCTGTCTTTGTCTGCCGGCTCCCAGGCCGCCCTACCCCTCACGCCTCCCCGGGGCTCGCGTGGCTGTGTGAAGGGGCCGCGGGCGTTCGGATGACGCGCTGAACGGCGAAGAACAATGGGTGTTAGCCCATCGGCTCTGCTCCCGCTGGAGAAGTCCACACACCAGGGCTAGCTGGGGGGGAGAGGGGGGCAGGTTGGAGGGTGGCTGGTTTAAAGGAGATGGGGGTCTGTGGAGTAGGGTTTCTAAATGTTGGGCCGTGAGCAGCAATGCTTCAGGCATGTCGGGTTGTTGGATAAACGTTTTGTGTGGTTGGAAGGCTCTGTGCAAACACATTACATGGGGTAGGAGGTGCGTTTGGGGGGGGGGAGAGGGAAGAGGAAATGTTCGTGCCAGCGCCGGGGCGAAAACAAGATTATGGGGTTAGACAAAATACAGGGCGGCTAGCTTCCCTGCTGCCCTCGTGTACGCCATGCACAGTCACCCCATTATTATAGCTAGTTTGCAGGGATAGGTTTCATTACAGGCCTGGACCCCCAGAGCAGGGCTGGTTCCACAGCTCGAGCAGGATCCATCACCTTCAGCCCAGTCCCACAGTCCCCTCTCTGTTCTCAGCTCCAGGCCCTGACTGTGGCCGAGCGGCAGATGCTAAACCATTCACGTATCAACAGACAGGCCTGCTTATATCTGAGGAGGAAGGTTGGATAAGGCCAACATGGTTATGTTTGGAAGCAGGATGGGTAGTGACAGTGGGATCTGGCTGTGGGAAGGATTTAACATCCAGGTCTGTTCTGGGGAGTTTTCACCATCAGAAGTTTTCCAGAACAGAGATTTGAGTCATGCAGGAGGTGGCTGCCATTCCGTTTTCAAGTGAAGAGTCCATCTTCTAGAACCAGCTCTTGCGGTTGCCAAATATGGACCCATAACCCCCTGGTGTGTTTGCAGTTAGTGTGTTTGCTCCTCCCTGGTCAAACACAAGAGAGAACAAACAGATGACTTACTAATAGAACCTTCACTCCATGCTGCTTAAGTCCTGCATATCAGGACCAGGTCAGCAGTGTTTATGGAGAGTCAACATGCAGAGGTGAAGAACCCCCACCCCCCCCTCCCCTTAACACATGCACTCCTGACCTGGGGGGATTTAAATGATGATCACTTGTGATAGATGAATTTTGTCACTACTGCATATTTGATATTTTACTGGAACATAAATGCATATGTGGCATGTGTGTGTGTATTTGTATGTGTCTGGTGGTCATCATGGTTACCAGGCTGTAATCTTTTAAAGTGCTCAGCCCAACCAAGACAAGACAGCTCTAGTTCTGTCTTTTCTTATTTGGCTTTGGTTATGCGGAGCCAAGACTCTATCCGTCAGATAATTTCACCCAAGAGCTACATACTCATTAGGAAATTAGAAGCAAAACCATGTAGTTAGGCAATTCTTCATATGACTGGAAGATTGCACAGTAATAACATGATCAGGAAACATCATGCATTCATAAGTATTGCATGCATGTGTAGACCATATCATCCCCCTAGATTCAATAGTTGTTTTTCTCCCCATTAAACATTTCTCACTTGAACTTGTCATCCTCCCTCCCCCTCTTTCTCTATCTTTAGCATGCTGATTACCCTTCAAATTTAAGGCTTTGAATAAAACATGTTTAGAAGGACTCAGGAGCAGGATACCAATTTAAGTGATGAACATGTTTATACCTGAAGTTTAAGAACTGTTATGGTGTTTGAAACGGAGCCCAGGTTTCTCACAACCAAACCGGTAGATATGTGGAATTTTGTTCATTATCAACAACCGTATTAATTCAAGGGAGAGGTCCTGGAGAGGTCATGGCCACACATCTGCTGTGGTCAAGGTCAGAGGCTTGGGAGGCAGGTCGAACCATTTGACCCAGCAGTGGGACTACCCGTCAGGCCTCCAGCAGACAGGATCAGTATGTGGGTGGATGGTTCTGAACAGAGGCCCTGCTTGGGGCCCTGGAGCCCTGTGATGCTGGGCCAGAAGAAGCCATTTTAGGAGAGAAGCCCCTGAATCTGTGAATGCCTCCCAAGCCACCCCATTAACACAAACGCACACACACACACACACACACTCTATCTCTCAAACTGACACAGACCCACACACACACACACACACGCACTCACTCACTAACATGCCTGGTCAACTGCATGCTCCTGCCAAACTTGCGCTTAACAGCGTGGTATAGCGGGCCTGGCACATGGAGAGCATTCTCGGACCAAGTGGGTTAGCACATCAGTGTCACGGTCCAGACCGTAGGAGATCTCTCTCTTTCCTTCTCTCTCTGACCAGGTCTGAGGGATGCACAGGGGAATGCTGATGTGAGCTGAGCTAGCACTGTACGTTAGTGCTGGATGCTAGTCCTAGACTGTAGCACTGGGCGTGTCAGGAATGATGGACCAGCAGGAACAAACTGGGTTTTGTGGCAGTTGTTGTTGCCCTTATGTCGAGCAAACATTATTGGTAATTTTGTTAGTGGGATTTTTAAGATATCTTGTCAAACATGTATGGTCTAAAGTTATTACTGTATGTTTTTTTTTAATATGTTTCTAGCAATGCTTTTCATCGACCGTATACGTTATAAATCCCATTTTGGAAAAAAAGGCAAGGGTTTCACAGCCAATACAATCTGTTATTTATGAGAATGTCCTTCTACGCTGCTTGACTGTCTGTCCCAAAGCAGCCTTGTAAAACCAAAGGTTCATTGGAATTTTGGTCCAACTGAATTCCAGTGAAAACCCAACAGACATTCAGAGATGGGGAGAGAGAGAGAGAAAGAGCCAGAGTGAGAAGGCTGCAATAGACATGGGCGATAAATCCTGCCTCCTGGGTCCTGAGGAAGCTGGCAGTGACCTGGAGTCTCGGGGATGGTTTATGGTTGTCCAGGTAGTTCACCCGTAGCTCTGTCTGTCTGGGAGCCTGCACAGCAGTCGGAGGGGCTGCGTGCTTGTGCATGGGATAGGAGTGCCAGTGGGATTGGAGCCAGGCTCTGACTCTACCTGCCATCCTTTGCCCATCCTGTAGAGCAGCTGAGGTTGTGGTTGTGGACACCCAGCTTGTCAGACAGCCTGCCCAGTTGAATCGTTAGACAGTACCTTCACTGTGAAGGATAGAAGCCGGTGCTGAATTATGTATTCTGTCAGGGGGAGAAGTTAGTAAAACCAGGCAGTTATATCCCAGCTTCCAGATCCTTCTAGATCAGTGTGCATACCATATCTTACCTTCCCAGAGACAGTGTTGACCCTGGCAGACTGCTGGCCTGTGGTGTTCAGAAACCCCCAGCTCCTGATTGACTGCTTCTGTCTTCATCTCTGGCAATCACACAGAAACACACACACACAGAGCAGACCCCGTTGCCCTGTGTGTGAGCGGACTGGATGATGAGGCCCACAGCAGAGGTCAGGCAGGATCACCTCTGGGCCCGCTGCGACCGCGTCGCTACATTACCGGAATGAAGCGGCGGGGTGATCAGTGCACACGAGTCATTAAGGCCGCAGTACCTCTTGCCCGCCACCGACAGGCAGCACCACGCAGGAGGCACGCCCTCTGCTTGTTTAGTCATAAATCCGAGCGGTAAGTGGACAGGGCGCTGGCACGCGGACAGCGCCAGCGCCTCCCCGACCAGGTGGAACGGAACCTTTCTGAGGTGAGAGAGAGAGAGGGGGGGGGGGGGGGGGGTTGGCCTTAATGGCGCGGTGATGAGTGTTGAGGAAGGGCATGCGAGGCATTTGACCCCTCACTTATTCAGCTTTGGCTTTGGAGCCGCAGACCGTATCGGTGTTTGTTCTGCCTTGAACATGTCGTCTCGTTCAGGACTAGATAAGGAACACGGTGTACGCACATATCATTCCTCAAAAGGTCCCTCAACACGAAGCTTCCACTGCTCTGGGGAGTCTGTCCGCTCGGAGCAGGTCAGACGTGTTGCTAATTCCTACTGCCACAGATGAGTTCTTAGAATGATAGATGGAAGAAGGACAGATTTTTCCACACGCACATTGGCGCACGCACGTACACGCGTTGGCGCGCACGCGCACTCACAGCCGCATTCCTAGCAGACGTGACGGTAAGCCCCCAGATGTCGCTTCTTAAGTTCACTTTCTTCCCCCTCTGTGATGGACGGGCTCCAGTGAGGCCCGCCACGATTCACCCTCCCGTAAGCTCTCTCCAGAGGCCTCCCGCGCCTCCACCCCGCTCGGCCCACGCTGCCTCCACCGTAAACAGGAAGGGGAGAGGAATTCTGGGAGTCGACCACTTCTCTTCCGACCTCACTCCCCCGTTTCCTCTCCCTGTGTTCAGGCGCGCGTCTTTGTCACTTTGTCCGAGACCCCTCGACCGGCGGATACATACCACTTGCGTCCCGGGGCCAAACGGACGTTTCCACTTCCATGTTGATGGGCACCGCTTGTCTGGGTGATGGTGACTGCTGGACATTAGCTGTGTTGTATCTCCTGGGCTTCGGCTGGAAGATGCAGTCAGGTTGTGGCTGAAGGTCACGGTGTTCCTTGCCGACTTACTTCGTGAGTCATTGTACCTTGGAGTGGTACAATGACCACTCCAACTTCCTAATCATTCCCTGTTCCCTTAGATTGATTATGGCCAGGCATGGAGACAAACAGAGGTCGATCTCTCCCTCTTTAGCCTCTGGAGTGTTAGGAGATTGGCTCGGCAGGGAAACACAATCTTTTTTTTGGCGTTTGGGGGAGAAAAACTCCCATATATGGATGCGTTGAAATCTCTGCTACTTTTAAAGGGAATACGAGAAACACATGGCCATGTTCAAACAATAGTGGGTGAGAAGGACCGGCATTCATTTCCAACATAAACACACGAGAAATTCTAATTCCAGATTTGAGAGGCTGCGAAGGACTCTGGTTAACTGCGTGGCTGCATGTCTAGTCATCAAACTTCCTGTTGATACAGACTTCTGTGTTCTGTGGGACTCCTGGCCTCCCTTGTCGATTGTTTGTTATCTGTGTTTAGTTCTTCACCCCTGACCTCTCGCCCTGACTTGGCAAGCCTGGCCCTCTGGTATGTGTGGACTGGCCCTCTGGGGTGAATACTGGCGCACTGGTTCTAGTATTGTACAGTGGGGTTCTTGCAGAGGGGACATGGTGTTGAACCATGTCAGACATTCCTCTCCACGGGTCAGCTGGATCACTGCAGCGTGTCAGCGCCCAGAGGCACCTCAGACTGCAGGGAAACTGACAATGCTCTAATGAGCTGCTCAGTATGGGTGTTTAAATGGTGTTTGACTTGGTGTGTGTGTGTGTCAGAGAGAGAGATGGGTTGAGAGATGGAGAGAGACTGAGAGGGAGAAAGGGAGAGATGGAGAGACCGAAAAAGAGAAATGGAGATAGTGTCAGAGACCAGAGGGTTAGCAGTTAGCGTGAGCATCAGTCAAAGCTGGAGCAGGGGAGAAAGGAGGTTGACTTTTTTTCCCCTGGAGAGCTGATAAACTGCTTGGCAGGAAAGTCTTTGTAAATGACTACATTCCTTGTTGGCCCTGTAAGGCTATTTTTACCATTCAAGGGCCTACTCAGCAGCCAGCTTTTGTTCGCCCTACAGCGCGAGACAGGAAAGACTGGTCTCTGGGCCATTCCAGTCGGAGCCTGTCTTTCTTTTACACAGACCTGCCATCCAGTTGACTGTGGCAAAGTAGAGCTATTTATCTAGGAGTGCATCGTATTTTCCTCACTGATATTTAGTACTTTTATTTCTTCGCACTCTATTCACTACTTTTACAAGAAAGTAATGAAAGTTTGAAGGCAAAAATCTGGATAAGCTCTGGATAAGAGTGTCTGCTAAATGACTAAATGTAAAAATATGTATTCATTCAGTATTGTATATTTCAAGATGAGGCTGAGATCAGAGGCATGCCACAAATACACACACACAGACACACATACGCAGACCTACGTCACAGCGATGTTTACTCAGAGTTTGCTGGTACATTCCGCCCAGTCACCAGGCCTGCTGTGTGTTGACTGGGCAAGGAGGTGAAAGGTCCCTTCCCAGGCTGTCCTCGCTTGCCTGCGCCTCAGTGCGCTACCAGCCTGTGGCGTCAGTGCTCCCCAGGGCTTCTGGGAAATGAGTGCGATCATTTCCTAAGAGGATTAGGAGAGGAGGGTGTGGGCCCTGGATGTGTCTCGACGGAGGTTACCACGGTGACTGTGAGAATGACCCCGGCTGTCACCGGGCATCAACTCAATGTCTTATTCTCCATGAATGATCATGTCTCTGCCTTTTTCCACCCCTGTCTCTCTCTTTCTTTCTTTCTTTCTTTCTTTCTCTCTCTCTCTCCTTTCTTTCTCTCTAACTCTTTCTCTCTTTTTCTCTCTAACTTTTTCTCCCTTTCTTTCCCTGTCTTTATCTCTCTCTCTCTCCCCTCTCAGAGTTTGGATGAGCTGGATGATGATGACGGAGTAAAGAAGGACGTGGATATCACGCAGCACAACACGGTCCAGAACGAGGCCATGACCGACCCCGGGGCTGCCCACCTATTACAGGTGAGGGTGCGGGTCCCCTGACCTATGACCACCAATGAAGGCTTCTTATCTGGGATGGGTATAGCTCAGTGGTAGAGCATGTACCCAAACATCAAGAGGTCCGAGGTTCAAGTCTCCTATGTACCATGATACTTTGGATGAAAGCTAAGTGAATACACAATCTATCAATGATATGATATAGTATCTATTAGCATTCCTGACATGAATATTTGAACTGACCATCTACCACCTAGTGCAGTTATAAAATGTGTCGTGCAGGGTAGATTTCCTCGCGGCGATGTCCGTGCATGCCTAGTCCTCAATCTGGCTCCTGTGTAGCAGAGCCGCAGCTGAGTTACCTCCAAGCTGCCGAGTTGAGGCACTGTTGGCCAGACAGAAATCCTGGAGCAGGGCTGCCTTAAAGACAAGCAGCAGGCACCGAAACACCCTCACAGCCAGCAAGCTGTGTCGAAGTACAAATGCAATCATCACCTACAAAACTATCTATCTCCATTACATTAGCGGCGTTCTAAGCATATGCCCCTGGCGCTTGGCTGGGATCATACACACACTCCTCAGTCTGGACCATTTATTTTTAAAACAAGTGCTGTTAAATTTAACACACACGCA
The DNA here is from genome assembly GCF_963692335.1 of Osmerus eperlanus. Classification (NCBI taxonomy): domain Eukaryota; kingdom Metazoa; phylum Chordata; class Actinopteri; order Osmeriformes; family Osmeridae; genus Osmerus; species Osmerus eperlanus. Next base: position 5,670,522 of record NC_085034.1, read on the forward strand.
CAAAGTATTGTGAGCACACACACACACATACACACACGATGTGCAGGGATTCTGGAGTACATCACGTCTCTGTTGTCTGGTGTGAGGCTGGAACCATTTATTTAGACAAAGTGAGCTTTCCTGGATGATGCGTACTCATAAACACGACATGAATAGAAAGGTCCTCCTACCAGCACCGTGTGAACGTGACACGCAGGTATCTGCTTCGCTGTTGCGATGATCCACCTTCTCTTTCCTGTACTACAGTCAGGCCTAAAATATTGAGTTGTCTTCACGTCCACCACATCCTAGAAACCTGGTCAGCCGTACATTTCGACCCAGGCATGGTGAAGCCCATCCTGGGTAGACTCACTGCAGGGGAGACCTTTTAACTGGAACCAGATGTGGGGGCTTCACCTCGAACCACACCACGTCTCCCCCTGATCCAACTGTCGTCACACACGCCAGGCAGATCTGCTGCTGGTGGTCTTAGCGGTGAGGCTACAGTAGCTGTTGCGCCAATCAAAAAGAGGAGGGGAGAGAAAGATGGAGATGGAAAAAGAGGGAGGGGAGAGAAAAGATGGAGAGGGGGAAAAAGAGAGGAGGTAGAGAAAGATGGCGAGGGGAAAAGAGAGAGAGAGAGCGAGAGGGGTATGGGAAATGGAGAGGGAAGGGGAGAGTGAGGTGGGGAAAGAGAGAAATATGGACAAGGAGAGGGGGAGGTTTTAACTGTGTAGCTGTCAGACACACATCTGTGGAGACGGAGCATCCTAGAAATGTGCCGTTTTACCCCGGGCCGTTCATCAGAGTAGACAAGCAGTTGCTATGTTGGTCTGATGTAAAATACTTCTACCCAGAGAGAACCATGTGAGGCCTGTTAGCTTCTCCCCTGCTATCAAGATGTCTGGATGACTCCAAATATTGGACTGAAACATCTACATGTTGGGGTGTTCATGTCAGAGGAGGTCTTTTGAAGTGTGCCTGTGGACCTGTGTGCCCTCCGGCTAAAAGAGAAGTGCTCGAACTGTGGGTCTTTTGATAAGAACTGCTGTGTTTTCCTCCTCCCTTTTGTCTCCCTGTGAGCCAAGTGCAATTTTACTCTGCTTCTCGTTTCACTGCTCATGAAGGTACTCAGTTTTCAGCCTGTCGGGACACTGTGTGATGAGGATGTTTGCTGATTGTGTTGGCTAGCCTGCGTGTGTGTGTGACAACAGTGAGGCCTGTCTGACAATGGCTAGCTCTCCAGCATCTCTGTGTACCTGCTCATTTAGACAATCAGCGCACACACACCGTCTCTGTCTCTCTGTATCTGTCTCTCTGTCTTTGGAGTTCTCTGGGGGCCCCTCATGTGGTCCTGGTTATCAGGCCTTCTCTCAGTCATGCTCTCTAGGGTAAGTGGAGCTGTGCAATGAAAACACTTTCCATGATCCTGGAGCTGTATCAGAGACAGACTGGAACCTTCTGGAACATTCCACCTCATCATCTGCTTTTAATGTGACGCTTGGTCCGCTGATCACTGTGTACAGGGGGGTGGTTCTGGTGCCTCTTGTCTCTGCTCATCCCTGTGTGTGTGTGTGCACGCCCTTAATAAACTCTCTCTCTTGCTCCTATGCAAAGATAAAATGTGTTACACCTGAGTATGATCCTTTATTCTGTCTCTTGCTGTCTTTCTTTCTGTCTGCTCTTTATTTCCGTTTTTTTTTCTCTCTCTCGCTCACACACATACACGCACACATATACACACTTTTGTGGTGACATCCAACACTTCTTGACAACTCTCATTTGCATTTTTAATTTGCACCTTTCAGTCCAAAAGCGTCAGGCGATCGCTTACCAGCCAGGGAATTCTCCTGAATAAACCCTGCTTTCCTCTCAGCTGAGCACTGTTTGCAAAGACTTTCAAAAGTTTAGTAGTTTTACCTGTCAAAATATTTGAACAGGTTCTCACCTATGTTGACCAAAGCTTACAGGCACATAAACCAAGTCACCCAGAGTAATATTTGTCCTTTACTAGTTTTCGGTCGGCAAAAGTAGGTCATGTACTCCGCTGTTCCAGCTGAATTCGTTTCCCCCACCTTCTCAAATGTCAATCATAGTCTTGTATATAAAGGACACATCAAGAATGGAGCGTCTCAGGGTATCCAGTAAGATAGCCATCTTTTATCGGCTTTGTGGAGCGAGATGGGTTAAACTTTTGCAGCACAGGGTTTTTGGCAGTGTGTTAGAATCCAGAAGGCATCTATTGTTGGACTTTTATAAGGCATGCCTTTAGAGACTTACAATTTTTTAATGGGCTGTTGTAACACTTATAGAAGTACCTGATGGAACTTCTTAAAGATAGATCTAAAGTCTCAACTATTCAGCCTAGGTTCTACCACAGAGCCTTAAAATGTGAATAATGATGACTCAACAAGGTTCGACTTTAGTGTATGAAAGCATGTATTGTTCCTTGTTTCCCCTTTAAAGAAAATAAAATAACCTTAATTAAACCAAGGATGTTGAGTAATGTATCACTCAATTACAATTTACATGTACAGTTACTGTGAACAAGGATACTGGCCACATATCCTGTCCGCAGACAAATACATTAGCTGTTCTTACCAAATTGAAATAAACAAAATAAATCTAGATGTCACAAAAACACAATACTTCAATTCACAAAGAACACAACAATGACTAGACTATGACAATCATTGTCATTTAACTTCACATGAGTGATGTGGAGTATCGTAATGAAAATACTCATGGTTTGTTGCACTATGTGGTGCAATTGTGGTTGGTATAGATTCCTACCACACCGGAGTACAATAGTTTTTAAGGCAGTCCCTTCCGAGGAAATAGGAATCTTCGCATGCAATCTTCGTCTTTTCTCTATCCTTATGTCGGGCGGCTCGCCATCCTTGGAACGGAATCCTACACTCCTTACACTCACAAAAGACCCAACCTGTTTTACAACAGGATCAGAAGACATATATTCAAAAAGGATATTCTTGAAAACTACTGTCGAACTAGTAAGATAGTAAACTGGTCTAGGCATTACAGAAAATGTAACATTAAAACGACTAAACGCACGTGGAATAAAATTGCACGTGGTGTGAACAATGGCTAGCCTGGCTAACACACCGAGCAGGCTAACTTAGACATAGCAACGAAATAGCTAGCAAAAGCTATGATGAACTAGCTAGCAACACATTAATTCCCACTCACCAAATCCCTGAATAAACTACGCAGTTCTTTTCTTTATACTTCTCTTATCTTTTGTCAAGATAGTATAATGTACACTACTTATTATTAAATGAATAAAACATGTATATCACTTGTCTTGGTTCACGTTTCAGATTTCAGCTTTCACTCTTCGTTTCAACTGCTTTTTTCTGCGTGCTCACGTTCGTCCACCTCAAGCGTGGGGAGTGAGCCTACATCACACCGTGAGCTGATTGGCATACGGTCAAGTGCTCATCATTACATTTCTAAAACGTGATTGGCTTATTCTAAATACTTGTTAGTTACAAATGAAATATTTTGCTATAATCAACCTTTAGATTTAACCATTCAAAATAACAAATAATTTGTAACCTGGTCCTTTTTTACTGGGTTACACTGTCAAATTCACAAAAGCTGAGAGCCCCCCCACACACACGCACGCACGCACGCACGCACTCACACACACACACACACACACACACACACACACACCAGACACACTCAGTCAGATAGGGATTGATATGACACAGCTCTTGTTTGTCTCGAGTCAGCAGTGGGCTGCGACCACAGTCTACTGGTCAAACGAGCCCAGCGCTGTGGTGAACAACCTCTCCACCAGTCTTGACAGAACAGCTCCATAGAACAGAACGCACAGCTACTGCAACCCTGCCGCAATGTAAACTCAGTTTCCAATGCATTAAAGTCTCTATTCTATTCCAAGGTTCCAGACTTGGCACTGTTGTGATAATGTATTCCCGATTTTATCGTATTTGATTCAGTTCAGCAGTTCCTTATGAGAGTAGATCCAGTAGTCAGTGTGAGTGTTGTCTATGTTGTGCCGTGTGTCCTCTGTAATCGAGGCTGCTACGATGCCTATTATGGGAGCTGTCAAGTGAGCTCAAGCATGATGAATAGAGTCACGAGTCCCATAATGCACCCCTGCTAAAGAGGCAGAATTCGAATGGTGTTAACCTACACAACAGACCGTCCACATGCTTAGATGATTTCTCTGAAGCACAGCAGTGGGCACACTGATGTGCTGAAGTTCGAGAGGAAGGCTGAAAAGGTATGGTGGTTCTCTCTCTCTCTCCTCTCTTTACAACTGTCAGAGCTCCCTTGCATTCTTGAATGTATTGCCCACAGTTGGTCAGATCAACACAGACACTGTAGAATAACATGTTCATGTTATTCTACATGTAATATGTTCAATAACATGCTCTCTCTCTCTCTCTCTCTCTGTCTCTCTGTCTCTCTGTCTCTCTGTCTCTCTCTCTCTCTCTCTCTCTCTCTCTCACACTCACACTCACACTCACACTCACACTCACACTCACACACACGTACTAAAATATACAAGAGAACGCAAGTGTAAAAAAACCTCCAGGAACCACCTTTAGCCTTGATTACATCTCAACAGCAAGGATTTAGCTAATCTAATCTCCACAGCACCTTTATTTCGCTCAAAAATCATGGTTTTGCTGTAAATTCCTAAGAAAGGACTCACCCCTGATGTATTTGGTCTATGGTGTAGATGAGCATTAACTACACCTGAAACAAGGACATGACTGTACTCTGAGGAGCTGGGCTGAGCATACAGCTGGTGCTGGTATAGGTGAGGGCTTCTTGGTGATGTACCTGCTATCTTTCCAAACATATTATGGTACATATTTGCATTTAGACAGCCAATCTTGTGTGTCCTATACTGTGCTCTATTTTTTTAAAACAGGTTTTGCAGTTTAAATATAGATGGGTTTCTTTTAAGTGTGGAGCTACCAGTGCTGTGTGATCAGATAATGAAGGCCTTAAATCCTAAGAACGTCTCATTACTTCGGTTTTAGGGCTTTTCTCCAAACTTCCCTTCCTCTATTTCTCGCTCTCTCAGCTCTCTCTCTCATCTCCCTCTCTCCCCTCAAATCTACTGTCTCCAGTCCTGTCACTTTGCTGCCATTAGCATCCGGCCCTAACACCCAGCACTAAGTCGTCATCCTCATGGACAGTCATGTGAGACATTGTCATCACAGTAAGCCCTAATCCTTGATGAAGTCAGCAAAGCTCTCCTGAAGCGCCACCAACACCACAAAGTTGTCCTCCCCCGTCACTTTGGAGCCAGCCTCACATTCTTCTTCATAGTTTATGGAACACATAACCGCTAGCTCAGAGGGTTTTGTATGTTGTGACTCACACCTATGTCTGATAGGGGAGGGGGAAAGGGTGGTATCCGTGGAGTTTGGAACCCTATTCGAAGTGGTTATCCCACAGTACAGCCACACAGGGATGACACGGACACCCTGGGCCTGCCCCCGTCATCCATCCTACATGGCCTGTCATCGAGCATCCCTCTATCCTCCATCCCTCTTCCTCCATCCTCCAGCCGTCTTACCAGACATGCCCTGTCCTCTATCTGACAAGCGTCCCAGGGAAGCTGCTGGTCCCAGAGGCCAGATGAGGACGGAACCCGTTCACACAGAGGGCTCAGGACAGCACCGGGGGAACGGACGGGATGTCAGGAAGCCAGGCGAGGCATCCTGGGAAGCAGACGGGGAGAATGGCCCTCCCCTATAGCCTGGCTCAGAGTGATGGAAGGAAGGAAGGAAGGAAGGAAGGAGGGCAGGGGATCGCCATCAAACTAGAAATGTTCCAGTGTCAGCCCTGAGCGCAGAGTATAGACGTGCACACACACACACTAGAGCATAGCACCTCTGAGGAACTGACCTGCTTTTCAGATGAAGTTGCTCTCTTCTCAAAGGAAATCTTTGGGGGCATTACCACCTAGGTATAGACCTAAGCAACCATTAGATTATTCAATAATGGAGGGGGTTATGATTAACGTCCTCACCTGGGGTTGCAGAAGGATATTGCGGTGCATCACTCTGGGCTATCAGGGTCTAGCTAAGCTATTAAACTCAGACAGAATACCTATATATCAGCTTAACAGCAGAGACTCAAGCTCAATGTTTATATACAACCTGCAGGCTGGTCAGGAATGGCTATTCCAGGTGTATTTCTGCTAAATCATGTTGCTGGGTTGTCATTCAGTTTTTATGGTCCACATGTTTGTTTATATTCTTATTTGATAGATATTTTCCACTAACCCTATTCTTAGTATTTGATTTGTTAAACATATTTGTATTAAATTACAAACTGAAAACCACTTCAGAAACACGCCTTCTGTTTGTAAGATTGTTCTCCAACAACAACATTCTCTGTGGACTGACACAACTCTTCTGCCTTGTTGTTCCAGGACACTCCAAGGTCCGGGAGCAGTCGTCAGAAGAGGTAGGAGACCCATCCCTCACAATCACCATCCAGAAAGCCTTATGTGTTACGTGCTAAGGGATGAATTGCACCGATTTGGGTCATTAATGACTCTCGTACATCCACACAAACACGTCTGTTCATTTTAGTTTCTTGAAACTGGAATATGTGAGCTTGTGCGTGCGTGTGTGCATGTGTGTCCGGGCACTACCAGTCAAGCAGACTGGTCAGAAATGTCGTTTCTGACCAATAATGGTCAGAAATGACAAGGCAGCTTCAGTAAGCACGCTCCTGTCTTGGTGTCAGCTGGACGCCAGCAGACATTTTCCTTAAACTGTCATTCTAGTCGTTGGTGGGCGCCCTGGCGAAAATGAGGTGATTTGCTCCAAAAGGTCTGTGGCAGTTCATTTGAAAGGCTGGATCAAAACCAGCCGCATATACTGCAGCATCTGACTTTAAGTTCAATCAAAGTCGATATGGTAATAAATGTCTCTGATTGCAGCCCATTTCCTATTCTCACAACCCGCACAACTTATCTGATTGACACGTATTACACAGCACCGCCAAAGCCATTTCTGTCTCTTGTAGAAGTGAATTATTTGTGCTCCAATGGAACCGCATTCCCTTCACTGCAACACTTTCAAAGAACAATCTGGAGTTTTGATGCCCCTCTCCTCCTCGTTGTCATTAGCATGAGACAATGACCACCAAGCGCTTGTTGAGTCGAGGCGGAATATAGGCCAGGGCCACCAGCTGACGCTCTCAATCTGGCCAAGCAATTACGCCGGCCTGCGATTGGCTGGCGTGGCCACAGTTGGACAGTCCGGTGAACTGGAGCGGAGAGGATGCCAGGTGGGCACCACAAGGCTGCAAGGGGGCATGGGATAGCTGGCATGGGATAGCTGGTATAGCGGGTGTGGGATAGCTTGCATGGGTAGCTGGTGTGGGCTAGTGGGCATGGGTAGCTGGTGGGGATGGGTAGCTGGTGGGGGCTAGTGGGGATGGGTAGCTGGTGGGGATGGGTAGCTGGTGTGGGCTAGTGGGCATGGGTAGCTGGTGGGGGCTAATGAGGATGGGTAGCTGGTGGGGGCTAATGAGGATGGGTAGCTGGTGGGGGCTAGTGGGGATGGGTAGCTGGTGGGGATGGGTAGCTTGTGTGGGCTAGTGGGCATGGGTAGGGGCCACTTATTGTCCCGTCAAAGCTGAAACATCAGGAGAGTGTTGCGGTTTGTCCTCTTTCCTGTCTCGCTTGCCTTGTTTGGTTGGAGTTGTGGTTGCAGGGATTAGACCATCAACATGATCTGGACTGTGTTGGTGGGACATGATTCAGCGCTCATCCAGACCTGGCGCCTGGGTGCTGGTGACCAGGATGGTACGGAGTGTACAGTCTGGTGCTGGTGACCAGGATGGTACGGAGTGTACAGTCTGGTGCTGGTGACCAGGATGGTACGGAGTGTACAGTCTGGTGCTGGTGACCAGGATGGTACGGAGTGTACAGTCTGGTGCTGGTGACCAGGATGGTACGGAGTGTACAGTCTGGTGCTGGTGACCAGGATGGTACGGAGTGTACAGTCTGGTGCTGGTGACCAGGATGGTACGGAGTGTACAGTCTGGTGCTGGTGACCAGGATGGTACGGAGTGTACAGTCTGGTGCTGGCTCTGTCTTCTCTGCCCACCTGCTGGGGCTCAGCTGAGCTGATCACTGGCTTCGCTCTCGCTCTGTCGCTCTCGCTCTCTGTATTTCTGCTCCTGTTTCTCTGTGTCTCTCTCGCTCCCTCTCTTTCTCAGTCTCTCTTTCTCTCCGTCTCTCGGTGGCTGTCTCCCTCTTTTTGCGCTTTGTGTTTCTTTTTTCTTCCTCTCATTCTCACAGCGGGTTGCTAATAGGCCAGAGTGGGCTGTTTAGCACGGGTGACAACAGATGCTGAAAGCCTACGAGAGACTTAAGGTTGTGTGTGTGTGTGTGTGTCTGCGAGCGTGTGTAAACAGAACACGTGATGTTGCAACCTTCTGCTCTGGAGGGGGTTGGGGGGGGGGGGGGGGGGGGGGCGGGGGGATTGACAAAGGTCAGCACCAGAGTTGGGGGTCCATGTTCCCCAGCACAGATGTACTGCTGAGTGTGGTGTGTGTGTCTACGAGGGAGGTGTGGCCTCCAAGTAGCCTTCACAAGAGAGAGGAAGGAAATGCACTCGCTCTGGGTGTGGGCAAGCGCCCTGGAGAGCGGTTCAACCTCTTCCTCTCGATCAGAACCAGCTGGCACTGCGCTGTTTAGCTTTGAAAAGGAATGAAAGTAATCTTAATGGGCTTTGGTAAATGTCAAAGAGCCGAAGAGTCAGGCTGTCTGTGCGTGTCTGTGTATGTTCCAGTCCGTGTTCATGGGCCTGCTTGAGCGTGCGTGCGCGATGAGTGACAAGTCAGGACTTGTGAAGCCGAGCTGAATGAGGTGATCCACAGGTGGACGGCTGGAGTGGTTGTCGCCTTCCAGGTGGCCATTGTGGGCTTTCACTCGGACTTGCGCTGAAGCAGGCTCCCATTTGAGACGGTTTTTTTTCAAAGTCGTCTTCGCTTTCATAAGGGGAAATGGGCGCTTCAGAATGTTCTTTCAGACACAGGCATGATAGAATGTCATACTTTTCAAAAACTAGAATGAGGAAAAACGAACTTCACACTCTCTCTCTCTCTCTCTCTCTTTCGCACTCTTTTTACTGTTGCTTTTTAAGAATTTTTCTGCAGCCCAGAGCCTGCAGCCAAGGAACTAAATTCCCAAAGTGAGGGAAAAGGCCAAGCACAATCCTCTTCGGTTCCGATAAAATGACTGAGCTGTGCCCAAATCAGTAAATACTGAAATAAATCAGCTAGGAACATTGGTTCCTCCGGTCCTTGGGTGCCCCTGAGCTGTCCTCAGGACAGAGCAAGACGGAGAGCGGGTCAACACTGCACACCTCGCCCCCCTCGCAGCATTTCTCCTCACCAGCTGACGAACAGGACCACATTGTTTGTCCGTGACGTGAAAAGAATGGATGCCAATTCCCGCTCTCTCCAGTCCCTCAGTGTTTCGAGATGGACACATATTTTTTAAGCTTTTCATTTCTCCCTCCCCCCCCATCTCTGCTCAAGTGGCGAGAAGAAACTTTTGACAGCTTTTGTGTGCTAATGGAGCTTAGAGGCAGGGGGTGCTGACATGAACACTGCAGAGTGATGAAAAGTTTTTTTTTAATGGATAAAACACTTATTTTCAGGCCTTAAGAGTCAGTCTATTAGAAGTCCATTGTGTAGCCAGGGCTTCAGTCCTAATGGTCAGAAACAGCTTTTAGCTTAATGCAGTATTTTCCGCTATTGACAATCAGTAAGCGTCTCCCTAACTACGTGTGTGTGTGTGTGTGTGCCTGCCTCTGTGTGTGTGTGTGTGTGTGTGTTCAGCTCCTCAGGGCCCGGCTCCGAGGAGGAGTCTGGGGGAAACAGCCGACAGCGCCACAGCCGCCCCGGGCGAGAGGCTGCAGCCCCCGGAGGCCTGGAGAGAAGGCTGGAGGACCTGGAGAAGGTAGCTGCTGCCTGCTCTGCTGGAGCCTAGCCACCTCACTGTTACTGCTGCTTGCACATAGAAGGGACCAAACAGACAGCAGCTCTAGCGTGGAGCATACACATGTTAGTCTGTATGGGTCAGGGTAAGGATCATATCTGGTCCTCCTTTAGCAGTGTAGTAACATCTACTGGTGTACTTCAATCTACTAGTGCACATACACCACCGGTTTCTACTGTGTCCTGTCTCCTAACCTGTCTCCTAACCTGTCTCATAACCTGTCTCCTAACCTGTCTCCTAGCCCCACACTAGCCTAGCTGTCCAGTTCCTCCTTCAGAGTTTATGAACACCCCGGTTCGCTCAGCTCTGCTCCCATCACTTTTCATTGTTAAATGTCAGGGCCAGTCCGGGAGGAAGCGGGAGGGACGGCTGCTTTAACCTGGCCCCACTGCCGGGAGCCCCGGCTCTCTCTCAGCGTGATGGACTGCTATGCTGGTCCATCTGTTTAGGTTTCTGTCTCCAACGTGTTGCGTTACAGGCCTTTTTTTTACCTGGCTGTTTGTCGTGTTTGACTGATGTTACGGTTTTATCCAGTTGCAGAGGCATGTGCTGCATGCTTACGTTTTCGTGATATCCCATTACGGCGGCGTCCATCTTAATAATGCGATTGATGCTTTGAAGCTCGGGTTACTTACGCTACTCAACATTGGATCAGATAAATACTGCTTTGGACAATCAACCACATCAAGGCTTATGTTTTCTTGTCGTTACAGTAGATGCGTTTCCTTGGACACCGGTTCTGGCTTCTCAATTGTAGAGGGATGGTTTAGCCAGAAAGGCAGATTAAATAAATAATTCTGTGTACATTACTGCCGCTCCCACCGTTATGCATCCTCTCATTCTGTCTCTCTCCTTCCTCAGCCCGTACTAGCACCGGCCCTTCTAGTCTCCTAGGTGACCTTAACGAGTGTTCCTTGTCTGTTGAACAACAACAAAGCCTTTTAACAGAGGTAATTGTGTGTGTGTGTGTGTTCAGGAGCTGGCCATGGAGAGGCAGGAGAATGACAAGCTAGCGAAGGCCCACCAGGACAAAGACGACCTCATCGACAAGCTAAGGGAAGAGATCGACCTGCTCAACAGAGTAAGTCTCGCCTCGCCCCGATGAGAGAAGAGTTAATCAACAACCCCACCTGAACGCTTCATATTCACCCTTTTGGTTTGTTCATCCATGCGTACCTCTAATCCATGTCTCAGAGCATCCGGAACAATTTGCTTCACCAAAAGATGGTGTGGTGAGTAGGCGCTTCTTCTGTCCTCCCAGTGAGTCTGTGTTTGAAAACACAAAGCTGGCCGTCAGCCCTGCCTGCTCACCTGTCTCTCCCACAGAGGACGTTGCTATTCAGCTGTGGCTGACAGAGCCGGTGTCATGTTGACACAGCGATGTGCTCTAGCAGAGCACAGAGAGGCAGAGGGACCCGGGGCCAGCGAGTGGCCTCGCAGCTGTGTGTGTAGAAGCCCACTAACGCATTCCCATCTTTCTATCTGGAGCCAATCAGCTTGATATTGTGAAGCGGCTCTCTCAGATCAGCAGAAGATTACAATTATCCACTGTCGATTAGAGTAAAACTCTCAACACACACACGCACTCGCACACACCATCACATTCTCCCCCTACCCAAGCTGCTTATTTGGCCCTGATTGGTGTTTGATCAAAATGAGTTAAACTCATTGTCAGCCATCACGGTGGCACCTCGAGCTGGGTTGCTATGCTGGGCTGTTCCTGTAAACCAACACCCAGTTTGAGGTGAGTTCACCTCCCCTGCAGCCTGTGGCAGGGTGTGGGAACACTGGTAGTGTTCGCCGTGTGGAGCCTGACTCAGAACAGTCTCTTCAACCCTGCCACTTTCCCTGACAGATCTTGTCATCTTATATGTTCTCGAAAAGCAATACGGCCTGGGGTTTCAGTAAAAACAATCCCCATGATGATCAGTGATCCATAAGCTGTGGTGAAGGTGATTCTGTTTGCTGAGGAAGGTTGGATGTGAATGCATTTGGTCAATACTTGAAAAAACTTCCCATTGTATCAAAGGAAGTCTACTCGTAGAACGGAACAGCTGTCACCTTGGCAACCATATGTATTACCCTGGCACATAGTTTTCCCAGTGGTACCAAGAAATCTGGCCCGAGAACAGTCAGATACTGATCTGACCTGTAATATATCTCCTAGTGGAGCTCTAAGCCTAGTCAGAAGTTATTGTTGGTTGAAAATATTTTTGGGGTTTGACGGATCAAAAACATAATTCGCTCCTGGCATTAAAAAATGACTAGACTCGGGCAGCCAGGGTTTCCCTTTTTTCTATTTGTCTGCCCTCTGAGGTCACAGCCGTGTTTTCCCCAGACTGCAGGCAGGGTTCAAAGGTCAGGGATGCTCATGTAGAAGGCGCCTCACACCCTCTCTGAACCCCGAGCATACTCAGAAGCCCTCGCCGCTGAGAGACGCTCGACCAACCCTCCGTCTCACAACCTCCTGCTCCACTTTTCTGGGTCACGGTTCTGCCGGCGGAAAACACGGTTCGGTTTTTTTTTGGCATTTGAAAAAGGAGAAGCAGCAGAGAGGGGGGGGGGGGCTGCTGACAGCCTTTCATGTCTCAGATATACTGCAAGAAGAGATGGCCATCCCCCCTCCTACAAAGCATTCCAACACAAACAAGATGTGAGCCTACGAACACAGGGCCGAGTGTTGTGTTTCACAGGCCCCGCCGCGTGTTCTCCCTGGGCCTGACTGGTTTCCTTACCTTGACATTTCTTCATTACAATACTTACCCACAAGCTATATGGCTGTACAGGGAGGTGGAGGTTGGGGGGGGGGGAGGGGGGGTGTGCCAGACGTGGGGGCTGATGCCAGACGTGGGGGCTGATGCCAGACGTGGGGGCTGATGCCATCACATACAGGAATTGTGTCATTTAAAGTCTGGTCCTGGGAACACCAGCCGTGGGTGATAACCATCAGACAGCCTCTCCGAGAGACTATACAAAGCAAGGCCTGATGGGATAGAGGGAGATAAGTATAGATCCAGTCTGGCATCTTCTGTCGGGGTTCCAGATAGAAGGTTGTCTCCCCAAGAGATGTTCCTCTAGCAGGGGGGGGGGGGAGAATTGATAATGCTCTTCCACTGGCTCACTGAACACCCCCTGCTGGGAATCAGCCTCTGGATGTCCCTGAAGAGTCCATGCTGTCTGGTGCTGATCTCAGGTGCATGATGAAGGCTGCTCCGTCTAGATCTTATCTCTCATCTTATTTTTGTTCTCATTTCGGGGAAACTCCTCTGTGGTTCGCAACGTTTGACTACGTCCCTGTCATTAGAGAGCGGCATCCTCCTCTGAGATCGGCCTCGTGTCTGTCTCTGTCCACGGCGCTCCGGTGTCGAGCTGCTCTGTGGCTGCTCTGTGGCTGCTCTGTGGCTGCTCTGTGGCTGCTCTGTGGCTGCTCTGTGGCTGCTCTGTGGCTGCTCTGTGGCTGCTCTGGGTCCGGGTTACACTCCCGGCCTCCTCTCTCGTACCTTCATGCCTTTTAAAGTTTGCAGAGAAGTGCGACTGCGCTCATTCCTCCCCCCCCCCCCCCCTCCCCCCCCCCTCCGGCGATCAAACTGTCGTCGCCGCCGGTGATGGAGGAAGCTGAAAATGAAAAGTGTCACTTTGGGATGGCGGGGCTTTGATGAGCCGTTGGCAGCTCCTCGTCTGCGGCTAATTGAAGCTGTTGATGTTTAATTTGTTATTATCGAAGGCGAGGTGGCTGAAGGGTAGACCTATGAGTTCCGACTCACCTCGCTCCCCCGCCTCAGTCTTCCCCCCACCCCCTCCTCCTGGCAGGCTGGCTGAATGTGGCGACCGGCTGGCAGGTCTTGGCAGAGGGGACAGTGTGTGCTCTCGTCCAGGTGTCTGACCGCTCGGTGTCTCTTGCAGGACCTCGACGACATCGAGGACGAGAACGAGCAGCTCAAGCAGGAGAACAAGACTCTGCTGAAGGTGGTGGGTCAGCTGACCAGGTAGAACCTCCAGCAGGTAGAACGTCCAGCAGGTAGAACCAACAACAGGTAGAACCTCCAGCAGGTAGAACCAACAACATGGACATGTCCTTTCCCCAGAATGAACAACAAACCCTTTACAGTGTCATCGGACCGCCATGTCTCACTTTCCTGTCATTCCTGAACAAAAAAATAAATAAACACACACATATATATATATATGAGAGAGAGAGAGATTTTAGAACCTCCCATCCATAGATTCTACTTGAGTGTTCCCCCTGAGGATGGGATTCTGACTTCAGTGGATTCTAAAGAAAGTGAGTGTACCTGTTCCTGGCCTCATTGTGTCTCTGCGGAGGTCCTGTTGTGTCTATGGTGGCATATTTAATGTAAATGTGTTGTAAATATTCCATTTGGATTTTGTTTGTTTTGTTCGATAAAACCTTGAATAAGGAAACATTGAATTTTCCCAGTTCATCACAAAGCACACAAGGTTCTCCTGTAGGTTGTTTAAGTGAGCTGACAATGCCCTCTCCACATTCATAAACTCACGGTCTGTTCACCGGGGGTCTTCTGACACAGGAAACATTCCCAGATCCAGGTCCTCCTTATGTGTAATGACAGTGCATTACACAGCAAATATACTCTGTGGATCATCTCTACATCCATGTCTATTAGACCGTCAATAAATCCTGTGCGATTCAGACCACGTCAGACAAAACCACTACTGTCAGCCAAAGTGGGCTCTATGCCTTGCCCCGCCCTTTTAGGGACACATCCAAGAGCACCACAAGCTTGAAGGAACGAGAGCATTCGACCTGCTCGTGCCCATGGTTACCTTACCATTCATACGTGGTACATTTGAACCCAGGTTGTATAGAAACAACCCGGACTCATTAAAGATATACAGTATATACCCATGCTTTAGCTGTTTCAAATGTTGACAATTTAGTTTTGCGCTGTAGTATGTTGGTGGTGAGGTTTTGTTTTGGGGTTTAACCCTGTAGGAATCAATGTGGAATCTGTGTGTATGCATATTTTGGCGTCTTTAATTCAAGCGTTTACAACTTTCCTTTTTTTTCTTTTTTTTTTTCTTGGAAATGTTGTTAGCTGTGTTAGCTGCTCGTGGTATAGAGTGAGCGAGATATTTACAGTAAGCTACAGCTCTCCTTTTGTCGTATGATAACCAAATTAACTGAAGGAACATGCTGTTTGAAATGGCTCTCAACTGTTTACTCTGAGCAATGATGAGGCTGAGACAGCATATTACTCTTACCTAATCTGTACTTAGACCATGCATTCCTGTAGGGGCTGGGAGGGGGTGCAGAGGGGCTGGGGAGGGGGTCAGTTCATTGTGATGAAGTGCATCTTTTCTATCTCTCCCTCTTGTCTTGTACTTGTCAAGCCCACTGGGTGGCAAAGAATATATTAAAAGTTTTCAACTGTACAGAGGGGATTCTGAACATAACCACTTTCTCTCTCTCTCACACACACACACACACACACACACACATACAATACATCTCACTCACTCTCACACACGCGCACACACAATCCATCTTGCACACACAAACCGACACGCGTCCTACTCCTCTGTCTCTCTCCACTACATCATGCATGTACAGAAGATGAAGTCATTTAATAAATGTTGATTATCTCTCTCCTCAGTCGACTCGTTCTTGCTCTTGAAGTCTAAGTTGATGTGACAGTGCCGTGCGTCTGGGCAGGTAATGTATCCTGACAGGACGGGGGTGTGCAGGGGAGGCTCCTCCATCGCTCTCAACCACGCTCTCAGTCATCCTACCGGTCACTTGTAAGCCTAGCTGGTAGACCATCCTCTCCCTATATAGCTCTATATCTCTCTCTCTTTCTCTGGCTGTCTCCGTTTATGGATTCCTCTCAGCCCTCTCCTCTCCCCCCCCCCCCCCCCTCCCAAGCTCGAGTCATTAGTCCTCTCACCTTGAGAGAGGAAGGAGAGAGGAGGGCTCCACAGGAAGCACATCACCACTAATGTCAAGGTAATTGCCTGGTCTCCTCAGGTCTCCTGGCCAGCCCCCATAATACCCATTAGCATTTTCATGGAAAGAAAGGTTTTGCTTCAGTATGCTTGTGTAAAGGACTGAAACAATTCCATCTTTTGGGAAGACTGTTCTCCTTAGACCCTCCATGGTTCACAGGTCCTTCAGTCACCTCACCCATCCCACTTTTTTCAGCTTCCGGCTCGCACCCAGAACAGCTGCCTAAACCGCTCAACCTGGTTGATGGTCTAGTGTCATCATTCATTCTCCCCAATCCACTGTGGTGATGTAGAGATCCAAATGCAAATTGCATGCCATGATCCCAACGCCTCACTGGTACTGAACGCCACAAAGCTCGGATTTGTAATCCAAGTCTCAAGTCACAGATGAGGAACTATCAAAGGTTATTACCCCAATCCCTCATTAAGTTGGCTCAGTAGCTGTGCAACAGAACAGAAGTGACACTTTGTATTCATAGCTTTTAAGCAGACCTCAAAGATGTTCTTGGAGATGATGCAGCCAGAGAGGCAGCTGCTATGGTCTGTCATGTCGAATGGCCCTCTCTGTGTACACACCCAGATGCATTTTATCCTGTGGAGCTGATAGCGGTCTGGGGAGGGTGGCTGTGTCTCCTTATCTTGTTCTTGAAGGAGCCCATATTTCATTATCAGTGGTTTCATGGCTGCTGGTCCTCCGAGTCTATCTCTCCTCCATCTCACATCCAATGTGCACGGAGCCACTCGCCCATCTAGAGATGGGTCACAGCGACGGAGAGAGGAAAGGATTGAGGGAGGAAAATACAGAGAGAGAGAGAGAGAGAGAGAAAGAGACAGAGAGAGAAGGGGGGGGGGAGAGAGGGGGGGAGAGAAGGGATGAAAAAGAAGGAAATTCAATTTGGTTGTTTTTTTGTCGGGTCCATTTTGACCAGAAATACAGATGTGGTGTTTTACAATATATCTTTTGAAAATCTCCCCACCCGTCCATTTATGTGTCCCTTTTGCCCATTTATATATATACTTCCATGTTCTAGAACTCAGATCCTTGCACAGACGTGGCCCCAACCGCACGTCTTTGGTCTTTTCCAACCGCACATGGATGACCTTGGTGTTTCTGAGAGATGCTGTGTGGCTGACCTCCAGCCAGGTGTTTCTCTGGTCACTCTCTTCCACGGTTGTCTGGAAGCTGCCAGCGTCCGAGTCTGTTAGGTGAGAGCTTGGCGAGAACATCACCCCGACACTGACTCTTCTCTCCAGCTTCCATCAACACGTTGCGATGTTGAAATGCCCTTTTCAAGTCGATAGAGGAGCATGCTTTGTCATGTCTGTCGTCTCTGCAGAGTGAAGACTGTGAATAACTCATGGAATGGATTCTCATAATTTCGATCTCCTTACACTGTTACCATAGCAATGTTGGTGATATGTATTAGTGTAAACACAACCAGGCTTGATTATGATGGCATACTATAGTCTGATAGCATGTTTTGTTTTACCTTTTGTCTGCTTAATGAAATGCTTTGTGTTAGATGATCATGTATGATTGTTATAATATCTAAGAATAATATACCTATGTAAATACATATGAATCAGTATTTAATTTTGTGACTGTCCTTCTGGAGACACTGCAGGCTACTGACTGGATACTGTACTAGCAAGGGTTAGAAGCAGCGCCCATAACAAAGCAGGTTTTTACAGTGCTAAGCCCAGCACTGGAGGACCCGAGGATGACATCCCTCCCTCCTCCTCTTCCTCTGTTGAGAATAAAAGTAATCTCTTCCAGAGATCCTCCGGTCCGGTAGCCATGGCAACGAGGTATGATGCGGATCCCGATCAATCATTCCCCAACTGTGTCTGAGGACGCCCGCCCGCACACACACACACACACACACACACACACACACACACCCTGTTAACTACAGATATTCTCCACAGCCTGGTTATGGAAAAATAATGGAGCACTAATGACCAGTGACACCGAAAACATGGCAATTCTACATTTTCTTTGGCAACATCTGGGGGGATTTGGATGAGGCTGGAGATTGGGTATTGAGAACGTTGTGTTTTTACCTAGAAGACACTGGCTATTGGAACTCCTGCTCCTCCGATGTAGAGTGTACAGGTTGTCTGCCTGAAGGGCTCCCTCTGTGCCACATTGACTTTGCTTCACCAGTAGGTGGCGGTGTTCCCATCATATGCCTTCTACACACCAACCAGCATTCCCACCCTCACTGCACTCCACAGATTCAACGCTCTCATATGTTTTGCATATGCCCTTGACCCCAATGTCTTCCATCTCAGTCCCTGGGTGGAATATATTATTTTTGGTAATGCAGTTTGGTGATATCCATTGTCAAGTGACCATTTGAATTTAGCCAAGTGAATCCATTTGCTGGTAAATGTAGCCAAATCCCCTTTGCATAACATTCTCCCTTTTGTGAACATTATAAATGTTGCTATGCTATTTTCCATTGCTTAACTTTGCAAATAAAAACCTTCCATGATAAATTCTGGGTTACTCAGTAGACCTTTTGCTACACAAACACAAGTCACAGACATGAAACAAAGTCAGATGATCATTATTATTGACGCCTTGACAGTGGACTAGGTGGTTTCTCCAAAATATGTCTATCCTAGTTTAACCCTTGTGTTATCTTCGGGTCATTCTGACCCATCAGTCATTGTGACCCACCGTCGTATTGCGACAACTTTACCGCATACTAAAACAAAATGAAGCATTTTCTTTTAACCGTTGGGCTGTCTCAGACCCCCCACATTGCGAAGGTTAAAAGAAAATTATTTGTATTTGTTTTGTATTGGGTAAAATTGGGTAAACACAACGATGGTTTGTTATGAACCTTTGGGTCATGTGACCCAAAGGCAGCACGAGGGTTAAACCCATTACCCTTGGTATATAGCAGCTTGGCATTTCAAGTCCGTTGGGTGTAAAATAACTATATTCCAGCACTGTCAAGAAATCATTTCAAGAACCAAGTTCTTTTAAACCGTTTCTAATACAGGGCTTACGAAGTTTGATTGTTTTGCTGATGAGTCATAAACCGGAAAATGGAAGCTCTCTGGGGACTGTCGATAGTCTGGGAAGGTCACTCTATACATTTTCCATGACAGCGAGGTGCCCCCTGGGGGGACTAGTGGCTGTTGTGTTCCTGTTGTTTCGGGGGTTGATGTGGAGGGCTGCACCTCGGGGTCCACGCCAACCTGAAGCCCCCGCTGTCCTCTCCTCACCAGGGCCGCCAGCAGGGGAGAGGCACAGGGCCATGTGGGCATGTTCTGCTCAGAGCACAGTCTCATTCTGAGCTGTTCCCCTGGGGACAGTCACACACACACAATAGACCCCCTTCCCTGCACGTGCGCACACACACACACACACACACAGGCACTGTCTTAAAAACTCACACAAACAACCTCACACAGACAACCTCACACATGTAAACACACAAGCACACATACTTTACACAAAGCATTTTCTGCTGGAATGATCGAGACAGCAGATGCACACCAGGGACTTGTCTTTGTGCAGTAAGTCAGATGCCTGGAATTTATCTTCCTCCCATGTTTGTGGGCAAACAGCGCGTGATGAGAATGTCAACACATCAATCAAACTACACAGGACAAAATATATCCTAAACGGGCGTCTCTTAATGTATCATATCAATAGTATATCCCCAACCCCACCCACCTGCTTCCTATACCTACATCCATACGCTAAGCTCACCTTTTACGTCTCCCTCAATCTCTTCAGCCACATGCCCCCCCCCCCCCCTCCATTACGTATCTCTAGCACACAGGTGGTTTTCTAGCAAAGTACGGCTCCTGGCTGGCTCATCCATTAATGCATGGACGTTCCAACGGAGACCCAGCAGGGGGTTGGCGTAAGGGAGGATCTAACAAGCCAATTATCCCCCTGGGGTTGCCTCACACTGACACACAGGCAGGGCGTTCTCAGCGCTTTAGACGCAGACCTGGCCAACCCTCGAGTCAAGATTATAGGTCCACTGATACGGAAGAGACCAACATTCATATTTAACGCCGACAAATGTGCCCAGAATGAATCATGGAAATTTCTTGTCGAGAGACAATTGCACGCCACTGGTTTTTAATGAATTGAGCAATTTTGCGGCCTCACATCCCACAAACAAACATGTTCTTTTCTTTCTGTCCTCCTGTCTCTTTTTTGTCCCCCTCTCTCTGTCCCGGTAACCCTGGAACAAACATAGCAGTGCTTTTGCTGGAGTGACATATTCCTACTGTGAGCAGACTGTCCCCAAGCCTGCAGATGCTAACCTGGTGAAACCGTGTGACGTGACATTCAGAGCAACTGGAGCTGTGAGGGCCAGCGTGGTCCCCTGAGCAGGTGACAGATGACTGGAAAGGTCACCCAGCTCCTTGGTCTGTACATGGTCCCCAACCATGACACTTCAGCCACATTCGCCCTGCCCCCACAGGACCAGGGTACCCTATGGATCGAGGGTCTCTTACTGAGTCTATGTATGTAGACTGTTCCTTGACTCTGACCACTGAAAAACCTTAGCACTCTGCACGTCTGATCACTGATCTTCTGCAATACTTTATAAATGCATGTTTACGTAGCCTTGGATACAAGCATGAACTGAATTAATTGAATGTAAATGTCCTGAGGGGTCTCCATGCATAGACAGTCTGTCATTACATTCAGCTTGGAGACAGTGATGCCTCTGAAGTCCTGGGGCTTCAGGTCGAACACGGTGAACCTCAATCACCATGCAATGCAGTTGAGCAGAGGAAAAGGATTGGCAACACTGCACTCACCAAAAAGCTTATTCTGATGCCTCGCAAAGAAAATGACTGGTTTCGGGTTGCTGATGTGTGGAACAATGACTAGGTGGTGCTCTTTGTTAGATGGCAACAAGATGACTTTGTTGTGATGTTTCTGAGTACTTTCCGGAAGATGAAAGCAGAGAGAAAATATATTGTTTGTTGTGTGCATTCTTTTACTTCCACAGGCAATATGTTGGGGGCTTCTAACACCTGTAATTTGATGCTGGAAGCTTTGATCTGTGATTTTACTTTATGTATGGTGCTATGCCAGTGCCTTATATTTTGCTTCCTCTTTATTGGACAGAACATGTTAAATATGTGGTGTGCAATGCAAGTGGGTAGAGAGACGGGTGCTTTACTGATTCCCAAGGGGAAATTGCAGCAGGCAAGAAAAAAAAAAGAGGAAACGGGAATAAGAAATGAAAATTGAAAACCGTTTACAAATGCAAAATATGCAGTAGATAAAATAGAGGAAAAAATAAAAATATACTATTATAACATAAAAAGAATACCATATTCGAAAATACACAGGGCTGTACAAAACATAGATATCCCAGACAGATGCACATTCCAGTCTCAAAAGTATGCAACTTGCTTGAAAATAATTGAACAAATTACATCAAACATGAGGGAGCTGGTGAAGTGACATCTCTGCTGTGAATTTTAAAATCTCTTCTTGTTCACATCTGTAAACAAGCTTGAATAATGTATTTTTCTCGCTAAGAAATCTAGAAATGAAAATAATAGTCAGATGATAACAGTAATCATATTACTTCCGGGCATGTTGCAGTTTTGCCTCAACAGAAAGAAAAGTTAATTACATTTTTAAAGTAGTTAAAAGTAATTTCTAAAATCACTGCGCTGTGAAACTGAACAGTGGGGCTTCTTATATCCTTGTATGTCAACCAGAGCCATGTAAGGTGACAGGATGATAAACAGCCTGAGGCAAACTATGTTTAATAGATGCATTCCACATTGTATACTAAAGACATATCAAGTGATTCCAGAGTATCTTGCAGTGTATATTGCTGTACAGTCTAAAGGTGGTAATGTATGTCATACCATGTGAATATGGTTAAACACTTACTGCATATATTGATGGTCCAGTAATATCCACTAGCTGGGTCACAATCCATATGAATGGTGACATTTTCCCGAACTGACATAAAAATAAATGTATGTGTATCAGAACATTAAAAAAGCATGACATGTTTTGGTACTTAAACAAATAACATGGTAGTTGTAGCTAACAAGGCCCTTTATTTTCCAGCTGGAATAATTGATGTGTGAAAAGATGCCATTCCTGCTCTAATTAACATGCTCCGGGAACACAGCTAAACAACGCTCACAATTTTGTGGTTATTTGCAACACAGGATAAAGATGCTAATTAAGGGAGAAAAAGAGAAATCCATACGGCTGGTAAGGTGATGGATGTGACGTTAATTATCCCAAGCTGTACAATTCATTAGTGAGCCACTTCACTGTCTTCCAACAGGTATTTTCTGGACTAATTTTACATCTCTTAATCAAACACAGTATTTCCTGCTTTGCCATCAAAGAAGGCCTTGAGCTGGACTGCCACTTGTCTGCCAACCTGCAAAAGCTGGATTGGCAGTGCATGGCGTGAAAGCATCGTATCTAAGGAGGGCTTGACAACGGAGAAGGCTTAGGGATCAACCCAGCCCTCTGAGCTGAGGAGTGGTAATGCTCCCTCAGGTCTATTGTCTGGCCGAGAGGAGAGGATAGTCAGCTGATCATGTGACGGACTTGGCTTTAGTCTATCCACACATTCCTTTTGCCTTTCCATGCTACACAGTCCCACCCCCCCTCATGCTATGGTACCAGGGAGACGGAACACTTTGTTGTGGCCAGGAGGGAAAAACGCTTACATTTCTATCTTCTGTCGTTTCTTGTCCTCTGGCACCACTTATGACTCCATGTCATGTGAGCTTCTTAAATGGCTAACCGCTGGCTAATTTCATTTTAGTCACTCATCGATTTATGTGACTTAGCCCAGAGTAATTGGGATACACACTATCCAAAAAGGGTTGTGCTTGCCCAAAGGCCTTTGTGTAGTACCATTTACTGTCATTAACAAGATATAGTTTTTTTTCTGCAGAGATGTATGTCTAAGTGTTGTAAGTGTAGTCTGCCAGCTGGGGGACCATTATGGTAATGGACAGAGGTTTCACTCACATCTTATCATGGTTTGAATTCCATTTAGAGGTTCCACTTTCTCTTATGGCTGAGGATAGACTGCTGAGAGAGGCCTTGTTGGTAAATGGAGAGGGAAAAGCACGTGCATGTTTTGTGTTGAGAGTAACTATTGTTGCACTAAAAGCCTGAATAGATGCTGTATAAATGGGCAACGTATTGTATGACGTTCAGTGCTTAGGTGAGAGCAAGGGCCAAATACATCACTGTAAACCACTGCTTCATCTTAATGGTTAAATGAAATGTAAGGGTCCCTGAAAGTCTTCTGTGTGTGAATGTGAGTCTGTGATAGAGTGAGAGAGAGTTAGATCTTGTTTACATTCATTTTAGCACGACCCAGACCAGTTGTCAGGAAGCAAGTTCTCCTCCAGAGTCATCACAGCTCCTTTTTTCACTGATCTGTGATTCAGATAATACAGCTGACCTCGCTAGAAACTTTCCGGTGCCCCGTAAAACTTCCATCACAGCAAGTTTATGATTATACCTCTAAGACACAATGATAGGTTTGACCCTAAATGACAGCTACGGAGGCGGGGCACATCCCACCCACACTGTTAACCAGAGGAGCAAGCCCAGCAGTCACATCCTCTGTTTTTCAGGTGTCTAGTTGATCACGTTTGTGATAACCTCAGATAATTTGAAGACAAAATTACAGAGTGTAACTGCCAAGTCTCTGGAGCATGCCATGCATGACAAAGCCGGCTCTCTCATAAAGAAAATAAAGAATGTATTCAGTTGGGTGCATTTTAGTAGCGATAGAACCTCTTTGTGTTAGGTAATGAGGTAAATTATAGACTGGGCTGCGTCAGTAAATTACAGGGCGCCAATCATCCATGTCACTCAGATTTAAACAGCCGTTTTAATTGTTCTGGCCTCAGTCTCGGTCCCTTTAGGAGTGAGATTGAGAATATCTCGATAAAACTTCTGTTTCGTGTTCAAAGAATAGCATGTTTATTCACTTGGGTTCTTTACGCAGGTGAAACAACCTGAACAGTCATTTTAATGTGATTACGGGTCATGACAATCACAGTTTACTTAGTTTTCCCAATGAAGCAGAACCAGTGTTTGTAGACCATCGTGAAGGAAAAAAAGTTAGATTGTCGAAAGACTGTCCCTGCAATGTGTTGAAACGTGATGAATCATTAGTGTTAGTACACACTGGTCATATTTAGTCGATGGAATTTGTGTACTAGCACAGTAGTTGGCCATGCTCCTAAGATGAAGTATATTATACATGATAAATAAATATCATAATGTGTTAACTGGAGTAAATATAGTATGCATAGAGCAGTATGCATGTAGCTTGCTGTACATGTGTACATGTTAATTTGATCTGATAATTCCTGTTCCCAAGGAGACCAGTCTATACGGTACACGAAGAGACAAAGCAAACAAGCTCCCAGAGCCGATTGGAGAGTATCTCACAGCATATTAGACGTGGTCAGCTTTCAATGACTGAGCCTGTCATGTACTGTAGGACATGTTCTGAGATCCAGAGTGATCAGTTGCTGCTTGAGGCACCAAGTCTAACATGCAAACCTGGTAGCAGCTCAGCGGCAGAACATTTCACTGCAGATCAATGGGTTGCAGGTTCGGATTCCCCTGTGTACATCTGTATGTTTGTTAAAAAGGCTCTACGAAATACATTGAGCGCATTACATTAACATGCAACCTGAGCTGTTGTCATCTGTGTAGCCCCACTTGTGACGACATCACACGACTGCCTCACTAAAAATAACCTTCCATCTCTGTGTAAGACATAGAACCTAAAACACATTCACGCTTATTTCTACTGGAGATGGTACTGTATGTTAATTGATCAGCTAGATTCATCAGCCCAATGGCAGGAGGAAGAAGAGTCCCTGTTAAAAGCCAAAAGCCTAATGATATTGGTGTATTCACAGACATCTGCTTGCTGTGGCTATTACTGTGTAGCTCACAGGTACAGTATGGCACATCTATTTCCATTACTGCTGCAATCTACACACAAGGGCCCTAATCACCTTGGGATGTGGAACGCACAAAAAAAAGGATTTCCCTCATAAATTAGGCGCACACAATGTCATTGGCGATGGTTGGTATGTACGACGGTGGTTTCCCACCGGCGTACATACAGGTAAGGTTAAAGCAATTAATAACAATAGACGTATGCCTGTATGACATTCACCTGTGTGCTGTAGGATTGGGTGGGCCATCCAGCTGTTCCTGCGGCTCTCATTGGGCTCTCGCCCCCCTCCCTCTGTGTCGATGCAGATGAGGTCACGGCAGCCCCGCTGCGGGACTGATAAGACTCAGCTGAGACTGCTAAGCTGAGACACTCCACATTTAATCGAGTTTACAGAAATGCAGCGTGTACACTGCTCCCACCCAGGCCTAGCTAAGCCCTCATTGTTATTTCATGAGCGCTAAGCCTGGTAAAGATCCCGCTAGTTAGCTGGAGGTAAGGGGGGTGCCGGGGGGAACATATGGGGGTTGGTAGCAAGGGGTTGATGGGGGGTTTTAAACCTAAAAAAGCAGGTCTGCCTCAGGCCAACAGGCGACCATCTTGGTTCCTATATGGTGAGTGAGCCAGCAGCCTCAAATAGACTTCAGCCTCCTCTTATGCCCATACTGGAGAAGCCCGGGTAGACGGACAGGTCGATTTTTTTTTGATCCATGACATCTCTGGTGTAATCACATGCCCTCTGGGGCATGCAGGAGAGCAGGTGAATGTGGAGATAAGGTTGGCCCCAGGTCTGGACTCCCAGATAGCTGTGGAAGTGTTTTCCCCTTCGAGCAGAAAGAAAGGGGTCAGTTCAGGACCTATCTGCACTTGGTCACCTCATCAGAAGATCACGTTTCAGAAAGCAAACTGTTCACTGTTCTCTCCCCTACTAAGAACAGGCCCAATTAGTAATGAACAAGGACAATATTTTTGGTTGGATATTACTGTAAAATCGGAATTAGATATTAAAAATATGCTTTTATTCAATGCTTCTGCCGTCAGTGGGGTTAGTTCATTTATTTTGATTGCGATCGTTTTGTTAAAAGACTTAAGTGGCCATGCCTTCTCACTGCAGACTGAGGCAGTCTCCCAGCTCTGGATCGGCTGCCTGTTTACTTGACAGACAAGATATTATCGCAGAGCTTCCATTTAACTGGTGGAGCATGCTGTGTATGCAGAGATTGGCTCGCTACATCTAGGCTTAAGGCTCATTTCCTGAACTCAATTTCCATATAACAAAGGAAACTATTAGTGTGAGAAATCTGCCAATAAGAAGAAGCAGAGAGAGAGCCTCGGCAACACGCAACTCCCTAGATGAGAAAAGAGAGAGAGAGAGAGAGAGGGAGAGAGGGAGAGAGGGAGAGAGGGAGAGAGGGAGAGAGGGAGAGAGGGAGAGAGGGAGAGAGGGAGAGAGGGAGAGAGGGAGAGAGAGAAATGGAGGCATGGGAATATAAAAAATGTGAAAGAGCAAGCCAGTGTTTGTGACAGTATGGTGCATAAAAATACATGCCATGCTGAATAACTTCCCCATTATCTCTTTAATTTGACCCCTAATGGCGTCTCTTTCTATTTTGCTTTTCTGTATTCTGTGGAAACCTGGCTGTATTGTGAGCTGACTCGCATCCCTGGCAAAACAGATCAATGTAAAGGCAGATGGAGGCAGCCTGGAGCATGCCAAGCATTGCTTATCGTTGTTGTCCTATTATCAGAATTGGAGTTACTTATCAATTTCAAATGGATCGTTTCATATTGATCCTGAAGTTGCGGCAAATCCAATTTCAATGTTGACGTTACTCTGTGACTGCCGCAGCCTGTCCTCAATTTGCAACAGGGAACAGCAATGCAATGAGGTGAATAATCAGGAGGTCTGTGTGAGATGTATAACAGGTCAGAAACAGCCAGTCACCTCTCCCTCATTCCGACTAACGAAGCTTTAATACAAAGACGACCTTTAGATTAGCAACGCATGACATTTAACGTTGTGTCCGGCGATGAGATTACACTCACACCGTTTTCCCCTCCTGATTGCAGACTCAATTAAAAGCCCTGTTGTTGATTTGGCTTTTCCGGAGAAGACACAGTCATGTCTGCTCCACTCCACGACGACAGCCTCTCCTCCGTCCCCCCCCGTGCAGGGGGAGGAGGCAGGGGGGACACGGCCAGGGAACACACTGTCACGTCATCCATCAGGCTGTCACAAGCTGGCGGCTGCCCTCTCCCAGGGATGCTACCTATCTGTAAACAACGGCCAGAAATGCCCCGACCCCGCCCCCCCCCTCCGTGCTGCTCTGGAACACCCCCCCTCCCCCTCCTCCCCCCACCACTCTCATAGTGAGTCACTGCTCAGCCGCGGGCGTGGAGTCAGCTGGAGACGATGACTCACGTCTCTGATGGCGGTTGTTTATGTGCGGACTCCATTGGAAACATTACAACTATTGATCTGTTGTGTTCTTTTGTAATGAAGGTAATGCTGCCATTCCATCAGAAGGATGAGCGGCTGACAGGGTTAGGAGTAGTCTTTCTGAAAGGGCAACGTGGGATCTCTGTGGGACAGTCATTCACCACATCATTAGGAGCAGCTGTAAAAAATGTCCAACAGTCCAATATGTTACATGTAGGTCATTTAAGCCTTCCGTGGTTTCTGAGATGATGGTATCAAAGCGTCCTTCTCCCAAGGTCAGATGAGGGGATTTTGTGAGTCCATTAGCGTAGCGAGGCTTCAGATGTCTAGTGATGGATTGGTTGCTGTTGGCTACATACCAAACCAGCCCCATGTCCATCACGTCACCAAACAGCCAAAGGGTGACCGACCTCGACACACATCTGGACGACATTCTCTCTTTTATTACTCCCCAATCAGTACCCCCCCCCACACACACACACACACAATTAATATTGTCACTACGGTTTTCACATCAGGGCATTTAGCTTAGCGTATCTGTTTAACGATGGACTGTGGAGATGACCAGGGTCAATGTCATTAGCTCAACCCCCCATGTCATCCCCTTCCATCCTCCTGTATCTGGGCCTTCAGAGACAGCTCCAGCTAGCCTGGTAGAGCCCCCGTGTCGGGCTAGCCAGTTGGAGCTGGTGGGGCTGTTTGCTGGGACTGGCCAGGGCAGCTGCTGGGCAGGGCTATTTCTGAAATGTACCAGTGAGGATACAGCTGGTGTGCTCGCTGTTGACAGCCTAGCATGGCCAGCTCTACTGACAGGGCTCCAGGCCAGAACCACTGAGCTGCCTTATGTCCTCCTAGGGGGTGGGGCAACCCCCCTACTATCCAATCAGCATATTGCAACTGCTGCCAGGCACATTAATATTCGCAGTTTGGCAAACATAGGTGGAGTCTCGGAATACCAGTGGCCATCTTGGCTGCAAAATTCCATTTAGAACACTGTGTGTGTGTGTGTGTGTGTGTGTGTGTTTGTGTGTGTGAGAGAGAGTGCAACACGAGAAGGTTATTGAATCGGATCTTTCTGAGCCAAAATGGCTGACCGTGTGATGAATTAGGTATGTGTGTCTTATGTGTCTGACATTATACTGTGAAAGAGAGAGACCTTTAGAGCGACACATTGACACCTGTCACACTTCTGTACCATGAGGTGGATTCTTTGCCCAGCCACATACTACTTTGTAAAAACACCTGCCTTGCACCAAATGTCTATATTACACAAACCATTTATACTGTATACTGTACTTATCCATGTTGTGGTTTGCGATACAAACTAAATGTCACGTTTACTGTATGGCAAGGTCATCCATACCAATAATCTTGCCAGCTAAAATGGCGATTGACCTTTAAAAGCTTACAAACATCGATCATCCAGAAGATGCTACAGTAACCTTATCATTATGTGCAGCCACTGGTCTAGTGAAATATGTTACATGTTCTTGACAGAACTTCATGATACCTGGGTTAACCATAAAACAAAACCATGCAAGATACCTGTCGACAAAGCAAGAACTGATCAAGTATTGCTTGATCACACCCCTATTTAATATATTAATTGTATACAAACATTTGTAATTGCTCACAATCATATGTTAACAGCAATGTAGAAAGCTATTGTAATGTAGTGACGGGGGGTAAATTATAATGGCATTATACAGTTCAGATCTCCCTCATGCTGTTTGAATACCATGAACATGATGCAATTTATTTTATATGTTTGTATAGAGAAGGTTTCCATAGAGCCTGCCCACTCATTTTCTGTTTGTACACACACATACACACACCTTTGTGTGGAAAGCACAGTATGTGTGTGTGTGTGTCGTTGTGTGTGTGTGTGTGTGTGTGTGCATGTGTACAGTATGTATGTGTGTGGGAACATGAAAGGAGAAGGATTGCTCTACTGTGTTCTCCAGCTTAGCCCTCTACGTGACCTCTCACTGACCCCTCATCCCAGCCAGACACTGTGATCATCCTCTATTGACTCCATCCTGACTCTAACAACGTTCCATCCTCCCCTGTGGGAGGCCAGGAATGAAGGTCTTTTCACAGAAGGGCACACAGTAGGAAAGGCCAGATGATCAGGTGGTCAGTAAGCCTTTTCCACAGACGACAACAAAGATTTTTTATTAAGATCCCGTGCAGGATGTATTGTTCTTTTAATGACACAAGTTCCACGTAAAATTGAATCTTTTCATACAGTACAGATTTTCAACAATAGCCACCATCCCCAACCCCCCCCCCCCACAAAAGATTAATAAATAATAATAGATTCCAACTTGATGATTCGTAGGTGTCACATTTAAATAATAATTCCTGAATTCCAAAATAGATATAGATACACAACATTAAAGACCGCGACCGTTTGGAAAGATGTGCTAAGGGTAACTGGTTGGATACTGTTCTTAATCTCATTTCAGGGTGTTTTAATATTAATGAAGTGATGCTATATGAGCCAGTACAGTCAATAAACATTTAACTGCCTGGTTTGGAGTTCAAAGCCGTGACACATTTCATTCTCTTAATTAAAGATTGCCCTTGCAGTTGTTTGTGTCTCCTCTATTGACAAGCCTTCCCCCATCCTCAGGGGAAATCATGTCTCCTTCATGGGTAAAATAGAAATTGTGTGTGGATTTGAGAGCGAGAGAGAGACAAAGATAGAGAGACAGAGGGTGCATGTTTGTGTTTGTGAATGGCAAGCTCTGACTTGCCCCTGCTTAACTTCTTAACACTCAAATTGCTTACACACACTCAGACACTCACGGATGGGGTGAGTGTTTGGATTGTCCTTGACTGTCTTTGTAAGTGATGCCCTGGGGTCTCGTACACAGAGAGAAGGGCACACTGCCCTGTTGAAAGGCTGGCTGACTGGGTCAGTTTACAGTAGTCTGCAATAACCCAGCATCGTGAAAACCGTCGCCTCGGCTCAGCCAATCACCGTCCAGGACTTTGTGATGCAGCATCACTTACTGGAGGGATTCCGAAGGAACTGCTGTGTGACGATGCCCAGCCCAGAGTCTCTCCCCCCCCCCCCTCTCTCACCACACTGCCTCTCTCTCTCCAACGCTTTCTACCGTCATCCCTCTCACTGCCACTCTCTCACTCAGTGCCTCTCTCTGTCTCTCCCGGACTGCTCTCTCTGTCTCTCCGTTTCTCCCAGACTGCCCATTGATGCGTCCACTGTGTCTTTACTAACGGGGTGAAATTACAACTGTGTGCACACGGCTCCCTCAGTGCTGGCCTCTGAATCCAGAGATAGCAGGCAGGCAGGCAGGCAGCAGCATCAGCTCCATCCACGCCTCTCCTCTCCTCCTCTCCTGCTGAGCAGACTCCTCCTCTTTCTCTGTCTCCCCCCCTCTCTCTCTCTCTCTCTCTCTCTCTCTCTCTCCTTCTCTCTCTCTCTCTCTCTCTCTCTCTCTCCAAGTCTCCCTCCTTACACCAGCTCTGTCCTCAGCCAGACACGTTTGGAGCTGACAGCTTCTAGTTCCAGGTAGGAAGCTTTCTATTAGGGATTACCCTCAAAGTTGTTTGTGTGTGTTTGTGTTTGCAGTGTCTGTTTGATATGGAGGAGAGAGAAGGCAGGTGTGTGTGTGGGGGGGCAGGGGAAGTCCACTTCCTTGCAATGCCCACCCCCTTCATGTGACACAATTTTTTCGCGCCCATTTTTTGCATGTCCTTGTCTGAGGAGTGGGAAAGCTGTTTGGATGGATGGTGAATTGTTGCTCACAGACTGGCTTGGAGGTATTCTGGGCAGAAAGGTGGGTTCTTACAAAACATGCCTGCATGGGTTAGGGAGACCACGGTGTGTGCATGCGTGGGCGGATGGGGAGATGAGGAGAGACGAGGAGAGGAGGGAGGGAGGGGGACGGAAGACCAGCAGCTGCTTTCATTCCAGGGAGGCTAATCCCCCCTCCTCCATTCGCCCCTCACCATCAGATAAAAAGGACCGGCTGTGGCTTTCTGTCTCTGCCTATCCGTCTTTTATCCTCCATCCCTCAAATTTGATGGGTTTATCTTTGGCATGACTTGCTTAGGGAGGAAAAGGAGGCTCTCTATTGATTCGGAAATGAGCTGTAATGCCATTTGGAGAAGGAAGCCACACGATTGAACCCTGATTCTGCACAGTGCTTTACCAGCTGCACACTTGAACCATATCTCTATTATGAGAGAATGGATTTCAGACTGCTCCTCTGTTGTCGACTTTAGAATGTCAATAAAGTTTGACCACAAACACACAATCTTCTTTTCCCACAGCCATGTGGTTATGGATGGAGATATCACGGAGATATGGCACTGAACTCCAAATCAAAACCCAGTCTAACAGCTGCCGAGTTTATCAGCGATACCCTCCTTCACAGTATGCATTTGTGTCTATTCTATTCAGTATGAATCATGTCTATTTAATTTATTCATTTATTACGAGTCCCAGTTTACCAAGGCTGTGTTCAGCTACTGTACCGAACAGATCCCACCGTTCAATATAATATGTATAGACTGTCCTGGCGTATGCGGTGTACAACATGTCAGGTGTGCTGCTGGCTATTGTAAAGTTGTTGCTGTGTGACAAACAAGGCATGTACAAAGCGTAGGTCGCTTGTTACCTCCTTACCTCCCACCTGCTCTGAGATTACCTCACTTCTCTGGAGGCAGGATCAACCGTTGCTATGAGAGTCCACACAAGAGAGAGCGAGGGAGCGGGAGAGGGGGAGGCAGGGAGAGCGAGAGAGAACAGAAGCCATTGAGCCAAAAGGTACCTATGTCAAACTGTTGCCAGGTGATAGCAGAACGTAGCCAACACACACGCATAAACACTCCCCACATCTAAATGGCTCATTTCCCAAGGCTGTGCTTGTGTTGACATACTCTCAGGTAGCTTCTGCAGATGCCTCATTTCAGAGCCCCTCACTGAATCAGAGGCAGCCTGACTGATAGCTAGATGGTACACTCACGCTGCTGTTGCTGTGATGACTTATTGAAACACAGGGACAGTGCACATTTCTTTGGTTATATGAGAAGATGACACTGACCACATTTCAAACAGCCCTATACTGCTGCTATAAAGACATCCAGTAAGCGATATCTCCCTCCAAGTACTCGTAGTACATTGTTTAAAAGATAGGATGCTAAAGTTGACATTGTATGATACTCTTAGACTTTCTGGATACTGTATGGATACTGTATGGATACTGTCTACTATGTCACATCAATTATTCCAGTTAAGGTTTGAGGAAACCACAGCACAATGTGATGTACTCACAATCTTTCATTTGAAAATAAATGTATATTTTTCGATAATGTTAAGATTATTATTGTCAGAGAGAAGCAACAGCTCCCAGACCTGACCTTGCCAGGCTCTCTCATGAGAGAGGACCAGATGTTGACTCCCAAACCAATCAGAGTTCTTGCTGTTGCCAGCGGTAGTGTCATGCTTAATACGCCTTGTTAAATGTCCATTAATGAGGAGAACTACAGCCCCCAAGCTGCACTGGGCCTGATATGCAAACAGCCCTAACCTTTTGTTGGAGACAGCCAATCCGAGGGGCTATTTAGTAGCGGAAGGGCAGCTGGAAGCATGACTTAGCATCTGAGTTTAGCTTTTCTTTTTGGTTGTTTAGTTTTGCTGTCGTTCATGAGCGCTAAGGATGTAGGAGGGGTCTGAGGTGAAAGAGAAGAGAGTGAGCTGAGTGAGAAGCAGAGGAGGAAGGAGAGGTGGAGGAGGGGTGGAAGAGGAGGAGAGGAGGAAGGAGAGGTGGAGGAGGGGTGGAAGAGGAGGAGAGGAGGAAGGAGAGGTGGAGGAGGGGTGGAAGAGGAGGAGAGGAGGAAGGAGAGGTGGAGGAGGGGTGGAAGAGGAGGAGAGGAGGAAGGAGAGGTGGAGGAGGGGTGGAAGAGGAGGAGAGGAGGAAGGAGAGGTGGAGGAGGGGTGGAAGAGGAGGAGAGGAGGAAGGAGAGGTGGAGGAGGGGTGGAAGAGGAGGAGAGGAGGAAGGAGAGGTGGAGGAGGGGTGGAAGAGGAGGAGAGGAGGAAGGAGAGGTGGAGGAGGGGTGGAAGAGGAGGAGAGGAGGGGGAGAGGTGGAGGAGGGGTGGAAGAGGAGGAGAGGAGGAAGGAGAGGTGGAGGAGGGGTGGAAGAGGAGGAGAGGAGGGGGAGAGGTGGAGGAGGGGTGGAAGAGGAGAGGAGGAAGGAGAGGTGGAGGAGGGGTGGAAGAGGAGGAGAGGAGGAAGGAGAGGTGGAAGAGGAGGAGAGGAGGAAGGAGAGGTGGAGTAGGGGTGGAAGAGGAGGAGAGGAGGGGGAGAGGTGGAGGAGGGGTGGAAGAGGAGGAGAGGAGGGGGAGAGGTGGAGGAGGGGTGGAAGAGGAGGAGAGGAGGAAGGAGAGGTGGAGGAGGGGTGGAAGAGGAGGAGAGGAGGGGGAGAGGTGGAGGAGGGGTGGAAGAGGAGAGGAGGAAGGAGAGGTGGAGGAGGGGTGGAAGAGGAGGAGAGGAGGAAGGAGAGGTGGAAGAGGAGGAGAGGAGGAAGGAGAGGTGGAGTAGGGGTGGAAGAGGAGGAGAGGAGGGGGAGAGGTGGAGGAGGGGTGGAAGAGGAGGAGAGGAGGGGGAGAGGTGGAGGAGGGGTGGAAGAGGAGGAGAGGAGGGGGAGAGAGAGCTTGGTGCTGTTGTCGGGAGCGATAGAAAACGGCTGGATAAAAATAGCATCTCTATTATGATTTGACCTTGTGCGTGCGGTTTGAGGATCCTGCGAAAAGGCGAAGTGCACAGATCACTGAGAGTCTCGCTGAGGAGCCATCCCTCTCCTGGCTGGGATGTGCGCTTCCAGTATCTAGGTTGTCCCTGTCACCCTCTCTGCCACTAACGCAGCTACTCTGCTCCATGTAAAAGGCAATCGGAGCCAGGAGACGATCATATCAGCTGGAGTGAGATTGGACTCATACAGTGAGAAGGTGCCAGAGTGGGTTGGTTTACAAAGGTGGGATTGTGTCTGACTGTGAAGATCCCATGTCTCTGTACAGTCATGTAAAAACAAAACAGCATTTCATATTTCTTTAGGGTGACTAGTTCAACCCTATAACACATAAAGCGATGACAGGGATGGATGGGCGGAAGCTGGTTATATTTGGCTAGCCATTTTACATGGGTCAGATGTATCATGGGAACAGGGGACCCCCAGAGGGGTTATCGTGTAGTGAGATAAATCATAGTGTGCAAATGTAGAATTCAGCCTGGCATTCCAAGGTCCGGCGCACAGTGTGAACTGGATGGGGAATGTGTGTGGGTGTGTAAGGGAGTGTTTGTGTTTGAGAAAGCAAATCCAGTCTGTAGTCCTTTTTATTCTAACTCTAGATTTATAAAAAACGTATTTAGACTTCCTCTTCCTCTCAAAGTGTGTGAAATCTTTCAAGCATCTATTTTTTTTTTTTTTTAAGACAGATGGTTTCAGAAAGGTGGGTGTGGTTGCCACTCTTCAAATTTCTAAAGGACTGTGAGCTTCCCTCTGTGTTCCTCTGTTGAAGTCAGTATTGCATGCTGCGTCTAGAGTTTCTCAAAGACCACATCCACCATGGTTACATCTTTGATCCAACAACCTAGTCTTGTTGGTCTGTTGTCTATCCACAGTAATCAACATTCAGATCTCAAATCACAATACATCTGAATTAGGTATTGTTGATCTTGATTCATTTTGTACGAAACAATGTTTCACGTTTAGATGTTCTAAGGTAAAGGGCAATACAGTGTAATACAGCCTCAATCAGTCCCATCACCCATCAGTAATCATGATTTAAAATAGCTTTTCAACTTGTTTGAAAAGCATGGTGTTATATTCTAATGGCTAATGGTTTAGGCCAGCTTGTGAACTATCATTTATAAGGCTAGCTATGCTGTCCTAAAGACACGGAAGTAATATCCTAATAGTTTGGTCTGTGTCCTGACTCTACACTCTAGAGTTTAACAGGGTCTATATGGCGATCAGTGCAGTTTGATCTCTGTAGACCTGTGGAGATAAGGCTCAGATTACATGATCAATGTCTGTGCTATAATACACACCAGCACACACACACACACCATAGTCCTGACACGCATCAAAGATCCTGACAATGCAATGTCAATCTGCAGCACTGCATTGAAGAGTCACAAGAGAAGGTGGAGCCGAGGACTAAGCACCTCATTTAAAACTCAGCTGTGAGTGAACACAGTGCAAAAAACAAACGTACACTCAGATTTGGGTGAAAGGCTCTAAGAAATCTCAGTTGTCTTTAACCCTTGTGTTATCTTCGGGTCATTCTGACCCATCAGTCATTGTGACCCACCGTCGTATTGCGACAGATTTACCGCATACAAAGACAAAGTGAAGCATTTTCTTTTAACCGTTGGGCTGTCTCAGACCCCCCACATTGCAAAGGTTAAAAGAAAGTTATTTTTATTTGTTTTTGTATTGGGTAAAATTGGGTAAACACAACGATGGTTCGTTATGAACCTTTGGGTCATGTGACCCGAAGGCAGCACGAGGGTTAAACAGCTCCTACCTGCCTGTAAAACGTTCAGATCATTTAAGCCATTGCTATCGGTGCTTTGGAACCAATATAATTAGTCGTCCCTGTGAAAAACCCAACTCCATGTCCAGACCGGTTTGTATGGCTACATTTATATTCATACTTCATACTTAGCAGGAGCTTCGAACCAAATAAACAATTGTGGTTCGTTTTGCATTTAGTCCCCCCACACCCCCCCCCACACCCCATGACAGAAGACAGGCTGCATGCAATGTGTTTAATGAGGCCTGTAGAAATGCAGAGTCTATATTGGATATGTCTGTCTCCACACTGGAGAACCAACAAGGGAATGTGGAAGCAGACGAGTGACAATTCAATATAATTGAATGACTTCACAGTAGTCACAACTAATGAACATCAACATTTCATCAAGGTTTTTTTTTTTTTTTTTTTTTTGCATCGTTTCATTTTCTTGAAAGGCGGATCCTAGTCATTTGACAAATTGCAGCAGGAGTGAGATATGATGCTAGGGACCAGTTCATTTCAGAAAGGCACTTAATCCAGCTCTTCAAGCTTCAAGATTCAAATTAATTTACCGTATATAAAAACATTGGAATTCTTGGTCTTGCTGCTTTTAACAGTTTCTTGGGAGTCTATGCTAAGTCCTATGTGGTAGTTTTAAATCTTGATTTCTAAACAGATTGAGGAATGCGTACCTGTATGTAATAAAAAGTATAGTAACTTAACTCTCAAGCCAATATAAATTCATATCGTCTCATGTTCTTTTCTCCCACGGATCTCCTCTCCTGTCAAAGGGATTTTTAGTTGCAGAAGATGCAATTTAAAGGTGTTTTGTACTGTATGTTTATGTGTGTGTTGGGGGGTGGGGGGTTTACCTGTAAAAGATTGCTCATTGTGATGGGTGGCTGAAAAAAATCATTTTGTGACCAAAATTTCACTATGAAAGCTGTAATTTCAACATCTCTTTTAGGAGGAAATTGCTTTTTCCTCTCCTACAATTTTTTAATATCCTGATTTTATTGAGCCAAGAGAAACATATTGTCCTATCTGCATAGCCTCTTTCTGCCATTGCCCAGAGGTAGTGGTGTGTGGATGTGTGTGTTTGTGTGTGTTTGTGTGTGAAGGGTGGCAGGGTTATTAGAGATGAGTACCGTCTTGATGGGTTGGACCACTGGGCGAGACTGGCATTGCTTGCTAAACCCTCAACTGCTCCCTGTTGTTTATTGGAGGAGGAAGTAGACTTTGCCCAGTGTCTGAGCAGATGAATAATTACTGACGGGCAAGCAGAGCCACCAAAGTGTGCTGGGGGACATTTTTGATGTTTTATGAATGTAATAAGGAACAATAGATAAATTCTAAACAGAGCCCATTGCTCTCTCTTCCCTTACGCTCTCCATTCCCTCTCTTTCCTAAAATGTTCACGCACAGACACCTTGTGTCAGGACCAGAGGGAGGAGAGGGGAATCATGGGTTCCCAAGATCCACCTGTGTTCCGCATATAGATTGGCCCACAACAATGTGATACACCAACCAACTGAACAGAGAGGGCAGAGTATATCTTTGTCCTGGGTAACACTTGTAATGACCAGCCGCTTTGTGTAATTGTTTTTGGCTTGTATTGTTTTGACACAGTATTTGGCCAGGGCGATTAGATTTGTCTGGGCCCCTCAGAGGGTACCCAGTCGATGCAAACACTCAACACTGAGGCGTTCGGTGGCTCGGTGAAGATTAGAGTGTGGAATCCAAATCGTAAGCACCATTCCTCTGAGCCAGACAACAGGGGGAGGGAGAATCAAACATCTCCATGCTCCGTGTATTAAACAATAATAAAACTAAAACAGTGGGTGGAAACCAACCAAATTGTCTTCCAGTAAACGTAGGTTAAGGAGAATGACAAAGCTTGACTAAACAGGCACCTAATCTTGTGGGACGAGACAGCCCACTCCAGAAGATGTCTGGAGGGCTTATTGAATAAGAAGTACCTCATTGTGTTGCAGTGCTTTCACAGAAACTCCTATCTCCTATCCCTCCCTTAGCTTCCCTGATACATGCCAGCGTGACGCTCACAGACTGAGGGAAACTATTTCAGAGAGATTGGCCCTAAAGCTATTCCACAGACGAGCCAGTGCTTCTGGTGCCCTTGGTGGATGTAAGGACAGGACACCCAGCAGTGAACCAGACACAGAGCCACATTAAGACATGAAAGCCATTAAAATCAATGTCATAAATAGAGTACTATATCATTCCCTCACTACTCTTGTTTGAAATGTAACAGTAATTACAAATCATAGTTTTGTATTTCAGATGTGAGCTGACACATTGAGGCAGTGACTGGGCATTACCAATGCAATACACTGTCCACACATTTATAACTTTCCAATGATGTAGGTCTAGCCTATGAGGTTGCATATTTGCAGAATACTTGACAGTGACATTGTTGGCATTCCTCATTTTGTTAATTTAGTACTACCCAAGGTCAATGTTGAAAGAGGAGGCTGAGTGGTATTAAAAAGCGTTTGTTTATATTTACAATATCGAACCATAGATTCCATACAGTATTTAGTCAATTATGAAATAGTAAAAGGAGAGTCTGGGTTCCCTGCCTGTCACACAGCAAGGCAGAAGTGAACACTGCTTGCTAGACCAGCGGCAGCTCAGGACTCAAATGAGAGTGGTTCCTCCCCTGACGGGAGCACGACTCAGACCTGCCATCGAGTCTCTAAATTAACGGGCAAAAGCCATGCGGAATCGAAAGGTTTCCCTCGCTTCCAGAACCTTCCCCTTCTCTTTTGGAATGTCGAGCGCCTTTTGGTGAGTTATCGTTAACGTTGGTGGATGATGCCTCGTCTGCCACCCCAACGACGAAGCTCGACCGCCAAGATATGTTGCCTCTGTTGCAAACAATCCTTGTTTGTCGCCATGGCAACCAAGGCTCCTGCCTGCCGTGGATTTCTGGTGTCACCCGCCCTCCTCTCCTCGCTCGCTCCACCTCCCCTCATCTTTCCCTCGTGAGTGCCATAGAGGAACACGTGCAGGCTCCACGTACGATATGATATAGTATGCAATCTGACTGGTTATCTCTATAACCTGCTAATGATACGCTCACAGCGCTCACATACACACACACACGTCTCCAGTGTTTTGGGCTTCTCTTCAAAAAGCTGCTAGCATGACACCCTTAGCCATTTTGCCTATTTCCACTTGCGCTGAGACATGAATCTGCCCCCGAGCACAGCTCAAGTAATTTTCTGGAATAATAACACAGACAAATAAGACCACAACTGGGTACTGCTCCAGGAACAAAAATAAATGAATAAAGCAACATCATTTGTTTACTCTCCCATCTTGATTCTATCCTCCTTTCTTTACAAGTGAAACAGTCTGATGTATTTAAATCTTTCATTCCATGAAGTACTAGATACAGGAGGAATATGTGTGTTGGGGGTTGGGAGGATGGGGAGCTGGGGAGCTGGGGGGCTGGGGGGCTGGGGGGCTGGAAGGCACAGCCAGGTTACTCCAGGGCCAGACGAGGCCTTCCCCAAAACATGTCCACCCAGACAGACGAAAAAACACTCATTATCCACAGCGCCAAGAGGCCAACTCGGCCCACTGGGAGATAATAGCTAGGCATCTGTTTAAATTTGATATAATGCTGGCTCTGTGCATTCTGGAGCCTGCTGTAGTAGCAGGAATTATTGTGCTCCCTCAAGCGGTTTGACTTCCGTATTTCCGTACTTGAACTAAAGCACAAACAATATTTCCCTACTCAAACTCCTGGACTGGCATGTACAGTTTATTATTATATTATTCTCTTGTAAAACATTATGGTGACAAAGCTGCATCACCTCACATGTTTCAGGCGTTGTCCAGTGGCCATTGTCTTTCTCTGTAGCTTTGGGTGGTTAAACTTAAAGAGGCCATTTTACAGCTACCTACATCACTGATGGAATTTCTGAGATTACACTTGCTGTTCCTTATCTCCTAAATGAACTCATTACCTTGACATCCTGCCTCCCTTCCCTCCTGAAACAGATTGGCCTTGAATTTCTAATGGAACAAGGCTGTCCCCTCACTTCCCATACATGCAGTGATAGATCCACCTGCAGAGGTTTTCACCCCCTGCCTCTGCCCCTCCCTCTGACTCTGACTGCTCTCACGATGAATAACCTTGAGGAGGTAGAGAGAGAGGAGGAGTGAGGGAGAGAGACAGACAGAGAAAGGAAGAAGAGATGTGGGATGAAAATACTCTCCTCTGAAACAAAGATTTCTCCAACTAGGAGCGTGGTCTGATACCAAAAATAGAATATTATACCACCCCCACAATCCATATAAATAACAAAGTCTTCTTTGCACTGAGAATCCCAGTTATCGGAGATAGAGGTTGTGGGTGGCATTGTACACACACAGCTGCATACGTGCTCACACACATGCTCAGACACCACACATACACACACTCTGTGAAGGAAACTAGATATCCAAGTACAGGCCTGGGTGTCCCTGCTTCCTTTCTCCTGGCTCTAATGGCAATAATGGGCCAGAGAGATGAGAAACATCTCAGGCCCATAGTCAGGCCAGGCCAGGATTGCGTTTAGAAAGCAGTATTGTAATCCCATCGGGGCTCGCCTACACAGTCTTGTTCCCCTGCGTCTCAAAGCCCCAGTACATGTACAAATGACTCCTAAAGGGGGAACACAGTTTGAGAGTTGTAGTCCTATGGGCTTGTGCTACAACTTACAAATCTTCTCCACATTATCCACTTCCTGTTAGTTACTTACCAGGAATCCAAGACTCCTGACCCCAAAAAAACTTTCATCACTGAAATTATCCATGATTTGTATATTTATTATATAATTAGATTCTTGCATGTGCATGATGTGTGTGTGTGCCCATGGCTTTGTGAGAATGGGATGACTGGTTGTTCACAATTATGGATCTCTTTACGTCACTCTTAGAATTGAAGAGGCAGACAATTAGAAAAATACTGATTATGCATGCATTGTGAAACAAACTCTCTGGTCTGCTGTCATTAATGACAGTTACGCAAATTTATGCAAATCAATCAAGATATTTTAAACTGGTCCAGATGTTGAGGGTTGATGTAACAAAGTGGTTCTGCGCGGACTGTAAATGTATCAAACAAAACATGCACACATCAACATTGGAACCATCCATTCTTAAAACACTACTGCCATAGATGTGATTGGAATGTCTAGTCTACACTCATTTTGATTTGGTTAACTGTGGCCTTGTATTTCCCCTGGAAATAGGAAATATTGTATTCTGTTGACTTCACTTGTAAAATTTAGATATTGATCTAAATGGAAGATTATTGCACAGAATGAGACAGGGCTACCACCCGCCTCAGGCAGTACCAGCATGCACCACTGCTCCTTAGTAAAAGACCCTTTATAATGTGGATCTGTTTAACAGCAAGGGCAAGGACACCCTCAATGTCACAGAGCAAGCTCTCGCTCTTTCTCTCTCGCTCCCTTTCTCCCTCCCTCCCTCCCTCCCTCCCTCCCTCCCTCCCTCCCTCCCTCCCTCCCTCTCTCTCACTCGCTCTTGTTCTCTCTCTCTCTCTCTCTCTCTCTCTCTCTCTCTCTCTCTCTCTCTCTCTCTCTCTCTCTCTCTCTCTCTCTCACACCCACATGCGTGCACACACACATGCGCACACATGTTCCTTTACTGTGCTGAGCCCCTCTGGCCCTTGGGGGCCTGCTCACAGATTACGAGATGCTTCAATCAATAACCTGGCAACCCATGCTGCCTCCCCGTGTGGCCACCCAACCCTGCTAAGCGCCCTCACGGGACCTCAGGGCACAGACAAGCACAGACAAGTCCTGCCCCTGGCTAAACATGGCTGTATCTGGGCAGGATTCAGCTATCTATACAAAACGCGAGCACATGGAATCCTCTTTGGAGTGTCTGATAATCCAGGACGTCTTCAACAGTACAGGTCGGACTTGTAGGACCAAAGACATGTTTGTGACATCAGAAGCACAACCATTTTTTATTTTTTTTCTCCTTTGCGAGGGTAACCTAGGCAAAGGATAAGGACATTTAATGGGTAAAGGGCTCTTTAAAGATTACATCCAAAATGCCATCCAAGTGAGAGTGACTTAATGAATCAAGTTACTGTAGTAACTACTATAATATTGAAATAAAGGAGGGGCTGGTTGCAGTGTGCTGTCCCTGCCACTAGATACTGCTACAACCTGGAATGTGACAATTGGCTTTGATGAATCAGGCTCCATAAAGGCTTGGTTGCCACCAGAAACCAAGACAACCCTGCATAGTAGCCTGTCCACCACCATGTTCATCTCTAAACAGCCAGGAAGCAGACATGGGGATCGATAGATCTGGGGGATTGGTCATCTTAGGAACTATCTTAT
The DNA here is from genome assembly GCF_963692335.1 of Osmerus eperlanus. Lineage (NCBI taxonomy): Eukaryota > Metazoa > Chordata > Actinopteri > Osmeriformes > Osmeridae > Osmerus > Osmerus eperlanus. Next base: position 5,712,869 of record NC_085034.1, read on the forward strand.
AGGATGGTTCTCTAGTGCTGGTAAAGACACACATGAGAGATCTGAGGGAGACACAGACCTAGATGACTTAGAAGATAATCTTTAGGAAACCTAGGTCACTGTCTACTGTATATCATCTTCTCTGATCAGAACCCCCACGCTTGAAAATAAAAGTAGAATTGTTTTAGCAGTGAGCTTTATTTCACAAAGAACATTACGTGCAGTCCATGGATATATTATGGCCATGAGGTGTTTTGTATTTCAGCTGGTGATTGCAGGTGAAGGAAACCTGATTTCTTAGCTTGTCTGAAATTGCACATGCTTGTCATCTTTTCTACAATGCACTGGATTGATGATTCACTCATGCATAGAGGATGGGCAGAATATGCTCTCTCTCTCTCTCTCTCTCTCTCTCTCTCTCTCTCTCTCTTTTTCTGTCTCTCTCTTTCTCTCACTCTCTCTCTCTATAGGCATGGTAAACACACCCACCAGCGACTCCATCTCCAGCCATGGCTCATGAGGTCACAGCACACTGGCCGTCTGTCTGTTTACTCTCCATCCTCTGACTCTCTATCCCTCGTTTGCTCTCTTGCTCTCCGAACGTCCTCCCTCTCCATGTCTCTGTCTCTCTCTGGACCTCACTGTACGCTGGAGACTCACAATGTGACTGTCTACTGAGGGTTTGCCTACTATTTGTGAGTGTGTAGAGACAAATGAAACTGCCTCATTGATTAAATTGTTTACAGACACCGCCTATCAAAGTTAAAACACCCCGTGGAACAGTAAAATGGATCAGACTGTCAGTGGGTCTGTTCAATTAAATGGCTGGTGAATCATTTCATTAACTCCTACTCATGTTTCAAATCCCTCCGACTTATCATTTAACTCCATGTTACTTCACCGAATACTTAAGCCCAGTTTGTCTGGTAATGTTATTTTAAATGGGATTTTAAATAGTACACAGGCTTAGAGGGGGCTGTGCCGATCTGATACCACCAATGAACTAATGGTTTAAGAAGCTGAAACGATGCCAGCGTGGCAGAAAATCTGTGGATTTGTCACTCAGTAAGTGGCGCCCTGGCGGCTCGTCAGGATAGGCATCTGCTTATGAGGGCTCAATCAGCCTGCCTCTGTGGCCCCTCCGGGCCGTTTCCTCCCCCTGCTCCTCCACTCCTCCTTGCTGTCACGTCCCCAGTGAGGAGCAGAGACCGGAGGAGGTGACACTGAGCATGGGGCTGTTAATGAGGTGACGTCAGCAGTTCCGGGAAGACCACTCACCCATCAGGAGCCTGTCGTCTGCTCACCCTCACACCTCCACCCCCTCACACACCCAATACCCTCCACTCTGCATTCTGGATGGGGATGGAATCATGTTGCCTTTGCCAGTCATGTGTTCAGGTAGATGCATGTGTTGAAGGGTGTTGGATCACGTAGAATGGTAACACCCACAGGAGTGTTTGAGCCGCACGACTTACTCGTGTAGTTTGAGACCGCTCATATTAATGTTTGTACCAAGAGTACATTTCAGCACCACCTTGAAGAACAGCTCCTTTTACTCGGGCCAGTATGCAATGCAAGCATTGTGCTAACTGTTCCCCTCTACCCACGCACACATTCCCATTCCCAACTATGTCATTAACTTTTTGGATGAGCCAGGTGTATGTCCTGGCCCATCCTGTTTGTCCCCGAGGTGAGCCAGCATGTCAGGGAGTCAGTGTGTCAGATGTTTTATTCAACACAGCTGGGTGTATTTTCTGGCACCTGGCTGTTCGTCTGTGTCCTGCACAGCTCCAGAAGGACGTCACAATAGCTCTGAGTTACAAACATGCCGGACCCCCTCGCAGGAGTACATCAAAAATCCAGAACACCTGTTTCCTGATAGATGAGCGTTTATCCCCCCTCTGTCCACAGCTCCGATGAAAGGAGAGGAACACTTTCGTCCCCAGGGGACGCTGCCTGAGATCCGAGTTCCGATCTTGTTTGGTGAACAATTAGCATGTGATGGATCTTTTGCTTTAAGAAGTCCTGTCTTTTTTGTGTGAGAAGAGACTGGTGTTCCCGTGGACTAAAAGTTGGAGCAACAGTTTAGTTGTTGTCATTGCTGGATCTGCACTCAACTCAACTGCCTTTGAACTGACTGTTTGATTTGGACAGGTGTCAGAGGATACGTCAAAACTTCTCTTTATTTTATTTTCTCACTCTCTCCCCCTGGCTATCCGTCTTTCTTGAGTCAGTGATATAAGTGGAAAGTCACGACACTGCAGGGGCAGAGAGAGCAAAGACCGCTCAGTCAATAAAAGCTCTCAGTTGGAATCAGTACAGAAGACACTTGGGTGTTTAAACTGCCCATCTATTTGATGTCCGCTATTCAACAGAAATCGTCTTTGAGATCTCCCTTTAATGGGGTTTGGCTTCTTGTGTTTTGCCACTCAAAAGTCCAATAATCCTTTCAAAACGGATGGTTGATGTATTCAAGACTTTGATCTCATCAGAGCAGCTTCTGTACTTTTACATGTCTTTGATCGTGGTGGTAATGAGACAAGAGAGAGGGGAAATGTCCATCTTCTGTTGTACAAACCTACCATTGTGAGATGAAGGCTTTGAACTAACTAAGCAGTAATTATGATGTGTAAAAAAAACATATATTCAACAACATTATTAACATGCATGACTCAGTACAAGAACCTTTACTCAATATCTCAGAACTCTGTGTGGAAATATACTGTGACGTCTCTGAGAAATTTATAACCACTTTGCAAAAAAAATACATGGCTAAAAAAAGACTATGAAAATGTCAGAATTTCCATATTGTCTTTTCAAGAGAAGAGCCAGGGTGAATTTGAAAGTCAGGTCTGTGTTTGAAGTGTGTCCCTCTAGGATAGTAAGCTCTTCCATCTTTTCAGCACTTCCTGACTTTGAGGAGGTCAGCACAATATTGAAAACAACATGAGCCTGCTATGAATATTAATACAAATGTATCTGTGAAAGTATACGGCTACACCAAGTCTATTCCTACAAGGTCACAGGTGAATTGGGATTAGTTTGTAGATTTCCATGCATCTTATTTCATTTTCCATCTGTGTCAAGTATGTTTCAAGTGGATGTGTAGGTCATTTGGGGGGGTTGTATGGATGTGTGTGTGTGTACATTTATCATATATATCATACTTGTCCTATAATAATCTGTCAACTAGGAAGCGTATTAGTTAGATTAACCTTAATAAAGGGTAACATCCAAGTGAATATCATCCAAGGCAGTACATGAAGATTATCACCCTTTATTTTTGCACCACGGAGGATCAGTTGCACTTTGTAATAAATGAAGGCCCTCTGTTCGAAAATTAATTAAACCTCCAGATCAGAACGCCTTGAAAGGAATGGAGAACAAAAGGAAGTTCGGCCATTATAAAATCACTCTTTCTTCCTCTAAATAAACTGAGGAGGTTTTGTTTGCCTAATCATGCATGATTTTAAGACTTACAAAGTTTGGGCTGAAGTCTTCAAAACAGAGGAGATCACATGGGCTTTTGCTCTTTTTAACAAGAGTTTTGACGAGTGGACTAGGGGCAGAAAAAACTATCCGTGAAATGCTAACACAGTCTACTTCCTTTGCTCACACTAAGATGGAAACAAACCCTTTCCCCCGTTTTAATAAACCATTAAATATTTCCCGCCTGCTCAGTCTGCTGCAGTCACTGAGGTTAGTGACCAGTGTTTGGAAGTATTCATTAAGCATTTAATGCAAAAATCAGAGCAATTTAATGACATAGGAAACCTTTAGCCTTGTCAATTTGAATACACGGCACATCCATAATTCATTTAGCTGCAGTGATGGGATTGCTCCAGTATTGTAGCAGTAACCTTCCCTGAGTACATAATAGACTGTGGGATTATTTTTTCCCCAGACTCACCTGTAACTACTTTAATGACTCCTTTACGCTCTTCGTCAACATGTCATTCTCAAAGCTCTCTTTAAATATACACACCATTTAAGACTCATTAGAGCCATCTTTAAATGACCACAGCCATCGCCCATTGCAGTGCACATCTAAGCATTAGACAGATGTGCAATTACGTAGTCAGTGTGAAATACACAAAGTCTTAAGGTTAAATGAGAATAAGAGTGATCCATTTCATTTAAAGAAAGTAAAGTGTGTCTTGACCGAGTAGTTCAAACAAAGTATTAAGTGCTTTTAATACAGATATTCTTTTAATGAATATACGTCAATTTGTGATAAGCAGTGCCCAAAGTACAGTATTATAACTATTGTAAATCAAAACCCATTTTAGTGGACAATTCGGACCATCTTAATTCAGTAATTCCAACAATTACGAACCATTGTCTAAATCAGCATTGCAATGAGTCCTGACAGATAAAATAGATTTATGATCACGGCTGTGTGCTAGTCATCAGCACAATGGGAGCCAACAGGGAGCCAGAACAGAAGATGGAGTACTTATGAGGAGGCCCATGATGAATGACACCACTGAGGCTTTGATTAGCTTTTTATCTGCTCTCAGGGCTGGGCGGGTTGAAGGAGGAGATTGATGAACTGGAGAAGACCGATATGTTGTTATTTGTTTGGTTGGTGTTGAGTTGGAAGTCTGTGATGTGCCGCAGAGCACGTGAACAGTAGGTTTACATCCAAGATTAATTTTAGTGGCCCCTGTCTGGCCTCTGTTTGGCCCCTTTCTAAAACCTGACTTATCTCCGACTGGCCCCTGACTGGGTCCTAGCCCCCCTGTTATTGTTTATGTACTTGATTTTTTGGCTTTTTGGATAAGTACCCAAGAACCCAAAGCTCTCATTTGTGAAAATCAGTGAAGAGGATAAATACAGGAATTGTTTTTTTAGTTTTTTTTTTACAAATTGTTTTCCTCAGGGGTCCCGACAGAGGGAGAGGGAAACCCTTATTTCCACTGACCTTTTATATTTGCAGATCCTTAAATCTGTGAGTCAGTCTGCCGACCCACTGAGGGCAAGCTCAGGGTGTTAGTCAGACTCTTGTGAGGATATATCCTAATCCTAAAATCAATGCCTTTTCACCTGGGAAATGTATTGATTTTCTGCATTAACTATTACTGCTGAACAAATGTGTATTTCACAGGAGATGTACCTGTATTATCTTGAGCAACGGAAAGCTGAGAATCAAAGATCAACATCTTCCTTCCAGTTACAAGGTCAAGGTCACCTTGTGTACCACTGGTGTTATGCAATACTGTCTGCATGAGACAACCAAAAAAGACATACTTTTTGGGAAGACTCATCTAGGGATGCATTATCTGCAGATAAAGCAATAATAATGCCTAAACCACTTTGCATGTTTAAAATGGGGTTCCTTAGGTATTGATTCTAGATCTATTGACTTCCCTCCCTAAACACACTCTACTTTAGGCGTATTTCATATCTACTCTTACCCTCCAAACCATGGCAACCGTAACACTCTCCCTCTATTCATTTCTCATTTATCTCTTTGTTTTGATTCCAGAAGATTTTTGTCTCTGCCTCAGCGAATCGGAGAGATAAAACCCAGAGTCTGTGAGATGAAGACACAAACAGAGCAAATAAAGACAGGATATTGATGAGAATTGGAAATAAGGAAGTAATATGGCTGAACCGGGCTGTGCTCTGTGCGGTCTGTCAACATCCATTTCCCTCACTTAAAACTAAAAAGCTGTCTTGTTCAACAAGCAGGCACGCCCAAAACACAGGCCAGAGTAGAATTACCGCCACTAATATGGCCCAGTGCTTCTAAAGAGGGTATCAGCTCTTTGAGAGTGTCTGCAGCCATTGGGGCTAATAGGCCTTGATGAAAGTCAATGCTCAGTCCGGCTCTACTCATGGATCTAAAGGATGGAGCAGCCAGGGCTTTTATGTAGGCAAAGTGGGTATGGATTGATAATGTAGATTGAGGCTCTGGGCTCACAGACAGGGGAGAGAGGTGTATTAATCTGATCTCCATTATAGTGAGGCTATTTATAATTCCTAGGATGCCATCCATTGTGTGTCTGGGGTAATGTAGTAGAGAAAGTTCCGTTCGTGCATTTGGTGTGGCTTTGACTTTTGCTCCACGCTTCCTGTCGTCTGTCTGACAGAAATGGATGCGATTGTCCTAGAAAATAAAGCTGATCCGTTACACTTATTGGGAACATGGGAAACGTTTGGTGTGTTTTTTGCCTGCTAAAAACGTTTTATGTAAAATGTAGAATATGTTGTTTCTGAGTGTTCTAGTTGTTTGAGAGGAATGGCCTGAAAGTAAACTACTGACAGGAAACCCATCTCTTTTTGGAGCTCATTAATGTGGGAATCTCTCGCATCAAACAGACTTGCAAACAAAGGACACCTAGTTCGGAAACTAGTTTATCTCTTATTTATTTTTCTAATTTACCATGGTATTATATTTAGTTATTAATGTTAAATGGAAAAGGTTGCCAAATATTTGTATATTGGTCCAAGGAACTATATACCAAGAGATGTTTTTAAGAGCTTGTTTTGGCATTTCTTGCTTCATGTTTAAAGACAGTTTCCCTCTGTATATAAAGCAGGAGAGGAAATGCTACCTGGAGCTAAACAGTAAATGTATTGGACGACCCCTTCTGAAGGTCAAGAGCACTAAAGTGCCATTTCTCAGGAACACGTATCCAACTATCATTAGTGGGGATGGGACATTCACCAAGCCCTTCTGGAAATCATAAGATCTGTGGCCAGGTCTAACCTATGGTGAGTGAGGTCTTTCCCAGGGGGCTCAGAGGGAAATGTGTTGCATCCTGCACTCACAGATGCAGTAGGAGGAAACAGCACTCCATTCAAGCTATCATTGGTTAACTCTGTTAGCGTTGGCCTTTGTCCTCCTATGATTTCCATCCTAAAATCAAGAGCTGTTGTAGCATGGTGCTAGCTAGGAAGGATGTTATGGGTTCAAAAGGTTATCAAAATAGACTTCTTCATGAAAATGTTTGTTGCTTCATAGTGAGTTAAGTGACTGAGATTAAGGTCAGGGTGTGAATAAAATTGTCACAAGGCTAATTTATACTCCTATACTCAAAATGTTTTGGGTATCATGTTTAGAAGAAATTATACAACAATAATTTCAAAACAAGCTGTTTTCAACCGTTTACTGGTTTATAGTTCCTGGAATTACAGTGTTTAATACAAGTGATCTCCCTGCTAGTGATTTGACACTGGACATTGTATGTGTAAGTTAAATAGTTCCAATGTAACTACAATATTGTTATTATAGGGATAGTAGTCAATGTTATCTTTATGTAACTAATTTCTTTGGCCACACCCAACTACTGATTACTCACTTACCCAAAAACCTTGTCCACTCAGACAGCAGCAAATTTTGAAAATAGTCAAATGACATAACCTTTCTTAATCTGAGGTTGTTATTGTCCTTTGTCTGGACCCCTAGACACATTATACAATATTCATTGCATAACATACACACTTCAAAATCAACCTAATTAATAATTCAAAAGGGCACCGGCTTCAACACAAACATACTGTTATTACTTGCTTCTCTATCACATGGATGTGTTGCAGAGTCATAGAAGGTGTACCCAATCAGGTGTAGATCACCAGTACGGATAAATGACACAATGATTCACTCACAATACTGAAATAGAACATGCTGCCAGAATGTGGCTTTTATGCCCCAGAAAAAAGGTCATGGGACACAACTAAGGTTGCAGCCCCAAAGTGGACATCATCCTCCTTTTCTGGCCTTAGATCAGATGTTGCTAGGCAGAACAGAGCTGTGATCTTCAACTACGCTGCCCTGCGCCGAGTGGCAGATCAATGCAGTGGTCCCTCGGGTAATTCTTATGACAGCTGCCCTGGCCTTTTAGCATTCATAACTCTCAGAGTGGTGTGACCCCCCCAACGGATGTCACTGGGGAGGCTGGCAATGGCAAACAGAGGTGATGGGAGTCTGGTGGGTCTGAGGTCCTTCCAGGTCCCCCCTCTGGGCCGCCACCACCCCCATGCTCTCTCCAACCCTCCACCCCACCACGTCCTCCACACTCCTGACCCCCTGCTCTTCCCTTGGCTCCAGAGCAGGGAGGGAAAGGTCAGAGCCTCCTGCTTCCCACTCTGTATTGTATCTGCCCTTTCTGCTCGCCAAGATTCCCCACTAGCCTCCAGCCTGTCTCTCTCTCTCTCTTTCTCTCTTTTTCATTTTGTCTCTGTCTCTCGGTCTCCCTCTCTACTTTCCTTCTCTCTTTCTCTTTCGCTCTCTCTTTTGCTCTCTCTCACTCTCAATGTCTCTCTGACTGTCTATCTCGCTCTCTCTATCTCTCGTTCGCTCTTAGTCTCTCTCTCTACACCCAGTTATAATTTTCACAATTTGAACAAGCTCCTCTAATTTCTAACAAGGTTGATTACCAGTGCTGGGCTGGACCATGGGACACTGTTTAATTACGTCTACGGGTGACTCCTCTGTTTGTCTCTGTGGCAAAGACTCTGGCTTTCTTTGTCTGCCTCTACACTCACACATCCCTCCTCTCTCTCTTTCCCCAGTTTTCTCTATTACCGCCTGCCTGTCACTTTCTCTGTCTCTTTCTTTCACTCTGTCAGTCATTCTCCTCCATCAATATCTCTGTCTATCCCACTCCCTCTTTCACTCCCTTTCTCTGTCTTCCAGTCCTGTTGTCTCTCCACTGTGTATAGGTGGTACAGTTTTAGCTCAGTGTGAGTAATTATTCTAATCTGTCTGCCAGTGGTTAGTGATGATCAGGATGTGTATGGCTACAGTGCCACACTCAGTGGAACATGACGGGGTTAGAGCCGCTGAATTCTCTCTCCATGCAATTGGCAGCCGTACAAATATTTAGGGAGATTAAGTCTGAATAATTACGCGCAGTCCTTAGTTTAACACTATTACTTTCTTGATACAAAATTACACCATCCACTGTTGGAGGCTCGTTTAATGGTTCCTTAATCTGATTGCCCATTTATTTACCACTCCATCAGAATGTTAATTGTTACCTGGTGACAGAATAACAATGAGCCAATCTAAGCTCCGTGATTCGTTTTGCAATCATTTCTCTTTTAATCACTACCAATGTCTTGCTAACGTTTGACAAAATATGGGGCAAATGTTGAAATAAATACATTTCTGCTGTGATTCGTTCATGTTGCTTGCTAGTCATTATAGACATGCCTGTGGAGAAGTAGAGGTTTTCTGTTTCCCCGCTCTGTAATTATGCATGTAACTGGCACACAGTTATTTATATTGTGGAGTGTGTCGCCTCACTACCATGTATCTCCTGATTGCTGCCTCTGTTTTTCTGGGTCAGATGCTGGAATACATACACAACCTGACACACACACGCACACATGCACACAACCAGAGCCACCCACAGCTGCGAAGGTGATAGGCATTACTTGCCTGGATGCTCCTCTTCCTCTCCTATCTAAATATAAACGTGACTCACAGTGGGGGTGATGGCGTTCGCCCTCAGTCAAGATGGCAGTCCACCTTGAACAGTTCCTCCCTTGGCCTGGCTTGGTTGTGGAGT